>NC_133341.1:1000200-1333533 GCF_030506205.2 Paramisgurnus dabryanus | reverse complement strand
CGAGTTATAGCCATTTTCCTGGAGATAGTCTACTTCCGGTATTGAATTTTGGCGCCCCTTAGTGACACTGAAGCGAAATTACACATTCTGTTCGATAATTATTTACCTACTCACTCCACAGATTTCTCCTGCGTTGGAACGATTCCGATCGGGCGAAAAACCTAGGACTAGTTCATTTTGGCTTGAAATGCATATTATGCAAATTAGCGAAAAAATTTGCATACCGGAAATGAAATCGGAGATATACATTTTTTAAGTTTGGAGCCAGGGACTACAATGATATCAAACACTTGAGTGTAGGATGTCCGGTTTAGGAGTTATGAGCCCCAACGCGTCGGGCATTGCTATAGCGCCACCTATGGGCCGATTTGGCTGATTCACTGTATCTGAGTAGCCTGCTAATATACAACCAGTTGACCAAGTGGCAAGTTTCTACGACTTACGGTTTGTGCTGGGCGACACGTTTTATGGCGGAAAAATAATAATAATAATAATAAATATAGCTGCAAGCAGCAATTGTCGGGTTTCGAGCTTTAAGGCAACGTCAAAAACCTCACACGTCGCTTACCAGGCGGAGCAGTTACACCCAAACACAGCCACAATGAATGATAGACCACCTCGCTCCAGAAAAATGAAAGAGATGGTCAAAAAAAGATCATACAGACTATGTATGCTTACACACAGGTGCACCTACAAGACAAACATGTGATGTCCTTAATGTGACGGTATGAGGATAATTTGTTAACTAGAATTAGTTTTTCAGATTTATAATGTAACACACAATTCAGAAATGGCCCTGTTTAGTTGAACTACAAGGCCATTGAGTCGTGGTATGGTGCAATGTTGCAAACAGACTGCACACGTGTACATAAGACACAAACACAGCAGCGCAGCAGACCGCAAGGACCTACAGTGAACAGTAACCCCAGGACTAAGCATAAGGCAAAACTGGGCATGTTTGGTATCGTTGGACTCTACAACAATTCAGGACTCCTGTGAAAAAAGTCCCATGAAAATACGGTGACTGCAGCCAAAGTTGTAGGCGTGTAAAATATGCTTCCGAAACTGAAGGCTCCCTCAGGTCCTGACTGCCATCAGAATTACCAAGTACCATGTCATTATGCATACGTTTGGTGAAGATACAACCTTAAATACATTAGTTATCAGCAAAAAACGGCTCTCATTCAGTGAAATCTCTCCATATAACCATTTATGTGTAAAAAACGACAAATTTTGAGGTAATTTTTCGTTTTTTGCAATTTTCGGCCATTTCTGATGGAAATTTTAACATAACGCCAATAGACTTTTTTGTTCAGAAGGTAATGCAATGTTCTTGATATGGTCGTTTCGAGTCGATCGGAATAACCCTCGCGGAGTTATTCGCGCGTGTTTTTTAAGCGCTATTTTCCTGTGCAGAACTAACTGTAAGGCGAAATCTGGCATGCTTGGTGTCGTAGGACTCGGAAACAATTCAAGATGCTAAAAAAGCAACTCCCATGAAAATCTCTTGACCACATATAAAGTTATAGGCGTGAAAGTTGCAACCATTGCATAATCACAGTATTTAGTGCTATTTTCCCCGTTATAGCGCCATCTAGTGTCCAATCGGCGAGCTTTTTATATCACGACCTTAGACCGATGGCCTACACATATGATTCAAGCCCCATGATGATATCTCAAACGCCTCTCGAGTTATGGCCGTTTAAATGTTTTAAGCTCCGCCCAGTTCGGTTTTTGGCCACTCCTTGCGTGTTTGAATACAAATTTCAACTTTTTTTCGATAATTATTCATATTCCCACTCCACAGAATCAATCAGCTTTCGTTAGGTTCAGATCGGATGAAAAACCTAGGACTAGTTCGCAAAAGTAGGTTTGAACGTTATCGCCAATAACTAACGAACCGTTTGATTGACAGCAACGCTTCAAGAGGCAAAGTTTTTCGTCATGAACCGATCTATCATATGATGTCATGTTTGTGTGTGTATGTCAAACGTCACGTGATACAGGCACCGAAATACGGTATTACGCCCCCTAGTGGCTAAATGACACCATAATTCTTACAGACCTTCTGGAGCAGTACACGAACAACCACAGTGAATGTCGTTCTGATCGACCTTTGTTAACCCTGTCAAATCAGCCCTCACACTTCATTGGCCGATGACGGCCATGTTTTTGCAGATACGCCAATGTCCTTCTAGACCCTCATGGTACATTGCACAAAGACACACCATACCAAATATGAAGTGTATCGGGCTTACGGTTATGTAGTGATAGCCATTTTCGACCTCAAGCTTATTATAGCGCCACCTAGTGGCCAAAATCCGCGTATTTTTTCCTGTGACCCGGGAGTGAGCTGATACACATGTGTACCAAACCGCGTTAAGATATCTCTAACCGTTCACGAGTTATAGCCATTTCCCTGGAGATAGTCTACTTCCGGTATTGAATTTTGGCGCCCCTTAGTGACACTGAAGCGAAATTACACATTCTGTTCGATAATTATTTACCTACTCACTCCACAGATTTCTCCTGCGTTGGAACGATTCCGATCGGGCGAAAAACCTAGGACTAGTTCATTTTGGCTTGAAATGCATATTATGCAAATTAGAGAAAAAATTTGCATACCGGAAATGAAATCGGAGATATACATTTTTTAAGTTTTGAGCCAGGGATTACAATGATACCAAACACTTGAGTGTAGGATGTCCGGTTTAGGAGATATGAGCCCCAACGCGTCGGGCATTGCTATAGCGCCACCTATGGGCCGATTTGGCTGATTCACTGTATCTGAGTAGCCTGCTAATATACAACCAGTTGACCAAGTGGCAAGTTTCTACGACTTACGGTTTGTGCTGGGCGACGCGTTTTATGGCGGAAAAATAATAATAATAATAATAAATATAGCTGCAAGCAGCAATTGCCGGGTTTCGAGCTTTAAGGCAACGTCAAAAACCTCACACTTCGCTTACCAGGCTGAGCAGTTAAACCCGAACACAGCCACAATGAATGTTAGACCACCTCGCTTCAGAAAATGAAAGAGATGGTCAAAAAAGGATCATACAGACTATGTATGCTTACACACAGGTGCACCTATAAGAAAAACATGTAATGTCCTTAATGTGACGTTATGAGGATAATTTGTTAAGGAGAATTAGTTTTTCAGATTTATAACGTAACATACAATTCAGAAATGGCCGTGTTTAGTTGAACTACAAGGCCATTGAGTCGTGGTATGGTGCAATGGTGCAAACAGACTGCACAAGTGTACATAAGAAACAAACACAGCAGCGCAGCAGACCGCAAGGACCTACAGTGAACATCAAACACAGCTGGAAAGATAATGCTTGACTTATTTAATGTCCTCCTGAATTGTGTTATGATAACCCCAGGCAGGGCCGCCTTAACCTAATGTGAGGCCCCGGGGCTAAGAGGTTTTGTAGGCCCCCCTTCCCCTCGATTTATAGTCTAATTTTTTTTAAGTGTAATATCTAGGTACATCACAAAATGCATTAGTTTCTTTCGAGACATACAACAGTGAGTTTTCCCTCTTTGAGCCAGAAAACACCATAATATTGTTATTAACATATCACTGAGCCCACTTGAGCATAAACACAAGACACTTTATTTAACAACCACACACAGCAACATGTGGTGATAATAAAACCAAAATGTGTGAAAGTATATATGTTTATAAGCTTTATATTTATATAGTTTTTGGAAAATACAAATTTGCAGAAAATTGCCACTCACAACTAAATGCTCACCACAGTTTTAAAAATATAATAAGTTAAAGTTAGTTTTAAAGTGAAAATGCATTAATGATAACAAAAGATAAGTCTTTATAGACAGAATCTTGTTAAATGCATTAATGATAACAAAAGATAAGTCTTTAGACAGAATCTTGTTTTTTAATCAGTTATTTATTTTGTAGGCTATTGAAGATATAGTATGCATTGTATTTAGTATTTATGCATACATAAGCATGTAAAACGACCAAGTATGAATATGCACAAGACAGACAGGGAACATACCTGTATATAAGATCTTAAGATAATGAGATTATAATGGTGCTATCAGGGGATGATCATTTGAGATGGTCTAGTCGCTCTTTACTTTCTTAGACTTGCACCTTTACCGTTGCGTCTCTTTCTCGTCTTTCTAAACCAACAGATGTGTGTACTGTGAGCTAACGTCGCGTCAAACATCGCTCCAGCTGCGCACACGTCACTGATATAAACACGAGTAAACTTAAACTTTATAACAATTAACAGCATTATGTGCGGGAACTCCTTTCTTAATTTAGCGGCACAGTTTCTTGTGCACGTTTGGAGAGACTTCTGCATGCCAGAGACTCAGACAGCTGCACGAGCACAGAGAGAGCAAACAAGCGAGCGCGCGCGCGAAAGAGAGAGAGACCTGCACCTCAGTGCTTATTATGAAATTTCAGAAATTACTCTTTCATTTGTTGGTGGATTATTTCCCGTTTCTCTGTCACACTCAGTCTAACATGCAGGAATGTCAAGTTGACAACGCGCACATAATTACATCACGCGGAATAAAAAAATTTGTTACGTCTAACATTTTATTTCACGTTAAGTTACAACGGACCAATCAGCAGCCATGTAACGTGCAATTAGAGTGATTGACAGAAAACCTGACAAGTTACAAAACAATATGACCTTTTCAGCTCATCATGAACGCAAACTTGGGAGGCCCTTGAACTTGGGAGGCCCCTGGGCTTCAGCCCAGGTAAGCCCGTGCATTAAGGCGGCCTTGACCCCAGGACTAAGCACAAGGCAAAACCGGGCATGTTTGGTATCGTTGGACTCTGCAACAATTCAGGACTCCTGTGAAAAAAGTCCCATGAAAATACGGTGACTGCAGCCAAAGTTGTAGGCATGTAAAATATGCGTCCGAAACTGCAGGCTCCCTCAGGTCCTGACTGCCATCAGAATTACCGAGTACAATGTCATTACGCATACGTTTGGTGAAGATACAACCTTAAATACATTAGTTATCAGCAAGAAAACGGCTCTCATTCAGTGAAATCTCTCCGCTCTCTACTCACTTCTAAGTGAAAATAACAAATAAGCACAGGGTGGCGCTACGACAAAATTGTGCATGCAACGTCAGGTCAAACCTTTGTTACATCTAGCTAGTATCATGGCTAAACACTTCAGTTTAGTGAAAAAACTGTTGTAAGACCATTGGGCTCGCTCAATGTCAAAGGTTTTGTTCAATTATGAGGCCAACTAGTGGTGCAGGCATATTATTTTTTGGGTATTGCCTCAGACTCTGCTCAGACATCAGTGTATCAAATCTGGTGAAAAAATGTCATTTCGTTGCGGAGGTATAACCATTTATGTGTAAAAACGACAAATTTTGGGGTAATTTTTCGTTTTTTGTAATTTTCGGCCATTTCTGATAAAAATTTTAACATAACGCCAATAGACTTTTTTGTTCAGAAGGTAATGCAATGTTCTTCCTATGGTCGTTTCGAGTCGATCGGAATAACCCTCGCGGAGTTATTCACGCGTGTTTTTTAAGCGCTATTTTCCTGTGCAGAACTAACTGTAAGGCGAAACCTGGCATGCTTGGTATCGTAGGACTCGGAAACAATTCAGGATGCTAAAAAAAACAACTCCCATGAAAATCTCTTGACCACAGATAAAGTTATAGGCGTGAAAGTTGGAACCATTGCATAATCACAGTATTTAGTGCCATTTTCCCCGTTATAGCGCCATCTAGTGTCCGATCGGCGAGATTTTTATATCACGACCTTAGACCGATGGCCTACACATATGATTCAAGCCCTATGATGATATCTCAAACGCCTCTCGAGTTATGGCCGTTTAAATGTTTTAAGCTCCGCCCAGTTCGGTTTTTGGCCACTCCTTGCATGTTTGAATACAAATTTCAACTTTTTTTCGATAATTATTCATATTCACACTCCACAGAATCAATCAGCCTTGGTTAGGTTCGGATCGGGCAAAAAACCTAGGACTAGTTCGCAAAAGTATATTTGAATGTTATCGTCAATAACTAACGAACCGTTTGATTGACAGCAATGCTTCAAGAGGCAAAGTTTTTCGTCATGAGCCGATCTATTATATGATGTCATGTTTGTGTGTGTATGTCAAACGTCACGTGATACAGGCACCGAAATACGGTATTACGCCCCCTAGTGGCCAAATTACACCACAAATCTTACAGGCCTTCAGGAGCAGTACACGAAGAAGCACAGTGCATTTCTTTCCGATCGACCTCCGTTAACCCTGTCAAATCAGTCCTCAACATTCATTGGCTGATGACGGCCATGTTTTTGGAGAAACACCAATGTCCTTCTAGACCCTCATGGTACATTGCACAAAGACACACCATACAAAATATTAAGTGTATCGGGCTAACGGTTGTGTAGTAATAGCCATTCCCGAGCTCAAGCCTGTTATAGCGCCACCTAGTGGCCAAAATCTGCATCTTTTTTACTGTGACCCCGGACTGAGCTAGTACACATGTGTACCAAACCTCGTTAAGATATCTCAAACCGTTCACCAGTTATAGCCATTTCATTGATGGTAGGCTACTTCCTGTATGGAGTTTTGGCGCCCCTTAGTGACCCTAAAGCGTAATTTCAAATTCTGTTCGATAATTATTTACCTACTCACTCCACAGATTTCTCCTGCATTGGAACGGTTCCGATCGGGCGAAAAACCTAGGACTAGTTCATTTTGGCTTGAAATGTATATTATGCAAATTAGCGGAAAAATTTGCATACCGGAAATGAAATCGGAGATATACATTTTTTAAGTTTGGAGCCAGGGATTACAATGAGACCAAACACTTGAGTGTATGATGTCCGGTTTAGGAGTTATGAGCCCCAACACGTCGAGCATTGCTATAGCGCCACCTATGGGCCGATTTGGCTGATTCACTGTATCTGAGTAGCCTGCTAATATACAACCAGTTGACCAAGTGGCAAGTTTCTACGACTTACGGTTTGGCCTGGGCAACGCGTTTTACGGTGGAAAAATAATAAATAATAATAATAATAAAACAGACAAATACAATAGGTTTTTAAGCACTTCGTGCTCAAAACCCTAATAATAATAATAATAATAAAACAGACAAATACAATAGGTTTTCAGCACTTCGTGCTCGAAACCCTAATTAAAGCTGCAAGCAGCATTTACCGGGTTTCGAGCATTAAAGCACGTCAGAGACGTCAGACGTCGTCGACCAGGCTGATACACCACATCGCATGCAGAAAAACGAAAGAGATGGTCAGAAACGGTTCATACAGACTATGTATGCTTACACACAGGTGCACCTATAGGACAAATATGTCACATCCTTAATGTTAAGTCATTCCGATAATTTGTTAACGAGAATTAGTTTTTCAGATTTATACCGTAACATACAATTCAGAAATGGCCGTGTTTAGTTGAACTACAAGGCCATTGAGTCGTGGTATGGTGCAATGGTGTAAACAGACTGCAGACGTGCACATAAGGCACACACACAGCAGTGCAGCAAACCACAAGGACCTACAGTGGACAGCAAACACAGCTGGAAAGATAATGCTTGACTTATTTAATGTCCTCCTTAATTGTGTTCTGATAACTCCAGGACTAAGCATAAGGCAAAACCTGGCATGTTTGGTATCGTTGGACTCTGCAACAATTCAGGACTCCTGTGAAAAAAGTCCCATGAAAATACGGTGACTGCAGCCAAAGATTTAGGTTTCTAAAATATGCTTCCGACCACTAGGTGTTGGTGCAACAAAACTGCAGGCTCCCTCAGGTCCTGACTGCCATCAGAATTACCAAGTACTGTGTCATTACGCATACGTTTGGCGAAGATACAACCTTAAATACATTAGCTATCAGCAAAAAAACAGCTCTCATTCAGTGAAATTTCTCTTCTCTCTACTCACTTTTAAGTGAAAATAACAAATAACCACAGGGTGGCACTACGACAAAATTGTGCATGCAACGTCAGGTCATGACTTTGTTACATCTAGCTAGTATCATGGCTGAACACTTTAGTTTAGTGAAAAAAACAGTTGTAAGACCATTGGGCTCACTCAATGTCAAAGGTTTTGTTCAATTTTGAGGCCAACTAGTGGTGCAGGCATATTATTTTTTGGGTATTGCCTCAGACTCTGCTCAGACATCAGTGTATCAAATCTGGTGAAAAAATGTCATTTCGTTGCGGAGGTATAACCATTTATGTGTAAAAACGACAAATTTTGGGGTAATTTTTCGTTTTTTGTAATTTTCTGCCATTTCTGATGAAAATTTTAACATAACGCCAATAGACTTTTTTGTTCAGAAGGTAATGCAATGTTCTTCCTATGGTCGTTTCGAGTCGATCGGAATAACCCTCGCGGAGTTATTCGCACGTGTTTTTTAAGCGCTATTTTCCTGTGCAGAACTAACTGTAAGGCGAAACCTGGCATGCTTGGTATAGTAGGACTCGGAAACAATTCAGGATGCTAAAAAACACAACTCCCATGAAAATCTCTTGACCACAGATAAAGTTATAGGCGTGAAAGTTGGAACCATTGCATAATCACAGTATTAAGTGCCATTTTCTCCGTTATAGCGCCATCTAGTGTCCGATCGGCGAGATTTTTATATCACGACCTTAGACCGATGGCCTACACATATGATTCAAGCCCCATGATGATATCTCAAACCGTTCTCGAGTTATGGCCGTTTAAATGTTCTAAGCTCCGCCCAGTTCGGTTTTTGGCCACTCCTCCCGTGTATGAATACAAATTTCAACTTTTTTTCGATAATTATTCATATTCACACTCCACAGAATCAATCAGCCTTGGTTAGGTTCGGATCGGGCAAAAAACCTAGGACTAGTTCGCAAAAGTATATTTGAATGTTATCGTCAATAACTAACGAACCGTTTGATTGACAGCAATGCTTCAAGAGGCAAAGTTTTTCGTCATGAGCCGATCTATTATATGATGTCATGTTTGTGTGTGTATGTCAAACGTCACGTGATACAGGCACCGAAATACGGTATTACGCCCCCTAGTGGCCAAATTACACCACAAATCTTACAGGCCTTCAGGAGCAGTACACGAAGAAGCACAGTGCATTTCTTTCCGATCGACCTCCGTTAACCCTGTCAAATCAGTCCTCAACATTCATTGGCTGATGACGGCCATGTTTTTGGAGAAACACCAATGTCCTTCTAGACCCTCATGGTACATTGCACAAAGACACACCATACAAAATATTAAGTGTATCGGGCTAACGGTTGTGTAGTAATAGCCATTCCCGAGCTCAAGCCTGTTATAGCGCCACCTAGTGGCCAAAATCTGCATCTTTTTTACTGTGACCCCGGACTGAGCTAGTACACATGTGTACCAAACCTCGTTAAGATATCTCAAACCGTTCACCAGTTATAGCCATTTCATTGATGGTAGGCTACTTCCTGTATGGAGTTTTGGCGCCCCTTAGTGACCCTAAAGCGTAATTTCAAATTCTGTTCGATAATTATTTACCTACTCACTCCACAGATTTCTCCTGCATTGGAACGGTTCCGATCGGGCGAAAAACCTAGGACTAGTTCATTTTGGCTTGAAATGTATATTATGCAAATTAGCGGAAAAATTTGCATACCGGAAATGAAATCGGAGATATACATTTTTTAAGTTTGGAGCCAGGGATTACAATGAGACCAAACACTTGAGTGTATGATGTCCGGTTTAGGAGTTATGAGCCCCAACACGTCGAGCATTGCTATAGCGCCACCTATGGGCCGATTTGGCTGATTCACTGTATCTGAGTAGCCTGCTAATATACAACCAGTTGACCAAGTGGCAAGTTTCTACGACTTACGGTTTGGCCTGGGCAACGCGTTTTACGGTGGAAAAATAATAAATAATAATAATAATAAAACAGACAAATACAATAGGTTTTTAAGCACTTCGTGCTCAAAACCCTAATAATAATAATAATAATAAAACAGACAAATACAATAGGTTTTCAGCACTTCGTGCTCGAAACCCTAATTAAAGCTGCAAGCAGCATTTACCGGGTTTCGAGCATTAAAGCACGTCAGAGACGTCAGACGTCGTCGACCAGGCTGATACACCACATCGCATGCAGAAAAACGAAAGAGATGGTCAGAAACGGTTCATACAGACTATGTATGCTTACACACAGGTGCACCTATAGGACAAATATGTCACATCCTTAATGTTAAGTCATTCCGATAATTTGTTAACGAGAATTAGTTTTTCAGATTTATACCGTAACATACAATTCAGAAATGGCCGTGTTTAGTTGAACTACAAGGCCATTGAGTCGTGGTATGGTGCAATGGTGTAAACAGACTGCAGACGTGCACATAAGGCACACACACAGCAGTGCAGCAAACCACAAGGACCTACAGTGGACAGCAAACACAGCTGGAAAGATAATGCTTGACTTATTTAATGTCCTCCTTAATTGTGTTCTGATAACTCCAGGACTAAGCATAAGGCAAAACCTGGCATGTTTGGTATCGTTGGACTCTGCAACAATTCAGGACTCCTGTGAAAAAAGTCCCATGAAAATACGGTGACTGCAGCCAAAGATTTAGGTTTCTAAAATATGCTTCCGACCACTAGGTGTTGGTGCAACAAAACTGCAGGCTCCCTCAGGTCCTGACTGCCATCAGAATTACCAAGTACTGTGTCATTACGCATACGTTTGGCGAAGATACAACCTTAAATACATTAGCTATCAGCAAAAAAACAGCTCTCATTCAGTGAAATTTCTCTTCTCTCTACTCACTTTTAAGTGAAAATAACAAATAACCACAGGGTGGCACTACGACAAAATTGTGCATGCAACGTCAGGTCATGACTTTGTTACATCTAGCTAGTATCATGGCTGAACACTTTAGTTTAGTGAAAAAAACAGTTGTAAGACCATTGGGCTCACTCAATGTCAAAGGTTTTGTTCAATTTTGAGGCCAACTAGTGGTGCAGGCATATTATTTTTTGGGTATTGCCTCAGACTCTGCTCAGACATCAGTGTATCAAATCTGGTGAAAAAATGTCATTTCGTTGCGGAGGTATAACCATTTATGTGTAAAAACGACAAATTTTGGGGTAATTTTTCGTTTTTTGTAATTTTCTGCCATTTCTGATGAAAATTTTAACATAACGCCAATAGACTTTTTTGTTCAGAAGGTAATGCAATGTTCTTCCTATGGTCGTTTCGAGTCGATCGGAATAACCCTCGCGGAGTTATTCGCACGTGTTTTTTAAGCGCTATTTTCCTGTGCAGAACTAACTGTAAGGCGAAACCTGGCATGCTTGGTATAGTAGGACTCGGAAACAATTCAGGATGCTAAAAAACACAACTCCCATGAAAATCTCTTGACCACAGATAAAGTTATAGGCGTGAAAGTTGGAACCATTGCATAATCACAGTATTAAGTGCCATTTTCTCCGTTATAGCGCCATCTAGTGTCCGATCGGCGAGATTTTTATATCACGACCTTAGACCGATGGCCTACACATATGATTCAAGCCCCATGATGATATCTCAAACCGTTCTCGAGTTATGGCCGTTTAAATGTTCTAAGCTCCGCCCAGTTCGGTTTTTGGCCACTCCTCCCGTGTATGAATACAAATTTCAACTTTTTTTCGATAATTATTCATGTTCACACTCCACAGAGTCAATCAGCCTTGGTTAGGTTCAGATCGGACGAAAAACCTAGGACTAGTTCGCAAAAGTAGGTTTGAACGTTATCGCCAATAACTAACGAACCGTTTGATTGACAGCAACGCTTCAAGAGGCAAAGTTTTTCGTCATGAACCGATCTATCATATGATGTCATGTTTGTGTGTGTATGTCAAACGTCACGTGATACAGGCACCGAACAACGGTATTACGCCCCCTAGTGGCCAAATGACACCATAATTCTTACAGACCTTCTGGAGCAGTACACGAACAAGCACAGTGAGTGTCGTTCCGATCGACCTTCGTTAACCCTGTCAAATCAGCCCTCACACTTCATTGGCCGATGACGGCCATGTTTTTGCAGATACGCCAATGTCCTTCTATACCCTCATGGTACATTGCACAAAGACACACTATACCAAATATGAAGTGTATCGGGCTTACGGTTGTGTAGTGATAGCCATTTTCGACCTCAAGCTTATTATAGCGCCACCTAGTGGCCAAAATCCGCGTATTTTTTCCTATGACCCCGGAGTGAGCTGATACACATGTGTACCAAACCGTGTTAAGATATCTCTAACCGTTCACGAGTTATAGCCATTTTCCTGGAGATAGTATACTTCCGGTATTGAATTTTGGCGCCCCTTAGTGACACTGAAGCGAAATTACACATTCTGTTCGATAATTATTTACCTACTCACTCCACAGATTTCTCCTGCGTTGGAACGATTCCGATCGGGCGAAAAACCTAGGACTAGTTCATTTTGGCTTGAAATGCATATTATGCAAATTAGCGAAAAAATTTGCATACCGGAAATGAAATCGGAGATATACATTTTTTAAGTTTGGAGCCAGGGATTACAATGATACCAAACACTTGAGTGTAGGATGTCCGGTTTAGGAGTTATGAGCCCCAACGCGTCGGGCATTGCTATAGCGCCACCTATGGGCCGATTTGGCTGATTCACTGTATCTGAGTAGCCTGCTAATATACAACCAGTTGACCAAGTGGCAAGTTTCTACGACTTACGGTTTGTGCTGGGCGACGCGTTTTATGGCGGAAAAATAATAATAATAAATATAGCTGCAAGCAGCGATTACCGGGGTTCAAGCTATTTGGGATCACAAGACGTTTAAGGACATGGCCATATAGATATTCTGCATTGTATATTGTACACACACACATTTACCTGAGAAAGGAGAAACAAGACTGTTAAAAAACAAGACTTAAAATTGACATGGTTACACACTCATTTGGTATGTAGTTTTTTAAAATAAAAAAAGTCTTACTGCAAATGTCATGTAAGTGCCTCCAAAATTATGTTCACGTTTCACAGCTATCATAAAGTGACATGAGTGTTAAAACTGATAACTGAGAACAATTGAAGTGGTAGTCTTTCACTAAATGTGATTTTAATATTATAACAGTAAAATCATGAAGTTAAAGGTGCAGTGTGTAAATTTTAGCGGCATCTAGTGGTGATGTCACGAAATGCAACCAATGCCTTATTACACTGCTCACCCCTCGCTTTTGAAACACATAGAGAAGCTACGGAGCCGCCACCAGACAAACATTTCATCTTCGGAGACAACTTAGTAAAAAAAATGTCCGTTAAGGGCTTCTGTAGAAAAATGGCAGAACAAAATGGTGACTTCCATGTAAGGGGACCCTAGGTGTATGTAGATAAAAAGGTCTCGTTCTAAGGTAATAAAGGATTTTAAGAATTCTAAGACAACATTTGAAGCTTTATAACTTTATTGGGTTGTTTCCCACAGGTTTAAATTGATGCATGACTAGCCATTAGTTATGTAAAAACATTTAGGTACTTTTTACAAACAAACCTTATAAAAACATTACTGGTGTACATCTTAAGACAAAACTATGGCCCTGATATATTTAAAGGTAGGCCAGTGTAAGCTATTTTCAAGTAAGACAACTAAAACTTAAGCCTAAATTTTAGTCTGGAACTACACTTAAACCAATGGTCATTAACATTAATCTCTAAGACTAGTATTCAAAGTTAGTAATACATTTTTACCTTTTTGATTGAAAATAACTGTTTTAATTATCATGTGAAAAAATATTTAAATTATTTAAATTATATTTAAATCCAAATAGTAAGACTGATTAGCCCTAACTAACTACTAGTTATTCAGACTAGTCCTTAAAGTCTTAATTATATTTTTTATATTATATAGTTTTTTAAATAACATTACTAAAATAGTATGTATCATTTTTTATTACGAGTTGAATTTGAATCCTGAGCAGTTTTAACCTAACAGACATGTTACTATAACAACAACTCTAGGATGAGCTTCGAAGAACCAAATAATTCAACATGAAGCTAAATTGTCAACAATGAAATCCAGCTAACCGAGTAATCTACGTATGAACAACGGACCCAGCAGTGAAAGCTTTTAACAACTATAGTGTATACAGCTCTTGCTTTAGAAGTCCCACAATCAGTTATAAAAGAGGTGGATATTATTTTGTTTAATTTCATATGGAAGAACAGACCGCACTACATTAAAAAGTCAATTCTATGCAATCCAGTTGAGGAAGGAGTTTAAAATGTACTAGATTTTAATACTGCTAACTGTGTTTTTTTTAAATAAGTGGATAAAAAGTTACTGAAGTTGCAAAGGTAGTATATGGAACATCATACCAGAAATGATTTTTAAGAAATTGGGTGGTTTGGAATTTTTTTGCGATACAATTTTGATATAAACTTTTCTCCACATAGATCTGTTATTTGGAATAACAAGAATATTCTATACAAAAACAAATCCTTATTTTATAGAAATTGGTATGATAATAAAATAATATTAGTGAGGCAGTTATTTAAAGATGATGGTCACCTATTTAATAATTGTGAATTCCTCAATCACTATAAGATTCCAGTAACTGCTAAGGAATTTGCAGTTGTATTTGATGCCATACCTAGTGGACTTATTCAACTATTTCAAGGTTATACATCTTATGATTGTAACTCCTTACATAATACTCAGTTATGTATCAAAGAAGTAAATATTCCAGAAAAAAAAATTAATAACTTTTTTATAAGAACACTATGTAGAAATGAATATTTGCCTAGATGTAAACCATACTGGAACTCCTTATATAGTCAACGTGTATGGAAAGAGGTTTGTAGTTTATCACATAAATACTGTCTCATGAATAAGGTTAGAGAAATTACTTATAAATTGGTTCATTTAATTTATCCAGTGAAACAAGTAGTCTTTAGATTCTAAAGAGATATAGAATTTACTTGCATTTTTTGCAATTTGGAAGTAGAATCCATAAAATATTTTTTTATCCATGTATATTTACTTAATCTTTTTGGATTGATGTGGAATACTTGATATTTAAACTCACAAAATATTAATTCAGTTGGCGGGTAAGGATATATTTTTGTATTATAAAAGTAACTGTGTGGAGAAAGACTTGTTAATCAACTTATTGATTATATATGGAAAATTTCACATCCATAAACAAAAATGGGCAAATAATAAACCCAATAGCATTTTATTTAGAACGGAATTAAGAAATTATTTTGAAACTATTAAAAGTCTAAAAAATAAAAAAGCAAAGCAAATATATAACATTTTTTAAACCTTTTCTTTTATTGAATTATTGTAGAATATCCCCATGTTGTTGTTAATTTATTTATTATTTTTTTGATCCATTGTTATGTTGAATGTTAAATAAGCACATTATAAACCTCTTGTATGTATGCAATGTTTTTGATCTTGAAATGAATAATAAAAAAAGCTTTTAACAACTACCCAATTATTAATCCTCTACTGCCATCTAGTGGATAAAATGTCAAAGTTTGGATTTTAATGTTGGTTTAACTCTAATCTGCAGTTCAACCTTTAAACAAGTTTTAATTTAAACTATTTGATTTTAATATTATAGTAGTGAGTTTGTAAAATTAATATATATATATAGAAATTATTCATATTTTAATTTGATAACAGAAGTGGAGATAATTAGATTTTATTTCAAGTTAATAGACACATTTGTCATTTAATACTATTGTTGTTTTTTTAAAAACAGTTTTAATACATTTTGATGATTTGATTATAAAATAAAACAAATATAAGATAGGTTATAAAAGTCAGATGATAAAACATGTAAAGTCAGTCTAGAGTAAGATTTCTACTTCTTAGTTTTCATATTTCTATTCAGAAAGAAACCACCCTGCTGAAAAAAACAATAAAACCATTACAGAAAATTGTAATTGTTTCTGTTAAAATACCAATAGGAACCATTAGCTTTTACCATTAAAACCACTACACTATAGTGTATTTTGGGCCATATTCTATTAGAAACAATACATAGAACCAACAAAACCAATACATAGAACCAATAAAACCAATACATACCATTAGAGACCAACAAAGACAAAACAAGGTTTTTTAGCAGGGCAAAGGTCAATTCCTACACAAGCATTATGTCAATACATCACCTTAATTACATACATTTGTTTGCTTGTTTAAATATTTGAGACTATTTTTAACAAAAGTAATTGTTCTTATAGAACATATATATTCTTTGACATAGATATTGTGTGCAAACTTACAAGTATTTCAGATGACAGAGTCTCTGTCATATTATAGTAGGCCTAAAATTAGTACTAAAGTACATATTTTTATATTTAACCACTGGCTATGCCCATACATAACTGATCCAGATGTGTTGTTTATATCAAATGGAGTTAATAACAAATATGGTGTCATTAAGCAGATGTCAGTCAGATTTGCTATCAAGCACTAATTTGTGTTCACACATGTGCTGTGCTAGAGTAAGTTTTCAGTAAATCATTTACATTTAAAACAACCACTTGTATCATAACATTACAATTTCATTGCAATAATTATATAAACAATTATTAAAAACTTTATAAGACACATCATGACATGTTTATGTCATGGAAAATAGATTAGAATACTAAAGCTACTGATAACCAAATATATATTCTCTTTATGTATGATTATTAGTTATTATTTCTAATGTTGGCCTGTTCTTTAAGGATCCACATATTTACAGCAATCTTTTTCATACCTTTAGGATTTGAAGAATTCTAAGACAACATTTGAAGCTTTATAACTTTATTGGGTTGTTTTCCACAGGTTTAAATTGTAAGACTGATTAGCCCTAACTAACTACTAGTTCTTCAGACTAGTCCTTAAAACACAGTCTTAACTGAATGGCTACTTTATGTTTATTCAACCAGCCCTAGTCTTGGAAAGACATATATTGTCTGATCTTAATAAAACTATTAATATTTTGTCATAAGCTTCACATTACTAGTTAATTAGTTATATATACTTAGTCTGGTCCATTTTGAAAATGTCATATTTCAAAATGCTTGAATTGATTACCTCAAGTCTTTGAGGTAAATGACTGCAAATCATTGAATCTTATAATAATTTTTATACAGATGCAAACCCATGGACAAAAGGAACATAACAGCAGCTACAAATGAAATAATGAATACAGATTACAAATGGTGCCCACATCACTATGTGACATCACATCAAATCTAGGAATACAACGGCAAAAGTTTATCTTATGTTTCATATTGATATTTGCCCAGATAGTACAGCAAAT
Organism: Paramisgurnus dabryanus; assembly: GCF_030506205.2. Taxonomy (NCBI): domain Eukaryota; kingdom Metazoa; phylum Chordata; class Actinopteri; order Cypriniformes; family Cobitidae; genus Paramisgurnus; species Paramisgurnus dabryanus. The sequence continues at coordinate 1,316,220 of NC_133341.1, read as the reverse complement.
TCACAAAATTGTTTTTCATATAAACATAGAGCAGTACTTTCAACTCAGCGAAATGCAGTGGTTTCTCGAGACCCAATGCTCGGCACATTTTGTATGATTATCTCATCTGACACAATCAGTTCAGTTCATACAAATCTCTACTAATGATTAAAGTAGATTTGTTTAAAATAGAAGACTTTTGTATATGTGCAGATCAGTGGGCCTCCAGGAATAGGACAGTTAACGTAACACCCGTTGTTCTAGATGCAAATATTTCCGGAATGATGAGCCAAAAATCCTCACAGACACTTGAGAACATAAGACACACAGGCCCATCAGTTTAGTTGTAATCGCACACCATTACGCTGGACTCGTACATGGTCAATGCTGGCTGACTGTTGGTCGGCATGTTTTCTAAGATATGTAATTATCCTAATAGACCCTTATAAGAATCTGAAAGCAGATGTTAAGTGCAAAATAACAAGTAGGTCATACAAATATTTATGTGTCGTATACATATGCCATAGTCATCGTTCTTTGTTCTTAGGTTATAGCGCCACCTAGTGGACAATCTCTGGAATTTTTTGCATGTGACCTCAGCCTAGGTCTATACATATGTGTACCAAGTTTCGTGTTGATATCTCATTCCTATCATAAATGATAACCATTGTAGTATTTGTGGCCCCGCCTCTTCTTACTTTTGACCGTGGTGTTGCTACCAGGAGTGCAAAGTTCAACTTTTTTTTGATAATTATTGATATTCAGTGTCTAAGGAATGTTCTAGCACTTGATTGGTTCAGATCGCTCAAAAAACCTAGGACTAGTTCGCAAAAGTAGGTTTCAAAGAAAATGATGAATATCTAATAAACGATTCGACTGAGACAAGTGCTTCTTGAGGAAAAGTTATTCATTGTAAGTACCTCTATTAAATGATATGAAGATCTTGTTGATATCTGAAACACTGCATAATACAGAATCACTTAAACACCGCAAAAACGTGATAGCGCCTCCCGGAGGCCGAATTTTTTCTTACTCTGCACAGACCTTCATGGCCAAGAGACAAACAGGCCCACCGCGTTTCGTTTCGATCGGGCTCCGTTAACCCTGTCTAATAGCTGCTTTTTATTGATTGGCCGATGGCGGCCATGTATTTTTGACCTACGCGAAATTCCTTTCTCACACAGATAGTACCCTAGACCAAGAGTACCCGTGCCAAATCTCAAGTTGATCGGTCCCATATTTCTCTAGTTACAGCCCTTCAAAGTTGAGGTAGTGTTATAGCGCCAACTAGTGGTCAAGCAATGTAATTTTTTTCACGTGACCCCAGAATAGCCCGCTGTATATGTGTACCAAATTTGGTTTCGATACCTCTTTCCAATCCCAAGTTATAGCCATTTAAGTCAAAGAGGCTCCGCCCATTGGGGGCGTCTGGGCGTGGCTTGACGACGACGAACATAAAGTTCAACTTTTTTTTGATAACTTTTTATATTCACACTCCAAGGAATATTACAGCACTGGAACGGTTCCGATCGGACAAAAAACCTAGGACTAGTTCGTTTTTATTTTTTTCGACAAAATCGAAAATAGCGGAAAATTTTTAATGACGGAAATGAAATCGGAGATATACGTTTTATTCGACTTGACGCAAGGAATCCAGGGATATAAGACACTTGACATTTGGACCAGAATTGTGGAAGTTATGAGCATCAACGCGTTTGCCATCGCTGTAGCGCCCCCCATAGGCCGATTGGGGTGACACTCTGTCAACTTCGCGCACGAATGAGACCTACCATTTGGCCAAGTCTCAAGTCTCTAGGCCTTACGGTTTGGTCTGCACGATCCGTTTTACGGCAGAAGAAAAATAATAAAAAGAATAATAAATATAGCTGCTAGCAGCGATTACCGGGGTTCAAGCCATTTAGATCACAAGACGTTTAAGGACATGGCCATATAGATATTCTGCATTGTATATTGTACACACACACGTTTATCTGAGAAAGGAGAAACAAGACTGTTAAAGAACAAGACTTAATATTGACATGGTTACACACTCATTTGGTATGTTTTTTTTATAAAAAACTAAAAATATATAATTCTTACTGCAAATGTCGTGTAAGTGCCTCCAAAATTATGTTCACGTTTCACAGCTTTCATAAAATGACATGAGTGTTAAAACTGATAACTCAGAACAATTGAAGTGGTAGTCTTTAACTAAATGTGATTTTAATATTATAACAGTAAAATCATGAAGTTAAAAGTGCAGTGTGTACATTTTAGCGGCGTCTAGTGGTGAGGTCACGAATTGCAACCAATGGCTTAGTCCACTGCTCACCCCTCGCTTTTGAAACACATAGAGAAGCTACGGTAGCCGCCACCAGACAAACATGTCATCGTCGGAGACAACTTAGTAAAAAAAATGTCCGTTAGGGGCTTCTGTAGAAAAATGGCGCCACAAAATGGTGACTTCCATGTAAGGGGACACTCGGTGTATGTAGATAAAAAGGTCTCGTTCTAAGGTAATAAACACATACCGGTTCATTATGAAAGGTCTTTATACACCCCTGATAATATAGTTTTTTATATCATTTTGCATTTCTGTCAAGAGATCCTTCTAAAATTTACACACTGCACCTTTAAATGTGAACAGATTTCTATTAATAGTAAACTTAGTTAAAGAGTAATCATCATCTGTGTTTTCTGTGAGTGCAAATGTCAGCCAGTGATTGATCCTCTTCTACCATCTAGTGGACATAACGGAAAATTGCACCTAAAAACCACAATAAGGAATTTGAGTATATTGCCTGATCTCAATAATACATTGTATGCTTTGTCATAAGCTTTAGGGGCCGTTCGTCAGAGCCGTTTTCAAAATGACTGTGTGATAGCTATACTTCTGCAAAGTTGTTTTTGTATTTGATATATATATATATTTATACAGTGTAGAGACAATTGTACTGCACTGGCTTTACTGTTGTTGAGTGTAAGAACTGAAACAATTTAATAAAACATAACCAGATACTTTATCTGAATGGTGGATGATGTTATTAAATCGTGTCAATAACAAATATCATTTCATTTAGCAGATTCATGTTCATGTCCTTTAATCGAGTACCATGAAGGCTTTCTTTTTTTTAATTAGGTAAATAAAGTGAGGTATGCAAGTTATTAAACCGTATATATTTTTATGGACAAAAGGAACATATACACAAACATGCTCTGCACATTTTGTATGTTTCTCTCATCTGAAACAGTCATTTTAGTTCATAGAGATATATTCTGTAGGTCTTACTAAATGGTTGCTTGTTTAAATCTTTTAGACTATTTTTTTTATTAACAAACGTAATTGTTCTTATAGAACATATATATTCTTTGACATAAATATTATGTGCAAACATACAAGTATTTCAGATGACAGCCTCTGTCATATTATAGTAGGCCTAAAGATAACAAATCCAGATGTGTTGTTTATATCAAATGGAGTTAATAACAAATATGATGTCATTAAGCAAATGTCAGTCAGATTTGCTATTAAGCACTTATTTGTGTTCACACATGTGCTGTGCTAGAGTAAGTTTTCAGTAAATCATTTACATTTAAAACAACCAATTGTATCATTACATTACAATTTCATTGCAATAATTCTTTAAACAATTATTAAAAACTTTATAAGACACATCATGACATGTTTATGTCATGGAAAATAGATTAGAATACTAAAGCTACTGATAACCAAATATATATTCTCTTTATGTATGATTATTAGTTATTATTTCTAATGTTGGCCTGTTCTTTAAGGATCCACATATTTACAGCAATCTTTTTCATACCTTTAGGATTTGAAGAATTCTAAGACAACATTTGAAGCTTTATAACTTTATTGGGTTGTTTCCCACAGGTTTAAATTGATGCATGACTAGCCATTAGTTATGTATTGACATTAAAAAGTCAATTATAAGCAATCCAGTTGAGGAAGGAGGTTAAAATGTACTAGATTTTAAAAACTGTTTTTAAAAATAAGTGGATAAAAAGTAACTGAAGTTGGAAAGGTAGTATATGGAACATCATACTAGAAATGATTTTTAAGAAATTGGGTGGTTTGGAATTTTTTTTGCGATTCAATTTTGATATAAACAAGGTTCCCATAAAACTGTCAGGTTTCCATAAACAGGTTTGTTTATCTTGGATGCTCATATATAAACATAACTTTTCTCCACATAGATCTGTTATTTGGAATAACAAGAATATTCTATACAAAAACAAATCCTTATTTTATAGAAATTGGTATGATAATAATATAATATTAGTGAGGCAGTTATTTAAAGATGATGGTCACCTCTTTAATTATTGTGAAATTCCTCAATCACTATAAGATTCCAGTAACTGCTAAGGAATTTGCAGTTGTATTTGATGTCATACCTAGTGGACTTATTCAACTCTTTCAAGGTTATACATCTTATGATTGTAACTCCTTACATAATGCTCAGTTATGTATTAATGGAGTAAATATTCTAGAAAAAAAATGTAATAACTTATAAGAACACTATGTAGAAATGAATATTTGCCTAGATGTAAACCATACTGGAACTCCTTATATAGTCAACTTGTATGGAAAGAGGTTTGGAGTTTATTAAATATATACTGTCTCACGAATAAGGTTAAAGAAATTATGTCACGACCGGGAACATGAGATCAGGAAGTAGGACGCATGTGCAGAGTTCGAGATGAATAAATAACATTTAATAATAACCAAGAAACAAAACACTAGAATCAAACAACAGGCAGGTAAATAAACACAGGAACACCTAAACGTAGAACACAGGAACAGACAGGGAATCAGCGACAATCATCCGGCAAGTGAACATACAACAGGCAGGGGTATATATACAAACAGACTAACGATACACAGGTGTGATGAGGCAGGTAATTAATTAACAAGAGTCCAGGTGACGACAATCGGAACAGACACAAAACATGACACGGATTCCACCGTGACAAATTACTTATAAATTGGTTCATTTAATGTATCCAGTTAAACAAGTAGTCTCCAGATTTTTAAGAGATATGGAGGTTACTTGTATTTGCAATTTGGAAGTAGAATCCATAAAACATTTATTTTATCAATGTATATTTACTCAATCTTTTTGGATTGATGTGGAATGCTTGATATTTAAACTCACAAAATAATAATTCGGTTATCTGGTAAGGATATATTTTTGTATTATAAAAGTAAATGTGTGGAGAAAGACTTGTTAATCAACTTATTGATTATATATGGAAAATTTCACATCCATAAACAAAAATGGGCAAATAATAAACCCAATAGCATTTTATTTAGAACGGAATTAAGAAATTATTTTGAAACTGTTAAAAGTCAAAAAAAGCAAAGCAAATATATAACATTTTTGAAACCTTTTGTTTTATTGAATTATTGTAGAATATCCCCATGTTATTGTTAATTTATTTTTTTATTTTTATTTTATTTGATCCATTGTTATGTTAAATGTTAAATAAGCACATTGTAATCCTCTTGTATGTATGCAATGTTCTTGTTCTTGAAATGAATAATGAAAAAAGCTAAATAGTACTAAAGCTCTACATATTTTTATATTTAACTCTTTCCCCGCCATTGACGAGATATCTCGTCAATTAAGAGAAAACGCTTCCCCGCCAATGACGAGATCCGTCTTTCCGCAATACCGCTATTATCCACCAGTTGGCGCCCTTCCGCAACTTTTTAAAACCGGAAGTATTGCCCTATGCCAAGCTGCTGCATGTCCGTGTCTGTTTTAAAGATCGCTCTGAATGGGATCTCTATGAAAAGTCCGTCAAAAAAATGAAATTGTCTCTGCTTTTTGCTCAAAATATGGTGTTTTTGCAAAAACCTACCCATATTCAAAAGCTGATTGCAAAAGAACCACTAAAGGTAAGATGAAACGTTTTTATCTGTTTGAAAGCAGAGGGTCTGTTCTTTCATTTGGTATATTATATGTTTATATATTTAAAGAAGAACATTTTCTGGAAGGCAATAAACTTTGGTGAAAATCATGAAAAACGCTGGCGCTGGCTGGCAACTTTTTTTAAAAACGCTGGCGGTGAAAGAGTTAACCACTGGCTATGCCCATACATAACTGATCCAGATGTGTTGTTTATATCCAATGGAGTTAATAACAAATATGATGTCATTAAGCAAATGTCAGTCAGATTTGCTATTAAGCACTTATTTGTGTTCACACATGTGCTGTGCTTGAGTAAGTTTTCAGTAAATCATTTACATTTAAAACAACCAATTATATCATAACATTACAATTTCATTGCAATAATTCTATAAACAATTATTAAAAACTTTATAAGACACATCATGACATGTTTATGTCATGGAAAATAGATTAAAATACTAAAGCTACTGATAACCAAATATATATTCTCTTTATGTGTGATTATTAGTAATTATTTCTAATGTTGGCCTGTTCTTTAAGGATCCACATATTTACAGCAATCTTTTTCATACCTTTAGGATTTGAAGAATTCTAAGACAACATTTGAAGCTTTATAACTTTATTGGGTTGTTTCCCACAGGTTTAAATTGATGCATGACTAGCCATTAGTTATTTAAAAACATTTAGGTACTTTTTACAAACAAACCTTTTAAAAACATTACTGGTGTACATCTTAAGACAAAACTATGGCCCTGATATATTTAAAGATAGGCCATTGTAAGCTATTTTCAAGTAAGACAACTAAAACATAAACCTAAATTTTAGTCTGTAACTACACTTAAACCAATGGTCAGTAACATTAATCTCTAAGACTAGTCTTAAAAGTTAGTCATACATTTTTGTCTTCATGACTGAACATAACTGCTTTAAGTATCATGTGAAAAAATATTTAAATTATTTAAATTATATTTAAATCCAAATAGTAAGACTGATTAGCCCTAACTAACTACTAGTTCTTCAGACTAGTCCTTAAAACACAGTTTTAACTTAATTATTCAACCAGCCCTAGTCTTGGAAAGACATATATTGTCTGATCTTAATAAAACTATTAATATTTTGTCATAAGCTTCACATTACTAGTTAATTGGTTAGATATACTTAGTCTGGCCCATTTTGAAAATGTCACATTTCAAAATGCTTGAATTGATAACCTCAAGTCTTTTAGTTTTAATGAGGTAAATGACTGCAGATCATTGAATCTTATAATAATTTTCATGCAGATGCAAACCCATGGACAAAAGGAACATAACAGCAGTTACAAATGAAATAACGAATACAGGTTAGAAATGGTTCCCACATCACTGTGAGACATCATATCAAATCTAGGAATACAACGGCAAAAGTTTATTTTATGTTTCATATTGATATTTGCCCAGATAGTACAGCAAATTCACAAAATTGTTTTTCATATAAACATAAACATCTAGAGCAGTACTTTCAACTAAGTGAAACACAGTGGTTTCTCCAGACCCAATGCTCAGCACATTTTGTATGATTCCCTCATCTGACACAATCAGTTCAGTTCATACAAATCTCTACTGATGATTAAAGTGGATTTGTTTAAAATAGAAGACTTTTGTATATGTGCAGAGCAGTGGGCTTCCAGGAATACTTTTGAAAACCACTGATCTAGGGGACAGTTAACGTTACACCCATTGTTCTAGATGCAAATATTTCCGGAATGATGAGCCAAAAATCCTCACAGACACTTGAGAACATAAGACAAAAAAGCCCATCAGTTTAGTTGTAATCGCTGGACTCGTACATGGTTAATGCTGGCTGGCTGTTGGTCGGCATGTTTTCTAAGATATGTAATTATCCTAATAGACCCTTATAAGAATCTGAAAGCAGATGTTATGTGCAAAATAGTAGGTGAGACAAATATTTATGTGTCGTATACATATGCTATAGTCATCGTTTTTGTTCTTAGGTTATTGCGCCACCTAGTGGACAATCTCTGCTATTTTTTGCATGTGAACTCAGTCTAGGTCTATACATATGTGTACCAAGTTTCGTGTTGATATCTCATTCCTATCATAAATGATAGCCATTTAAGTATTTGTGGCACCGCCTCTTCGTACTTTTGACCGTGGTGTTGCGACGACGAGTGCAAAGTTCAACTTTTTTTTGATAATTATTGATATTCAATGTCTAAGGAATATTCCAGCACTGGATTGGTTCAGATTGGTCAAAAAACCTAGGACTAGTTCGCAAAAGTAGGTTTAAAAGAAAATGATGAATATCTAACAAACGATTCTACTGAGACAGTTGCTTCTTGAGGGAAAGTTGTTCATTGTAAGTACCTCTATTAAATGATATGAGGATCTTGTGGATATCTAAAACACTACATAATACACGATAATTTAAACACTAAAAAAACGTGATAGCGCCCCCCGGAGGCCGAATTTTTTCTTACTCTGCACAGACCTTCATGGCCAAGAGACAAACAGGCCCACCGCGTTTCGTTTCGATCGGCCTTCGTTAACCCTGTCTAATAGCTGCTTTTTCTTGATTGGCCGATGGCGGCCATGTTTCTTGAGCCATGCAAAATTCCTTTTAGACATTAATAGTACCCTAGACCAAGAGCAACCGTGCCAAATTTCAAGTTGATCGGTCCCACACTTTTGTAGCTACAGCCCTTCAAAGGTTGAGGTGGTGTTATAACGCCAACTAGTGGTCAAGCGGCGCAATTATTTGAACGTGAGCCCAGAATAGTCCCCTGTATATATACACCAAATTTGGTGTCGATACCTCTTTCTAATCCCAAGTTATAGCCATTTAAGACCTAGAGGCTCCGCCCATAGGGGGCGTTTGGGCGTGGCTTTACGACGGTGAGTCGAAAGTTCAACTTTTTTTTGATAACTTTTGATATTCACGCTCCAAGGAATATTACAGCACTGGAATGGTTCCGATCGGTCGAAAAACCTAGGACTAGTTCGTTTTTATTTTTTTCGACAAAATCGAAAATAGCGAAAAAAAATTCTAGGCGCAAATAAAATCGGAGATATACGTTTTGTTCGTCTTGACGCAAGGATTCCAGTGATATAAGACACTTGACATTTGGACAAGATTTCTGGGAGTTATGAGCATAAACGTGATTTCCGTCGTTATAGCGCCACCTATAGGCCAATCGGGTTGATACTCTGTCAACCTCTCCCCAAATTGGGTCCTACCATTTGGCCAAGTTTCAAGTCTCTAGGCCTTACGGTTTGGTCTGCACGTTCCGTTTTACGGCAGAATAATAATAATAAAAATCTTAACAATTACAATAGGGTTTCAGCGCTTCGCGCTTGAACCCCTAAATATAGCTGCAAGCAGCGATTAGCGGGGTTCAAGCGATCTGGGACCTTAAAGGGGTCATAGCGTGAAAATCTGACTTTTTCCAAGTGTAAGTGCTATAATTGGGTCCCCAGTGCTTATATCAACCTAGAAAACATGAAAAAGATAAAAAATAAAATAATCGAGAGCACAATTGAATTTCAATTACAACAAACCACCATCATTGTGATCAGTGTTTGCATTTCATCCACTCATTTGCATTTTAAAGGAAACACCCAAAAACTGCACAATTTTGCTCAGGCCTACAAAGTGTCAATTTTAACATGCTATAATAAATGATCTGTGGAGGATTTTGAGATAACACTTCACATACACACTCTGGGTACACAAACAATTTATTTTACATCTTTAAAAAATCTCATTATATGAACCTTTAAGACCTTTAAGGGCATGCCTGTTTAGATTTGCTGCATTGTTATCAAATATACTTAGAATATGAAATACTAACATGTTACCAATTAGGTAAATTTTCTGAAGAGAAAATTATGTGGTGCATGCTGTTGCAAGATTTGTCACACAAAATGTTTCAAAAATTGTTAACATGAGACAAAACAGCCCACCACAATTTCTCTACGATGTTCTGATATAGAAATATAGGTCTCATATGGCTAATCTATAACACAGCAATGATGAAGAATAAGCTAAAACACATACATGCATTTACACACAGAAGCAGAAATGGCAGGGTTAGGAAATAAGACTTTGAAATAAATGACCAATCTCCATATGCTTGGTGTCCTTTAAGAGTTCATCAACCTATTTAAATGTTTATCCTATGTTCGAATGTCACATGACTGTTAAAACGGATACCGTCAGAATGATTGACGAAATGTTATTTTAACATAATAATACTGACTTCATAAAGTTAAATCATGCATCCATTGATGAAACCTGTGAACACAATTTCATTGAGTATACATTTTAAATACTAAATAATAATTTTAGCCAGCAGATGGCAGAAGATGACCTTCTGCCATCTGTTGGCTAAAATTATTGTTTTCCTTTTACAATTAATTTAACATAAAATTAGTATTGAATATTTAAAAGTAAATAAAGGTAGACACATTTTTAACTCAAATCCTGATAAGCATGCTCTTAAGTATATTAATGAGGGTCTGTGTTTCACACAGAGAGTATATATTTTTCATATAATCCTTTTATTGTGTTATTGTAAGAGAATACTAATTTATGGATTTGGAAACAATAAAGCAAAGTTACATATTTTAATAGAAACATTTTTAGGCTCTGTCATGTTAAATTGTCAAATAGTGGTATAGCTCTGCAATTATTTTCATGTGATTTTAGGCTGGGCCAATAAATAACTGATCCAGATATGTTTTCAATATCAAATTATGTCAATAACAAATGTCATGTTATTTAGTAGATTTGCAGCAGATTTGCTGGTGAGCATTTGTCTGTGTTACTTTCATAAAGTGCTGCTTTTTAGTTGGGTTCTAGCAAGTCATTTATGTGAATAATAACCAATTGCATTATCACATGAAGTTTTTGGTGCAATATTTGAAAAATAACATATAAAAATGTAACAACTTTGTATTATACATCATGTCAGGACACGTTTATGTCATGGAAGGTAGAATAGAATCCTAATGCTACTGATGTAAATAAATGGAGATAATGAAAAACTTTAATCCATATCTTTATGAGTTCCTTTAAACACACATGCTGCAATTCAGTCGTACAAATGGCACCTACACCAATGTGTGACATCACATGAAATCTATGCTTACAAAAGCAGGTATTCAAATTCATTACATTTTGTATTTGATATACCTTTACACACAGAGGACAGAAAAATGTACTGCGCTGATTTTATTGTTGTTGACTGAAAAAATTCTAGTAGTTTTGAAAAGTTGTTTTTGTAATTCAAAGCTAAACAACTAAAGGAATAAGACGTACAATTGGTGATAACAATTTGGCATTCATATTTGCTCACAGACTACAGGAAATTGTATTGCATTGGCTTTAGTGGTGTTGAGTGAAAAACCAAGTATTAGTTCACAAAATAGTTTTTTCATATAAACATAAACATATAGAGCAGTGGTTCTCTACTCCGTTTCTGGAGAACCACTGCTCTGCACATTTTGTATGTTTCTCTCATCTGACACAATCAGTTTAGTTAATAGAGATCTCTACTATTGTGCTGATTATGTGAAGCAGGTGTGTTGAGAACCACTGATCTAGAGAACTGTTTACTTTGCACACATTGTGTTAGATGCAAAGATTTTCAGAAAGATGAACTAAAAATCCTCACAGACACTTGGAAACATAAGACCAACAGTCCCATGAGTTTAGTTGTAATCACACACCATTAGGCTTGACTCGTACATGGTTAATACTGGTTGGCTGTTGAGTGGCATGTTTTCAAAGATAAATAATTATCCTCATAGACCATTATAAGAACCTGAAAGTAGATGTAATGTGCAAAATAACAAGTAGGTCAGACAAATATTTATGTGTCATATACATATGCTATAGTTATGGTTATTTGTTCTTAAGTTATAGCGCCACCTAATGGACAATCTCTGCAATTTTTTGCATGTGACCTCAGCTTGGGTCTATACATATGTGTACCAAGTTTCATGTTGATATCTCATTCCTATCATAAATGATAGCAATTTAAGTATTTGTGGCCCCGCCTCTTCGTACTTTTGACCGTAGTGTTGCGACGACGAGTGCAAAGTTCAACTTTTTTTTGATAATTATTGATATTCAGTGTCTAAGGAATATTCCAGCACTGGATTGGTTCAGATCGGTCAAAAAACCTAGGACTAGTTCGCAAAAGTAGGTTTAAGAGAAAATTATGAATATCTAACAAACGATTCGACTGAGACAAGTGCTTCTTGAGGAAAAGTTGTTCATTAAATGTAGCTCTATTAAATGATATAAAGATCTTGTTGATATCTGAAACACTGCATAATACACAATCACTTAAACATTGAAAAAACGTGATAGCGCCTCCCGGAGGCCGAATTTTTTCTTACTCTGCACAGACCTTCATGGCCAAGAGACAAACAGGTCCACCACGTTTCGTTTCGATCGGCCTCCGTTAACCCTGCCCAATAGCTGCTTTTTCTTGATTGGCCGATGGCGGCCATGTTTTTTGAGCTACGCGAAATTCCTTTCCCACACAGATAGTACCCTAGACCAAGAGCACCCGTGCCAAATCTCAAGTTGATCGGTCCCATATTTCTCTAGTTACAGCTCTTCAAAGTTGAAGTAGTGTTATAGCGCCAACTAGTGGTCAAGCGATGCAATTTTTTGCACGTGACCCCAGAATAGTCCGCTGTATATGTGTACCAAATTTGGTTTCGATACCTCTTTCCAATCCCAAGTTACAGCCATTGAAGTCCAAGAGGCTCCGCCCATTGGGGGCGTTTGGGCGTGGCTTGACGACGACGAGTATAAAGTTCAACTTTTTTTTGATAACTTTTCATATTCACACTCCAAGGAATATTACAGCACTGGAACGGTTCCGATCGGACAAAAAACCTAGGACTAGTTCGTTTTTATTTTTTTCGACAAAATCGAAAATAGCGAAAAAATTTTCATGACGGAAATGAAATCGGAGATATACGTTTTGTTCGTCTTGACGCAAGGAATCCAGGGATATAAGACACTTGACATTTGGACAAGAATTCTGGGAGTTATGAGCATCAACGCGTTTGTTATCGCTATAGCGCCACCTATAGGCCAATCGGGTTGAAACTCTATCAACCTCTCCCCAAATTGGGTCCTACCATTTGGCCAAGTCTCAAGTCTCTAGGCCTTACGGTTTGGTCTGCACGATCCGTTTTACGGCAGAAGAAAAATAATAAAAAGAATAAAAATCCATACAAATACAATAGGGTTTCAGCCCTTCGGGCTTGAACCCCTAATTAAAGCTGCAAGCAGCATTTACCGGGTTTCGAGCATTAAAGCACATCAGAGACGTCAGACGTCGTCGACCAGGCTGATACACCACATCGCATCCAGAAAAACGAAAGAGATGGTCAGAAACGGTTCATACAGACTATGTATGCTTACACACAGGTGCACCTATAAGACAAACATGTAATGTCCTTAATGTTAAGTCATTCCGATAATTTGTTAACGAGAAAAAGTTTTTCAGATTTATACCGTAACATACAATTCAGAAATGGCCGTGTTTAGTTGAACTACAAGGCCATTGAGTCGTGGTATGGTGCAATGGTGTAAACAGACTGCAGACGTGCACATAAGGCACACACACAGCAATGCAACAAACCGCAAGGACCTACAGTGGACAGCAAACACAGCTGGAAAGATAATGCTTGACTTATTTAATGTCCTCCTTGAATGTGTTCTGATAACTCCAGGACTAAGCATAAGGCAAAACCTGGCATGTTTGGTATCGTTGGACTCTGCAACAATTCAGGACTCCTGTGAAAAAAGTCCCATGAAAATACGGTAACTGCAGCCAAAGTTCTAGGCGTGTAAAATATGCGTCCGACCACTAGGTGGCGGTGCAACAAAACTGCAGGCTCCCTCAGGCCCTGACTGCCATCAGAATTACCAAGTACCATGTCATTACGCATACGTTTGGCGAAGATACAACCTTAAATACATTAGTTATCAGCAAAAAACGGCTCTCATTCAGTGAAATCTCTCCGCTCTCTACTCACTTTTAAGTGAAAATAACAAATAACCACAGGATGGCGCTATGACAAAATTGTGCATGCAACGTCAGGTCATGACTTTGTTACATCTAGCTAGTATCATGGCTGCACACTTTAGTTTAGTAAAAAACAGTTGTAAGACCATTGGGCTCGATCAACGTCAAAGGTTTTGTTCAATTATGAGGCCAACTAGTGGTGCAGGCATACCATTTTTTTTGTATTGCCCCAGACTCTTCTCAAACATCAGCGTATCAAATCTGGTGAAAAAAGTCATTTCGTTGCGGAGGTATAACCATTTATGTGTAAAAAACGACACATTTTGAGGTAATTTTTCGTTTTTTGTAATTTTCGGCCATTTCTGATGGAAATTTTAACATAATGCCTATAGACTTTTTTGTTCAGAAGGTAATACAATGTTCTTCCTATGGTCGTTTCGAGTCGATCAGAATAACCCTCGCGGAGTTATTCGCGCGTGTTTTTTAAGCGCTATTTTCCTGTGCAGAACTAACTGTAAGGCGAAACCTGGCATGCTTGGTATCGTTGGACTCGGCAACAATTCAGGATGCTAAAAAAACAACTCCCATGAAAATCTCTTGACCACAGATAAAGTTATAGGCGTAAAAGTTGTAACCATTGCATAATCACAGTATTTAGTGCCATTTTCCCCGTTATAGCGCCATCTAGTGTCCGATCGGCGAGCTTTTTATATCACGACCTTAGACCGATGGCCTACACATATTATTCAAGCCCCATGATGATATCTCAAACCCCTCTCAAGTTATGGCCGTTTAAATGTTCTAAGCTCCGCCCAGTTCGGTTTTTGGCCACTCCTTGCGTGTATGAATACAAATTTCAACTTTTTTTTGATAATTATTCATATTCACACTCCACAGAGTCAATTAGCCTTGGTTAGGTTCAGATCGGACGAAAAACCTAGGACTAGTTCGCAAAAGTAGGTTTGAACGTTATCGGCAATAACTAACGACCCGTTTGATTGACAGCAATGCTTCAAAAGGCAAAGTTTTTCGTCATGAGCCGATCTATCAAATGATGTCATGTTTGTGTGTGTATGTCAAACGTCACGTGATACAGGCACCGAAATACGGTATTACGCCCCCTAGTGGCCAAATGACACTGTAATTCTTACAGGCCTTCAAGAGCAGTACACGAACAAGCACAGTGAGTGTGGTTCCGATCGACCTTCGTTAACCCTGTCAAATCAGCCCTCACACTTCATTGGCCGATGACGGCCATGTTTTTGCAGATACGCCAATGTCCTTCTAGACCCTCATGGTACATTGCACAAAGACACACCATACCAAATATGAAGTGTATCGGGCTAACGGTTGTGTAGTGATAGCCATTTTCGACCTCAAGCTTATTATAGCGCCACCTAGTGGCCAAAATCCGCGTATTTTTCCCTGTGACCCCGGAGTGAGCTGATACACATGTGTACCAAACCGCGTTAAGATATCTCTAACCGTTCACGAGTTATAACCATTTTCCTGGAGATAGTCTACTTCCGGTATTGAATTTTGGCGCCCCTTAGTGACACTGAAGCGAAATTACACATTCTGTTCGATAATTATTTACCTACTCACTCCACAGATTTCTCCTGCGTTGGAACGATTCCGATCGGGCGAAAAACCTAGGACTAGTTCATTTTGGCTTGAAATGCATATTATGCAAATTAGCAAAAAAAATTGCATACCGGAAATGAAATCGGAGATATACATTTTTTAAGTTTGGAGCCAGGGATTACAATGATACCAAACACTTGAGTGTAGGATGTCCGGTTTAGGAGTTATGAGCCCCAACGCGTCGGGCATTGCTATAGCGCCACCTATGGGCCGATTTGGCTGATTCACTGTATCTGAGTAGCCTGCTAATATACAACCAGTTGACCAAGTGGCAAGTTTCTACGACTTACGGTTTGTGCTGGGCGACACGTTTTATGGCGGAAAAATAATAATAATAATAATAATAAATATAGCTGCAAGCAGCAATTGCCGGGTTTCGAGCATTAAGGCACGTCAAAAACGTCAGACGTCGATTACCAGGCTGAGGAGTTGCACCCGAATACAGACACAATGAATGATAGAAGAGATGGTCAAAAACGGATCATACAGACTATTTATGCTTACACACATGTGCACCTATAAGACAAACATGTAATGTCCTTAATGTGAAGTTATAAGGATAATTTGTTAACGAGAATAAGTTATACAGATTTATACGGAAACATACAATTCAGAAATGGCTGTGTTTAGTTTAACTAAAAGGCCATTGAGTCGTGGTATGGTCATCAATGGTTCAAACAGACTGCGGACGTGCATATACGACACAAACAGCAGCGCAGCAGACCGCAAAGACTTACAGTGGACAGCACATCAAAGATGTCAGACGTCGTCGACCAGGCTGATCCAGCATCCACAAAAACGAAAGAGATGGTCAGAAACAGTTCATACAGACTATGTATGCTTAAACACACGTGCACCTATAGGACAAACATGTCACGTGCTTAATGTGAAGTCATTCGCTTGGGTTCAAGCGATTTGGGATCTTATGACCTTTAAGGGCATGCCTGAGTAGATTTGCTGCATTGTACAAAATAAATGATGAAAAGTAAGCTACCAGACACACTTGTTCATAGTTGTCGTCATAGCCGAACCCCATGTCTCTAAGATGTTCTGATACTGAGATACAGCTCTTGCTAAATGGTTGCTAGGGTATTCTCATTGGTTGCTAGGGAGTGAACTGCAATCCACCAATGATTATACTCAAAGCCATGAAAGGCACAATCTATGATGACTCATGATTTTAGATGTAAGGTTGCAGTATTTTTAAGTGAAAATAACAAATAACCACTAGGTGGCGCTATGTCAAACTCGTGCATGTAACCTCGGGTCATGACTATGTTAGATGTAGCTAGTATCACGGCTATTCACTTTAGTTTAGTGAAGAAACAATTGTATGACCATTAGGCTTACTCAATGTCAAAGGTTTTGTTCAATTATGAGGCCAACTACTGGTGTAGGCAAACAATTTTCTTTGTATTGCCTCAGACTCTGCTGAGACATCAGCATATCAAATCTGGTAGAAAAATGTCATTTCATAGCGGAGTTATAACCATTTATGTGTAGAAAACACAAAAAATGAATGTAATTTTTCGTTTTTTGCAATTTTCGGCCATTTCTGATGGAAATTTTCACATAACGCCAATAGAGTTTTTTGTTCAGAAGGTAAAGTTAATTTCTTCCTATGGTGTTTTCGAGTCGATCGGAATAACGCTCTCGGAGTTATTTACGCATGTTTTGTAAGCACAGTTTTTGCAGTGCAGAACTAACCGTAAGGCAAAACCTGGTATGTTTGGTATCGTAGGACTTGGAAACAATTCAGTATGATAAAAAAAACAACTCCCATGAAAATCTCTTGACCACAGATAAAATTATAGGCGTGAAAGTTGTAACCATTGCATAATCACAGTATTTAGTGCCATTTTCCCCGTTATAGCGCCATCTAGTGTCCGATCGGCGAGCTTTTTATATCACGGCCTAAGACCGATGACCTACAAATATGATTCAAGCCCCGTGATGATATCTCAAACGACTCTCGAGTTATGGCCGTTTTAATGTTTTAAGCTCCGCCCAGTTTGGTTTTTGGCCACTCCTTGCGTGATTGAATGTAAATTTCAATTTTTTTTTGATAATTATTTATAGTCACACTCCACAGAATCAATCAGCCTTGGTTAGGTTCAGATCGGGCGAAAAACCAAGGACTAGTTCGCAAAAGTAGGTTTGAACGTTATCGCCAATAACTCACAAACCGTTTGATTGACAGCAACGCTTCCAGAGGCAAAGTTTTTTGTCATGAGCCGATCTATCATATGATGTCATGTTTGTTTGTGTACGTCAAACGTCACGTGATACAGGCACCGAAATACGGTATTACGCCCCCTAGTGGCCAAATGACACCAAAATTCTTACAGGCCTTCAGGAGCAGTACACGAAGAAGCACAGTGCGTTTCGTTCCGATCGACCTTTGTTAACCCTGTCAAATCAGTCCTCAACCTTCATTGGCCGACGACGGCCATGTTTTTGAAGATACGCCAATGTCCTTCTAGACCCTTATGGTACATTGCACATAGACATACAATACAAAATATTAAGTGTATCGGGCTAACGGTTGTGTAGTAATAGCCATTCCCGATCTCAAGCCTGTTACAGCGCCACCTAGTGGCCAAAATCCGCATCTTTTTTACTGTGATCCCGGAGTGAGCTGGTACATATGTGTACCAAACCTCGTTAAGATATCTCAAACCGTTCACGAGTTATAGCCATTTCAGTGACGATAGGCTACTTCCTGTATGGAGTTTTGGTGCCCCCTAGTGACCCTGAAGCGGAATTTCAAATTCTGTTCGATAATTATTTACCTACTCACTCCACAGATTTCTCCTGCATTGGAACGATTCCGATCGGGCGAAAAACCTAGGACTAGTTCATTTTGGCTAGAAATGCATATTATGCAAATTAGCGAAAAAATTTGCATACCGGAAATGAAATCGGAGATATACATTTTTTAAGTTTGGAGCCAGGGATTACAATGATACCAAACACTTGAGTGTATGATGTCCGGTTTAGGAGTTATGAGCCCAAACGCGTCGGGCATTGCTATAGCGCCACCTATGGGCCGATTTGGCTGATTCACTGTATCTGAGTAGCCTGCTAATATACAACCAGATGACCAAGTGGCAAGTTTCTACGACTTACGGTTTGGGCTGGGCAATGCGTTTTAGCGTGGAAAAATAATAAATAATAATAATAATAAAACAGACAAATACAATAGGTTTTCAGCACTTCGTGCTCGAAACCCTAAATATAGCTGCAAGCAGCAATTGCCGGGTTTCGAGCATTAAGGCACGTCAAAAACGTCAGACGTCGATTACCAGGCTGAGGAGTTGCACCCGAATACAGACACAATGAATGATAGAAGAGATGGTCAAAAACGGATCATACAGACTATTTATGCTTACACACATGTGCACCTATAAGACAAACATGTAATGTCCTTAATGTGAAGTTATAAGGATAATTTGTTAACGAGAATAAGTTATACAGATTTATACGGAAACATACAATTCAGAAATGGCTGTGTTTAGTTTAACTAAAAGGCCATTGAGTCGTGGTATGGTCATCAATGGTTCAAACAGACTGCGGACGTGCATATACGACACAAACAGCAGCGCAGCAGACCGCAAAGACTTACAGTGGACAGCACATCAAAGATGTCAGACGTCGTCGACCAGGCTGATCCAGCATCCACAAAAACGAAAGAGATGGTCAGAAACAGTTCATACAGACTATGTATGCTTAAACACACGTGCACCTATAGGACAAACATGTCACGTGCTTAATGTGAAGTCATTCGCTTGGGTTCAAGCGATTTGGGATCTTATGACCTTTAAGGGCATGCCTGAGTAGATTTGCTGCATTGTACAAAATAAATGATGAAAAGTAAGCTACCAGACACACTTGTTCATAGTTGTCGTCATAGCCGAACCCCATGTCTCTAAGATGTTCTGATACTGAGATACAGCTCTTGCTAAATGGTTGCTAGGGTATTCTCATTGGTTGCTAGGGAGTGAACTGCAATCCACCAATGATTATACTCAAAGCCATGAAAGGCACAATCTATGATGACTCATGATTTTAGATGTAAGGTTGCAGTATTTTTAAGTGAAAATAACAAATAACCACTAGGTGGCGCTATGTCAAACTCGTGCATGTAACCTCGGGTCATGACTATGTTAGATGTAGCTAGTATCACGGCTATTCACTTTAGTTTAGTGAAGAAACAATTGTATGACCATTAGGCTTACTCAATGTCAAAGGTTTTGTTCAATTATGAGGCCAACTACTGGTGTAGGCAAACAATTTTCTTTGTATTGCCTCAGACTCTGCTGAGACATCAGCATATCAAATCTGGTAGAAAAATGTCATTTCATAGCGGAGTTATAACCATTTATGTGTAGAAAACACAAAAAATGAATGTAATTTTTCGTTTTTTGCAATTTTCGGCCATTTCTGATGGAAATTTTCACATAACGCCAATAGAGTTTTTTGTTCAGAAGGTAAAGTTAATTTCTTCCTATGGTGTTTTCGAGTCGATCAAAATAACGCTCTCGGAGTTATTTACGCATGTTTTGTAAGCACAGTTTTTGCAGTGCAGAACTAACCGTAAGGCAAAACCTGGTATGTTTGGTATCGTAGGACTTGGAAACAATTCAGTATGATAAAAAAAACAACTCCCATGAAAATCTCTTGACCACAGATAAAATTATAGGCGTGAAAGTTGTAACCATTGCATAATCACAGTATTTAGTGCCATTTTCCCCGTTATAGCGCCATCTAGTGTCCGATCGGCGAGCTTTTTATATCACGGCCTAAGACCGATGACCTACAAATATGATTCAAGCCCCGTGATGATATCTCAAACGACTCTCGAGTTATGGCCGTTTTAATGTTTTAAGCTCCGCCCAGTTTGGTTTTTGGCCACTCCTTGCGTGATTGAATGTAAATTTCAATTTTTTTTTGATAATTATTTATAGTCACACTCCACAGAATCAATCAGCCTTGGTTAGGTTCAGATCGGGCGAAAAACCAAGGACTAGTTCGCAAAAGTAGGTTTGAACGTTATCGCCAATAACTCACAAACCGTTTGATTGACAGCAACGCTTCCAGAGGCAAAGTTTTTTGTCATGAGCCGATCTATCATATGATGTCATGTTTGTTTGTGTACGTCAAACGTCACGTGATACAGGCACCGAAATACGGTATTACGCCCCCTAGTGGCCAAATGACACCAAAATTCTTACAGGCCTTCAGGAGCAGTACACGAAGAAGCACAGTGCGTTTCGTTCCGATCGACCTTTGTTAACCCTGTCAAATCAGTCCTCAACCTTCATTGGCCGACGACGGCCATGTTTTTGAAGATACGCCAATGTCCTTCTAGACCCTTATGGTACATTGCACATAGACATACAATACAAAATATTAAGTGTATCGGGCTAACGGTTGTGTAGTAATAGCCATTCCCGATCTCAAGCCTGTTACAGCGCCACCTAGTGGCCAAAATCCGCATCTTTTTTACTGTGATCCCGGAGTGAGCTGGTACATATGTGTACCAAACCTCGTTAAGATATCTCAAACCGTTCACGAGTTATAGCCATTTCAGTGACGATAGGCTACTTCCTGTATGGAGTTTTGGTGCCCCCTAGTGACCCTGAAGCGGAATTTCAAATTCTGTTCGATAATTATTTACCTACTCACTCCACAGATTTCTCCTGCATTGGAACGATTCCGATCGGGCGAAAAACCTAGGACTAGTTCATTTTGGCTAGAAATGCATATTATGCAAATTAGCGAAAAAATTTGCATACCGGAAATGAAATCGGAGATATACATTTTTTAATTTTGGAGCCAGGGATTACAATGATACCAAACACTTGAGTGTATGATGTCCGGTTTAGGAGTTATGAGCCCAAACGCGTCGGGCATTGCTATAGCGCCACCTATGGGCCGATTTGGCTGATTCACTGTATCTGAGTAGCCTGCTAATATACAACCAGATGACCAAGTGGCAAGTTTCTACGACTTACGGTTTGGGCTGGGCAATGCGTTTTAGCGTGGAAAAATAATAAATAATAATAATAATAAAACAGACAAATAC
The DNA here is from genome assembly GCF_030506205.2 of Paramisgurnus dabryanus. Taxonomy (NCBI): domain Eukaryota; kingdom Metazoa; phylum Chordata; class Actinopteri; order Cypriniformes; family Cobitidae; genus Paramisgurnus; species Paramisgurnus dabryanus. Next base: position 1,294,523 of record NC_133341.1, on the reverse strand, counting down.
AATAGGTTTTCAGCACTTCGTGCTCGAAACCCTAATAATAATAAAACAGACAAATACAATAGGTTTTCAGCACTTCGTGCTCGAAACCCTAATAATAATAATAATAATTAAAGCTGCAAGCAGCATTTACCGGGTTTCGAGCATTAAAGCACGTCAGAGACGTCAGACGTCATCGACCAGGCTGATACACCACATCGCATGCAGAAAAATGAAAGAGATGGTCAGAAACGGTTCATACAGACTATGTATGCTTACACACAGGTGCACCTATAGGACAAATATGTCACGTCCTTAATGTTAAGTCATTCAGATAATTTGTTAACGAGAATTAGTTTTTCAGATTTATACCGTAACATACAATCCAGAAATGGCCGTGTTTAGTTGAACTACAAGGCCATTGAGTCGTGGTATGGTGCAATGGTGTAAACAGACTGCAGACGTGCACATGAGGCACACACACAGCAGCGCAGCAAACCGCAAGGACCTACAGTGGACAGCAAACACAGCTGGAAAGATAATGCTTGACTTATTTAATGTCCTCCTTAATTGTGTTCTGATAACTCCAGGACTAAGCATAAGGCAAAACCTGGCATGTTTGGTATCGTTGGACTCTGCAACAATTCAAGACTCTTGTGAAAAAAGTCCCATGAAAATACGGTGACTGCAGCCAAAGATTTAGGTTTCTAAAATATGCTTTCCGACCACTAGGTGTTGGTGCAACAAAACTGCAGGCTCCCTCAGGTCCAGACTGCCATCAGAATTACCAAGTACTGTGTCATTACGCATACGTTTGGCGAAGATACAACCTTAAATACATTAGCTATCAGCAAAAAACAGCTCTCATTCAGTGAAATTTCTCTGCTCTCTACTCACTTTTAAGTGAAAATAACAAATAACCACAGGGTGGCGCTACGACAAAATTGTGCATGCAACGTCAGGTCATGACTTTGTTACATCTAGCTAGTATCATGGCTGAACACTTTAGTTTAGTGAAAAAAAACAGTTGCAAGACCATTGGGCTCGCTCAATGTCAAAGGTTTTGTTCAATTATGAGGCCAACGAGTGGTGCAGGCATATTATTTTTTGGGTATTGCCTCAGACTCTGCTCAGCCATCAGCGTATCAAATCTGGTGAAAAAATGTCATTTCGTTGCGGAGGTATAACAATTTATGTGTAAAAAAACACAAAATTTTGAGGTAATTTTTCGTTTTTTGCAATTTTCTGCCATTTCTGATAGAAATTTTAACATAACGCCAATAGACTTTTTTGTTCAGAAGGTAATGCAATGTTCTTCCTATGGTCGTTTAAAGTCGATCGGAATAATCCTCGCAGAGTTATTCGCGCATGTTTTGTAAGTGCTATTTTTGCTGTGCAGAACTAACCGTAAGGCGAAACCTGGCATGCTTGGTATCGTAGGACTCGGAAACAATTCAGGATGCTAAAAAAATAACTCCCATGAAAATCTCTTGACCACAGATAAAGTTATAGGCGTGAAAGTTGCAACCATTGCATAATCACAGTATTTAGTGCTATTTTCCCCGTTATAGCGCCATCTAGTGTCCAATCGGCGGGCTTTTTATATCACGACCTTAGACCGATGGCCTACACATATGATTCAAGCCCCATGATGATATCTCAAACGCCTCTCGAGGTATGGCCGTTTAAATGTTTTAAGCCCCGCCCAGTTCGGTTTTTGGCCACTCCTTGCGTGTTTGAATACAAATTTCAACTTTTTTTCGATAATTATTCATATTCCCACTCCACAGAATCAATCAGCTTTCGTTAGGTTCAGATCGGATGAAAAACCTAGGACTAGTTCGCAAAAGTAGGTTTGAACGTTATCGCCAATAACTAACGAACCGTTTGATTGACAGCAACGCTTCAAGAGGCAAAGTTTTTCGTCATGAACCGATCTATCATATGATGTCATGTTTGTGTGTGTATTTCAAACGTCACGTGATACAGGCACCGGAATACGGTATTACGCCCCCTAGTGGCCAAATGAAACCATAAATCTTACAGACCTTCTGGAGCAGTACACGAACAAGCACAGTGAGTGTCGTTCCGATCGACCTTCGTTAACCCTGTCAAATCAGCCCTCACATTTCATTGGCCGATGACGGCCATGTTTTTGCAGATACGCCAATGTCCTTCTAGACCCTCATGGTACATTGCACAAAGACACACCATACCAAATATGAAGTGTATCGGGCTTACGGTTGTGTAGTGATAGCCATTTTCGACCTCAAGCTTATTATAGCGCCACCTAGTGGCCAAAATCCGCGTATTTTTTCCTGTGACCCCGGAGTGAGCTGATACACATGTGTACCAAACCGCGTTAAGATATCTCTAACCGTTCACGAGTTATAGCCATTTTCCTGGAGATAGTCTACTTCCGGTATTGAATTTTGGCGCCCCTTAGTGACACTGAAGCGAAATTACACATTCTGTTCGATAATTATTTACCTACTCACTCCACAGATTTCTCCTGCGTTGGAACGATTCCGATCGGGCGAAAAACCTAGGACTAGTTCATTTTGGCTTGAAATGCATATTATGCAAATTAGCGAAAAAATTTGCATACCGGAAATGAAATCGGAGATATACATTTTTTAAGTTTGGAGCCAGGGATTACAATGATACCAAACACTTGAGTGTAGGATGTCCGGTTTAGGAGTTATGAGCCCCAACGCGTCGGGCATTGCTATAGCGCCACCTATGGGCCGATTTGGCTGATTCACTGTATCTGAGTAGCCTGCTAATATACAACCAGTTGACCAAGTGGCAAGTTTCTACGACTTACGGTTTGTGCTGGGCGACGCGTTTTATGGCGGAAAAATAATAATAATAATAATAAATATAGCTGCAAGCAGCGATTAGCGGGGTTCAAGCGATCTGGGACCTTAAAGGGGTCATAGCGTGAAAATCTCACTTTTCCATGTGGAAGTGCTATAATTGGGTCCCCAGTTCTTCTATCAACCTAGACAACGTAAAACAGATCAACCCAGTAACTTTCTTTGGGAAAACCATTCTCTGTAAGCATGTGAAAATTTACGTAGTTCAAATTTGACCTGTTTTGTGAGGTAGGTAGCAAAGCGAAATACAATAATACTGCCCCCTTTATCTGCACTATCCAACCACAGCACTGCCATTTAGTGCAGAGAGAAAGAAGGGAAAAAAATAATTAACCTCACAATTGAGATTCAATTACAACAAACCACCATAATTGTGATTAGTGTTTGCATTTCATCCACTCATTTGCATTTTAAAGGAAACAGCCAAAAACGGCACACTTTTGCTCCGGCCTACAAAGTGTCAATTTTAACATGCAATCATAAATGGTCTGTGGAGTATTTTGAGGTAACACTTCACATACACACTCTGGGGACACAAACAATTTATTTTACATCTTAATAAAATCTCATAATATGACCCCTTTAAGGGCATGCCTGTGTAGATTTGCTGCTACTTAGAATCTGGAATACTAACATGTTACCAATTTTCTGTAGAGAATATGATGTGGTGCATGCCATGGCAAGATTTGCCACACAAAAGGTTTCAAAAATTGTTAACAAGAGACAAAACAGCCCACCACAAGTTCTCTACGATGTTCTGATATAGAGATATACGTCTCACAGGGCTAACCTATAACACAGCAATGGTGAAGAATAAGCTAACACACACACAGAAGCAGAAATGGCAGGGTTAGGAAATAATACTTTGAAATAAATGACCAATCTCCATATGCTTGGTGTCCTTGAAGATTCCATCAACCTATTTAAATGTTTAACCCTTGTCCGATTGTCACATGACTGTTAAAACGGATACCAACAGAATGATTGATGAAATGTTATTTTAACATAATAATAGGGACTTCATAAATCATGTATCCATTGATGAAACCTGTGAACACATTTTGGATTTGGAAACAATAAAGCAATGTTACATATTTTAATAAAAACATTTTCAGGCTCTGTCATGTTAAATTGTCAAATAGTGGTATAGCTCTGCAATCATTGGTATGTGATTATAGGCTGGGCCAATACATAACTGATCCAACTATGTTTTCAATATCAAATTCTGTCAATAACAAATGTCATGTCATTTAGTAGACTTGCAGCATATTTGCTGGTGAGCATTTGTCTGTGGTCACTTTCATAAAGTGCAGCCATTTAGTAGGGTCTGGCAGGTCATTTGTGTGAATAATATCCAAATGCATTATTACGTGAAGTTTTGGGCTGCAATATTTTAAAAAGAACGTATAAAAATGTAACTACTTTGTATTATACATCATGTCATGACACGTTTATGTCATGGAAGGTAGACTAGAATCCTAATGCTACTGATGTAAATACAGCCAGACATACAGTCTTGTTCAAAATAATAGCAGTACAATGTGACTAACCAGAATAATCAAGGTTTTTAGTTTATTTTTTATTGCTACGTGGCAAACAAGTTACCAGTAGGTTCAGTAGATTCTCAGAAAACAAATGAGACCCAGCATTCATGATATGCACGCTCTTAAGGCTGTGCAATTGGGCAATTAGTTGAATTAGTTGAAAGGGGTGTGTTCAAAAAAATAGCAGTGTGGTATTCAATCACTGAGGTCATCAATTTTGTGAAGAAACAGGTGTGAATCAGGTGGCCCCTATTTAAGGATGAAGCCAACACTTGTTGAACATGCATTTGAAAGCTGAGGAAAATGGGTCGTTCAAGACATTGTTCAGAAGAACAGCGTACTTTGATTAAAAAGTTGATTGGAGAGGGGAAAACCTATAAAGAGGTGCAAAAAATGATAGGCTGTTCAGCTAAAATTATCTCCAATGCCTTAAAATGGAGAGCAAAACCAGAGAGACGTGGAAGAAAACGGAAGACAACCATCAAAATGGATAGAAGAATAACCAGAATGACAAAGGCTCATCCAATGATCACCTCCAGGATGATCAAAGACAGTCTGGAGTTACCTGTAAGTACTGTGACAGTTAGAAGACGTCTGTGTGAAGCTAATCTATTTTCAAGGATCCCCCGCAAAGTCCCTCTGTTAAAAAAGGCATGTGGAGAAGAGGTTACAATTTGCCAAGGAACACATCAACTGGCCTAAAGAGAAATGGAGGAACATTTTGTGGACTGATGAGAGTAAAATTGTTCTTTTTGGGTCCAAGGGCCACAGGCAGTTTGTGAGACGACCCCCAAACTCTGAATTCAAGCCACAGTACACAGTGAAGACAGTGAAGCATGGAGGTGCAAGCATCATGATATGGGCATGTTTCTCCTACTATGGTGTTGGGCCTATTTATCGCATACCAGGGATCATGGATCAGTTTGCATATGTTAAAATACTTGAAGAGGTCATGTTGCCCTATGCTAAAGAGGACATGCCCTTGAAATGGTTGTTTCAACAAGACAATGACCCAAAACACACTAGTAAATGGGCAAAGTCTTGGTTCCAAACCAACAAAATTTATGTTATGGAGTGGCCAGCCCAATCTCCAGACCTTAATCCAATTGAGAACTTGTGGGGTGATATCAAAAATGCTGTTTCTGAAGCAAAACCAAGAAATGTGAATGAATTGTGGAATGTTGTTAAAGAATCATGGAGTGGAATAACAGCTGAGAGGTGCCACAAGTTGGTTGACTCCATGCCACACAGATGTCAAGCAGTTTTAAAAAACTGTGGTCATACAACTAAATATTAGTTTAGTGATTCACAGGATTGCTAAACCCCAGAAAAAAAAAATGTTTGTACAAAATAGTTTTGAGTTTGTACAGTCAAAGGTAGACACTGCTATTTTTTTGAACACACCCCTTTCAACTAATTGCCCAATTGCACAGCCTTAAGAGCGTGCATATCATGAATGCTGGGTCTTGTTTGTTTTCTGAGAATCTACTGAACCTACTGGTAACTTGTTTGCCACGTAACAATAAAAAATATACTAAAAACCTTGATTATTCTGGTTAGTCACATTGTACTGCTATTATTTTGAACAAGACTGTATATCATCTTGATAGCAGCAATTCATTTCTGATTATGCTCAGAGTTTTGGGGATAATGGAAAACTTTAATCCATATCTTTATGATTTCCTTTAAACATGCATGCTGCAATTCAATCGTACAAATGGCACCTACACCACTGTGTGACATCACATGAAATCTATGCATACAACAGCAGATATTCAAATTCATTACATTTTGTACTTGATAAATCTATACACACAGAGGACAGAAAAAATGTACTACACTGATTTTATTTTTGTTGACTGAAAAACCTAGGATGAGTTTTGAAAAATTGTTTTTGTAATTCAAACTTAAACAACTAAAGGAATAAGATTTACAATTGGTGATCAAAATTTGGCATTTATATTGGCTCACAGACTACAGGAAATTGTACTGCATTGGCTTTACTGTTGTTGAGTGAAAAACCAAGTATTAGTTCACAAAATATTTTTTTTCATATAAACATGAACATCTAGAGCAATGGTTCTCTACTCTGTTTCTGGAGGACCACTGCTCTGCACATTTTGTATGTTTCTCTCATCTGACACAATCAGTTTAGTTCATAGAAATCTCTACTATTGTGCTGATTATTTGAAGCAGGTGTGTTGAGAACCACTGATCTGTTTACTTTGCACACATTGTGTTAGACGCAAAGATTTTCAGAAAGATGAACTAAAAATCCTCACAGAGACTTGAGAACATAAAACAAACAGGCCCATCAGTTTAGTTGTAATCTCACACCATTTTGCTTGACTCGTACATGGTAAATGCTGGTTGGCTGTTGGTTGGCATGTTTTCTAAGATATGTAATTATCCTAATAGACCATTATAAGAATCTGAAAGCATATGTTATGTGCAAAATAACAAGTAGGTCAGACAAATATTTATGTGTCGTATACATATGCTATAGTCATCGTTCTTTGTTCTTAGTTTATAGCGCCACCTAGTGGACAATCTCTGCAATTTTTTGCATGTGACCTCGGCCTAGGTCTATACATATGTGTACCAAGTTTTGTGTTGATATCTCATTCCTATCATAAATGATAGCCATTTAAGTATTTGTGCCCCCGCCTCTTTGTACTTTTGACCATGGTGTTGAGACGACGAGTGCAAAGTTCAACTTTTTTTTGATAATTATTGATATTCAGTGTCTAAGGAATATTCCAGCACTGGATTGGTTCAGATCGGTCAAAAAACCTAGGACTAGTTCGCAAAAGTAGGTTTAAAAGAAAATGATGAATATCTCACAAACGATTCGACTGAGACAAGTGCTTCTTGAGGCAATGTTGTTCATTTTAAGTACCTCTATTAAATGATATGAGGATCTTGTTGATATCTGAAACACTGCATAATACACAATCACTTAAACACTGAAAAAACGTGATAGCTCCCCCCGGAGGCCGAATTTTTTCTTACTCTGCACAGACCTTCATGGCCAAGAGACAAACAGGCCCACCGCGTTTCGTTTCGATCGGCCTCCGTTAACCCTGCCTAATAGCTGCTTTTTCTTGATTGGCCGATGGCGGCCATGTTTTTTGACCTACGCGAAATTCCTTTGAGACATAGATAGCACCCTAGACCAGGAGCACCGGTGCCAAATCTTAAGTTGATCGGTTCCATATTTCTCTGGTTACAGCCCTTCAAAGTTGAGGTGGTGTTATAGCGCCAACTAGTGGTCAAGCGATGCAATTTTTTTCACGTGACCCCAGAATAGTCCGATGTATATGTGTACCAAATTTGGTTTCGATACCTCTTTCCAGTCCCAAGTTATAGTCATTTAAGTCCAAGAAGCTCCGCCCATTGGGGGCGTTTGGGTGTGGCTTGACGACGACGAGTATAAAGTTCAACTTTTTTTTGATAACTTTTTATATTCACACTCCAAGGAATATTACAGCACTGGAACGGTTCCGATCGGACAAAAAACCTAGGACTAGTTCATTTTTATTTTTTTCGACAAAATCGAAAATAGCGGAAAATTTTTAATGACGGAAATGAAATCGGAGATATACATTTTGTTCGTCTTGACGCAAGGAATCCAGGGATATAAGACACTTGACATTAGGACAAGAATTGTGGAAGTTATGAGCATCAACGCGTTTGCCATCGCTATAGCGCCCCCCATAGGCCGATTGTGGTGACACTCTGTCAACTTCGCGCACGAATGAGACCTACCATTTGGCCAAGTCTCAAGTCTCTAGGCCTTACGGTTTGGTCTGCACGTTCCGTTTTACGGCAGAAGAAAAATAATAAATAGAAATATAGCTGCAAGCAGCGATTAGCGGGGTTCAAGCTATTTGGGATCACAAGACGTTTAAGGACATGGCCATATAGATATTCTGCATTGTATATTGTACACACACACGTTTACCTGAGAAAGGAGAAACAAGACTGTTAAAGAACAAGACTTAATATTGACATGGTTACACACTCATTTTGTATGTAGTTTTTTTTATAAAAAACATAAAAATATAATTCTTACTGCAAATGTCGTGTAAGTGCCTCCAAAATTATGTTCACGTTTCACAGCTATCATAAAGTGACATGAGTGATAAAACTGACAACTCAGAACAATTGAAGTGGTAGTCTTTCACTAAATTTGATTTTAATAGTATAACAGTAAAATCATGAAGTTAAAGGTGCAGTGTGTACATTTTAGTGGCATCTAGTGGTGAGGTCACAAATTAGTCCACTACTCACCCCTCACTTTTGAAACACATAGAGAAGCTACGGTAGCCGCCACCAGACAAACATGTCATCGTCGGAGACAAATTAGTAAAAAATGTGTCCGTTAGGGGCTTCTGTAGAAAAATGGCGCCACAAAATGTTGACTTCCATGTAAGGGGACCTTGGTGTATGTAGATAAAAAGGTCTCGTTCTAAGGTAATAAACACATACCGGTTCATTATGAAAGGTCTTTATACACCCCTGATAATATAGTTTTGTATATCATTTTGCATTTCTGTCAAGAGATCCTTCTAAAAATTACACACTGCACCTTTAAATGTGAACAGATTTCTATTAATAGTAGAATTAGTTAAAGAGTAATCATCTTCTGGGTTTTCTGAGAGTTCAAATGTCAGCCTGTGATTGAACCTCTTCTGCCATCTAGTGGACATAACGGAAAATTGCACCTAAAATCCACAATAAGAAATTAGAGTATATTGCCTGATCTCCATAATACATTGTATGCTTTGTCATAAGCTTTAGGGGCCGTTCGTCATGGCCATTTTCAAAATGACTGTGTGATAGCTATACTTTGGCAAAGTTGTTTTTGTATTTGATATATATATATATATATATAATTTATACAGTGTAGACAAATTTGTACTGCACTGGCTTTACTGTTGTTGAGTGTAAGAACTGAAACAATTTAATAAAACAACCAGATACGTTATCTGAATGGTGGATGGTGTTATTAAATCGTGTCAATAACAAATATCATTTCATTTAGTAGATTCATGTTCATGTCCTTTAATCGAGTACCATGAAGGCTTTCTGTTTTAATTAGGTAAATAAAGTGAGGTATGCAAGTTATTAAACCGTATATATTTTTATGGACAAAAGGAACATATACACAAACATGCTCTGCACATTTTGTATGTTTCTCTCATCTGAAACAGCTATTTTAGTTCATAGAGATCTATTCTGTAGGTCTTACTAAACGTTTGCTTGTTTAAATCTTTTAGACATTTTTTTAACAAAAGTAATTGTTCTTATAGAACATATATATTCTTTGACATAGATATTATGTGCAAACATACAAGTATTTCAGATGATCGCCTCTGTCATATTATAGTAGGCCTAAAAGTAGTACTAAAGCTTTACATTGTTTTATATTTAACCGCTGGCTATGTCCATACATAACTGATACAGATGTGTTGTTTATATCAAATGGAGTTAATAACAAATGATGTCATTAAGTAAATGTCAGTCAGATTTGCTATTAAGCACTTATTAGTGTTCACACATGTTCTGTGCTAGAGTAAGTTTTCAGCAAATCATTTACATTTAAAATAACCAATTGTATCATAACATTACAATTTCATTGCAATAATTCTATAAACAATTATTAAAAACTTTATAAGATACATCATGACATGTTTATGTTCTGGAAAGTAGATTAGAATACTAAAGCTACTGATAACCAAATATATTTTATTCTCTTTATGTATGACTATTAGTTATTATTTCTAATGTTGGCCTATTATTGTTCTTTAAGGATCCACATATTTACAGCAATTTTTTTCATACCTTTAGGATTTGAAAAATTCTAAGACAACATTTGAAGCTTTATAACTTTATTGGGTTGTTTATATAGTAGTTTTTGTTGGGTAAATTACTGATCATATGCTGTATTAATATTATATAAGGCCTAAGGCCTGTTGTTTCTACACAAGGCTATAAGACACCCAGTTAAACTTTCTTTTTCTCAGTTAACTTTCCTTTCCTAATTAAAAGAGTCCAGGTGCGATCCTGCGACTATACCCTGATTGTTCTCGCCACGATTATCTTGAGAAGGTCGAAACAACTGATAAACAAGAGTACGTCATTTTATATTAGAGAATTCGTCCAGCTGTACTTCGCTACATTAACAATAAGGTATCTGTGCAAGCTAGGCCAAGGCCATGAAAACCAATAAGCAGAATATATCATTTTAGATATGAGGCAGGATGAAGCTGCACTTTTGCTACATCAAACAAATAAAATTAATTGTGGCAGACCGAGACCAATGAGAAGAATATACGTCATCTCAGATAAGAAGTGTTTGATCTTACTGTATAAAAATGGAGTCAGATGTTGGGAGGGCAGATGATCTTTGAGCACCTCTTTGAGGGGTATTGATTGTCTCACTTTGTTGGCTCGAGCGAATAAAGTAATTTTTGTTTGGCACCTGGAACCTTTGTCTCCTGAGTATTTTTCTTATGAAGATTCAAGCTAAGACTTTTTGCAACAACATTTCCCACAGGTTTAGATTGATGCATGACTAGCCATTAGTTATGTAAAAACATTTAGGTACTTTTTACAAACAAACCTTATAAAAAACATTACTGGTGTACATCTTAAGACAAAACTATGGCCCAGATATATTTAAAGGTAGGCCAGTGTAAGCTATTTTCAAGTAAGACAACTAAAACTTAAGCCTAAATTTTAGTCTGGAACTACACTTAAACCAATGGTCAGTAACATTAATCTCTAAGACTAGATTTCAAAGTTAGTCATACATTTTTATCTTCACGATTGAACACAACTGTTTTAATTATCACGTGAAAAAATATTTAAATTATTTAAATTCTATTTAAATCCAAATAGTAAGACTGATTAGCCCTAACTAACTACTAATTCTTCAGACTAGTCCTTAAAACACAGTCTTAATTATGTTTTTTATATTATATAGTTTTTTGATTAACATTACTAAAATATTAAATGTATAATTTTTTATAACGAGTTGAATTTGAATCCCGAGCAGTTTTAACCTTACGGACATGTTACTATAACAACAACTCTAGGATGACCTTCGAAGAAACAAATAATTCAACATGAAGCTAAATCGTCACAATGAAATCCAGCTAACTGAGTAATCCACGTATGAACGACAGACCCAGCAGTGAAGCACTACATTAAAAAGTCAATTCTATGCAATCCAGTTGAGAAAGGAGGATACATTTTTTTTTTACTAGATTTTAATACTGCTAACTGTGTTTTTAAAAATAAGTGGATAAAAAGTTACTGAAGTTGCAAAGGTAGTTTATGGAACATCATACCAGAAATGATTTTTAAGAAATTGGGTGGTTTGGAATTTTTTTTGCGATACAATTTTGATATAAACAAGTTTCCCATAAAACTTTCAGGTTTCCATAAACAGGTTTGTTTTTCTTGGATGCTCATATATAAACATAACTTTTCTCCACATAGATCTGTTATTTGGAATAACAAGAATTTTCTATAGAAGAAACAGATCCTTATTTTATAGAAATTGGTATGATAATAATATAATATTAGTGAGGCAGTTATTTAAAGATGATGGTCACCTCTTTAATTATTGTGAATTCCTCAATCACTATAAGATTCCAGTAACTGCTAAGGAATTTGCAGTTGTATTTGATGCCATACCTAGTGGACTTATTCAACTCTTTCAATGTTATACATCTTATGATTGTAACTCCTTACATAATACTCAGTTATGTATTAATAGAGTAAATATTATAGAAAAAAAATTAATAACTTTTTTATAAGAACAGAAATGAATGTAGAAATGAATATTTGCCTAGATGTAAACCATACTAATCTGCAGTTCAACCTTTAAACAAGTTTTAATTTAAACTATTTGATTGTAATATTATAGTAATGAGTTTCTAAAATAATATATATATATATATAAATTGTTCATATTTTAATTTGAAAACAGAAGTGGAGATAATTAGATTTTAATTAGTTTTAATACATTTTGATGATTTGAATATAAAATAAAATAGATATAGTACAGTAAATTCACAAAATAGTTTTTCATATAAACATAAACATCTAGAGAAGTACTTTCAACTCACTGAAACGCAGTGGTTTCTCGAGACCCAATGCTCGGCACATTTTGTATGATTCTCTCATCTGACACAATCAGTTCAGTTCATACAAATCTCTACTGATGATTAAAGTAGATTTGTTTAAAATAGAAGACTTTTGTATATGTGCAGAGCAGTGGGCCTCCAGGAATAATTTTGAGAACCACTGATCTAGGGGACAGTTAACGTAACACCCGTTGTTCTAGATGCAAATATTTCCGGAATGATGAGCCAAAAATCCTCACAGACACTTGAGAACATAAGACAAAAAAGCCCATCAGTTTAGTTGTAATCGCTGGACTCGTACATGGTTAATGCTGGCTGGCTGTTGGTCGGCATGTTTTCTAAGATATGTAATTATCCTAATAGACCCTTATAAGAATCTGAAAGCAGATGTTATGTGCAAAATAGTAGGTGAGACAAATATTTATGTGTCGTATACATATGCTATAGTCATCGTTCTTTGTTTAGGTTATTGCGCCACCTAGTGGACAATCTCTGCTATTTTTTGCATGTGAACTCAGTCTAGGTCTATACATATGTGTACCAAGTTTCGTGTTGATATCTCATTACTATCATAAATGATAGCCATTTAAGTATTTGTGGCACCGCCTCTTCGTACTTTTGACCGTGGTGTTGCGACGACGAGTGCAAAGTTAAACTTTTTTTGATAATTATTGATATTCAATGTCTAAGGAATATTCCAGCACTGGATTGGTTCAGATTGGTAAAAAAACCTAGGACTAGTTCGCAAAAGTAGGTTTAAAAGAAAATGATGAATATCTAACAAACGATTCTACTGAGACAGTTGCTTCTTGAGGGAAAGTTGTTCATTGTAAGTACCTCTATTAAATGATATGAGGATCTTGTGGATATCTAAAACACTACATAATACACAATAATTTAAACACTAAAAAAACGTGATAGCGCCCCCCGGAGGCCGAATTTTTTCTTACTCTGCACAGACCTTCATGGCCAAGAGACAAACAGGCCCACCGCGTTTCGTTTCGATCGGCCTTCGTTAACCCTGTCTAATAGCTGCTTTTTCTTGATTGGCCGATGGCGGCCATGTTTCTTGAGCCATGCAAAATTCCTTTTAGACATTAATAGTACCCTAGACCAAGAGCAACCGTGCCAAATTTCAAGTTGATCGGTCCCACACTTTTGTAGCTACAGCCCTTCAAAGGTTGAGGTGGTGTTATAACGCCAACTAGTGGTCAAGCGGCGCAATTATTTGAACGTGAGCCCAGAATAGTCCCTTGTATATATACACCAAATTTGGTGTCGATACCTCTTTCTAATCCCAAGTTATAGCCATTTAAGACCTAGAGGCTCCGCCCATAGGGGGCGTTTGGGCGTGGCTTTACGACGGTGAGTGGAAAGTTCAACTTTTTTTTGATAACTTTTGATATTTACGCTCCAAGGAATATTACAGCACTGGAATGGTTCCGATCGGTCGAAAAACCTAGGACTAGTTCGTTTTTATTTTTTTCGACAAAATCGAAAATAGCGAAAAAAAATTCTAGGCGCAAATAAAATCGGAGATATACGTTTTGTTCGTCTTGACGCAAGGATTCCAGTGATATAAGACACTTGACATTTGGACAAGATTTCTGGGAGTTATGAGCATAAACGTGATTTCCGTCGTTATAGCGCCACCTATAGGCCAATCGGGTTGATACTCTGTCAACCTCTCCCCAAATTGGGTCCTACCATTTGGCCAAGTTTCAAGTCTCTAGGCCTTACGGTTTGGTCTGCACGTTCCGTTTTACGGCAGAATAATAATAATAAAAATCTTAACAATTACAATAGGGTTTCAGCGCTTCGCGCTTGAACCCCTAATTAAAGCTGCAAGCAGCATTTACCGGGTTTCGAGCATTAAAGCACGTCAGAGACGTCAGACGTCGTCGACCAGGCTGATACACCACATCGCATGCAGAAAAACGAAAGAGATGGTCAGAAACGGTTCATACAGACTATGTATGCTTACACACAGGTGCACCTATAGGACAAATATGTCACATCCTTAATGTTAAGTCATTCCGATAATTTGTTAACGAGAATTAGTTTTTCAGATTTATACCGTAACATACAATTCAGAAATGGCCGTGTTTAGTTGAACTACAAGGCCATTGAGTCGTGGTATGGTGCAATGGTGTAAACAGACTGCAGACGTGCACATAAGGCACACACACAGCAGTGCAGCAAACCACAAGGACCTACAGTGGACAGCAAACACAGCTGGAAAGATAATGCTTGACTTATTTAATGTCCTCCTTAATTGTGTTCTGATAACTCCAGGACTAAGCATAAGGCAAAACCTGGCATGTTTGGTATCGTTGGACTCTGCAACAATTCAGGACTCCTGTGAAAAAAGTCCCATGAAAATACGGTGACTGCAGCCAAAGATTTAGGTTTCTAAAATATGCTTCCGACCACTAGGTGTTGGTGCAACAAAACTGCAGGCTCCCTCAGGTCCTGACTGCCATCAGAATTACCAAGTACTGTGTCATTACGCATACGTTTGGCGAAGATACAACCTTAAATACATTAGCTATCAGCAAAAAAACAGCTCTCATTCAGTGAAATTTCTCTTCTCTCTACTCACTTTTAAGTGAAAATAACAAATAACCACAGGGTGGCACTACGACAAAATTGTGCATGCAACGTCAGGTCATGACTTTGTTACATCTAGCTAGTATCATGGCTGAACACTTTAGTTTAGTGAAAAAAACAGTTGTAAGACCATTGGGCTCACTCAATGTCAAAGGTTTTGTTCAATTTTGAGGCCAACTAGTGGTGCAGGCATATTATTTTTTGGGTATTGCCTCAGACTCTGCTCAGACATCAGTGTATCAAATCTGGTGAAAAAATGTCATTTCGTTGCGGAGGTATAACCATTTATGTGTAAAAACGACAAATTTTGGGGTAATTTTTCGTTTTTTGTAATTTTCTGCCATTTCTGATGAAAATTTTAACATAACGCCAATAGACTTTTTTGTTCAGAAGGTAATGCAATGTTCTTCCTATGGTCGTTTCGAGTCGATCGGAATAACCCTCGCGGAGTTATTCGCACGTGTTTTTTAAGCGCTATTTTCCTGTGCAGAACTAACTGTAAGGCGAAACCTGGCATGCTTGGTATCGTAGGACTCGGAAACAATTCAGGATGCTAAAAAACACAACTCCCATGAAAATCTCTTGACCACAGATAAAGTTATAGGCGTGAAAGTTGGAACCATTGCATAATCACAGTATTAAGTGCCATTTTCTCCGTTATAGCGCCATCTAGTGTCCGATCGGCGAGATTTTTATATCACGACCTTAGACCGATGGCCTACACATATGATTCAAGCCCCATGATGATATCTCAAACCGTTCTCGAGTTATGGCCGTTTAAATGTTCTAAGCTCCGCCCAGTTCGGTTTTTGGCCACTCCTCCCGTGTATGAATACAAATTTCAACTTTTTTTCGATAATTATTCATGTTCACACTCCACAGAGTCAATCAGCCTTGGTTAGGTTCAGATCGGACGAAAAACCTAGGACTAGTTCGCAAAAGTAGGTTTGAACGTTATCGCCAATAACTAACGAACCGTTTGATTGACAGCAACGCTTCAAGAGGCAAAGTTTTTCGTCATGAACCGATCTATCATATGATGTCATGTTTGTGTGTGTATGTCAAACGTCACGTGATACAGGCACCGAAAAACGGTATTACGCCCCCTAGTGGCCAAATGACACCATAATTCTTACAGACCTTCTGGAGCAGTACACGAACAAGCACAGTGAGTGTCGTTCCGATCGACCTTCGTTAACCCTGTCAAATCAGCCCTCACACTTCATTGGCCGATGACGGCCATGTTTTTGCAGATACGCCAATGTCCTTCTATACCCTCATGGTACATTGCACAAAGACACACTATACCAAATATGAAGTGTATCGGGCTTACGGTTGTGTAGTGATAGCCATTTTCGACCTCAAGCTTATTATAGCGCCACCTAGTGGCCAAAATCCGCGTATTTTTTCCTATGACCCCGGAGTGAGCTGATACACATGTGTACCAAACCGTGTTAAGATATCTCTAACCGTTCACGAGTTATAGCCATTTTCCTGGAGATAGTATACTTCCGGTATTGAATTTTGGCGCCCCTTAGTGACACTGAAGCGAAATTACACATTCTGTTCGATAATTATTTACCTACTCACTCCACAGATTTCTCCTGCGTTGGAACGATTCCGATCGGGCGAAAAACCTAGGACTAGTTCATTTTGGCTTGAAATGCATATTATGCAAATTAGCGAAAAAATTTGCATACCGGAAATGAAATCGGAGATATACATTTTTTAAGTTTGGAGCCAGGGATTACAATGATACCAAACACTTGAGTGTAGGATGTCCGGTTTAGGAGTTATGAGCCCCAACGCGTCGGGCATTGCTATAGCGCCACCTATGGGCCGATTTGGCTGATTCACTGTATCTGAGTAGCCTGCTAATATACAACCAGTTGACCAAGTGGCAAGTTTCTACGACTTACGGTTTGTGCTGGGCGACGCGTTTTATGGCGGAAAAATAATAATAATAATTAAAGCTGCAAGCAGCATTTACCGGGTTTCGAGCATTAAAGCACATCAGAGACGTCAGACGTCGTCGACCAGGCTGATACACCACATCGCATCCAGAAAAACGAAAGAGATGGTCAGAAACGGTTCATACAGACTATGTATGCTTACACACAGGTGCACCTATAAGACAAACATGTAATGTCCTTAATGTTAAGTCATTCCGATAATTTGTTAACGAGAAAAAGTTTTTCAGATTTATACCGTAACATACAATTCAGAAATGGCCGTGTTTAGTTGAACTACAAGGCCATTGAGTCGTGGTATGGTGCAATGGTGTAAACAGACTGCAGACGTGCACATAAGGCACACACACAGCAATGCAACAAACCGCAAGGACCTACAGTGGACAGCAAACACAGCTGGAAAGATAATGCTTGACTTATTTAATGTCCTCCTTGAATGTGTTCTGATAACTCCAGGACTAAGCATAAGGCAAAACCTGGCATGTTTGGTATCGTTGGACTCTGCAACAATTCAGGACTCCTGTGAAAAAAGTCCCATGAAAATACGGTAACTGCAGCCAAAGTTCTAGGCGTGTAAAATATGCGTCCGACCACTAGGTGGCGGTGCAACAAAACTGCAGGCTCCCTCAGGCCCTGACTGCCATCAGAATTACCAAGTACCATGTCATTACGCATACGTTTGGCGAAGATACAACCTTAAATACATTAGTTATCAGCAAAAAACGGCTCTCATTCAGTGAAATCTCTCCGCTCTCTACTCACTTTTAAGTGAAAATAACAAATAACCACAGGATGGCGCTATGACAAAATTGTGCATGCAACGTCAGGTCATGACTTTGTTACATCTAGCTAGTATCATGGCTGCACACTTTAGTTTAGTAAAAAACAGTTGTAAGACCATTGGGCTCGATCAACGTCAAAGGTTTTGTTCAATTATGAGGCCAACTAGTGGTGCAGGCATACCATTTTTTTTGTATTGCCCCAGACTCTTCTCAAACATCAGCGTATCAAATCTGGTGAAAAAAGTCATTTCGTTGCGGAGGTATAACCATTTATGTGTAAAAAACGACACATTTTGAGGTAATTTTTCGTTTTTTGTAATTTTCGGCCATTTCTGATGGAAATTTTAACATAATGCCTATAGACTTTTTTGTTCAGAAGGTAATACAATGTTCTTCCTATGGTCGTTTCGAGTCGATCAGAATAACCCTCGCGGAGTTATTCGCGCGTGTTTTTTAAGCGCTATTTTCCTGTGCAGAACTAACTGTAAGGCGAAACCTGGCATGCTTGGTATCGTTGGACTCGGCAACAATTCAGGATGCTAAAAAAACAACTCCCATGAAAATCTCTTGACCACAGATAAAGTTATAGGCGTAAAAGTTGTAACCATTGCATAATCACAGTATTTAGTGCCATTTTCCCCGTTATAGCGCCATCTAGTGTCCGATCGGCGAGCTTTTTATATCACGACCTTAGACCGATGGCCTACACATATTATTCAAGCCCCATGATGATATCTCAAACCCCTCTCAAGTTATGGCCGTTTAAATGTTCTAAGCTCCGCCCAGTTCGGTTTTTGGCCACTCCTTGCGTGTATGAATACAAATTTCAACTTTTTTTTGATAATTATTCATATTCACACTCCACAGAGTCAATTAGCCTTGGTTAGGTTCAGATCGGACGAAAAACCTAGGACTAGTTCGCAAAAGTAGGTTTGAACGTTATCGGCAATAACTAACGACCCGTTTGATTGACAGCAATGCTTCAAAAGGCAAAGTTTTTCGTCATGAGCCGATCTATCAAATGATGTCATGTTTGTGTGTGTATGTCAAACGTCACGTGATACAGGCACCGAAATACGGTATTACGCCCCCTAGTGGCCAAATGACACTGTAATTCTTACAGGCCTTCAAGAGCAGTACACGAACAAGCACAGTGAGTGTGGTTCCGATCGACCTTCGTTAACCCTGTCAAATCAGCCCTCACACTTCATTGGCCGATGACGGCCATGTTTTTGCAGATACGCCAATGTCCTTCTAGACCCTCATGGTACATTGCACAAAGACACACCATACCAAATATGAAGTGTATCGGGCTAACGGTTGTGTAGTGATAGCCATTTTCGACCTCAAGCTTATTATAGCGCCACCTAGTGGCCAAAATCCGCGTATTTTTCCCTGTGACCCCGGAGTGAGCTGATACACATGTGTACCAAACCGCGTTAAGATATCTCTAACCGTTCACGAGTTATAACCATTTTCCTGGAGATAGTCTACTTCCGGTATTGAATTTTGGCGCCCCTTAGTGACACTGAAGCGAAATTACACATTCTGTTCGATAATTATTTACCTACTCACTCCACAGATTTCTCCTGCGTTGGAACGATTCCGATCGGGCGAAAAACCTAGGACTAGTTCATTTTGGCTTGAAATGCATATTATGCAAATTAGCAAAAAAAATTGCATACCGGAAATGAAATCGGAGATATACATTTTTTAAGTTTGGAGCCAGGGATTACAATGATACCAAACACTTGAGTGTAGGATGTCCGGTTTAGGAGTTATGAGCCCCAACGCGTCGGGCATTGCTATAGCGCCACCTATGGGCCGATTTGGCTGATTCACTGTATCTGAGTAGCCTGCTAATATACAACCAGTTGACCAAGTGGCAAGTTTCTACGACTTACGGTTTGTGCTGGGCGACACGTTTTATGGCGGAAAAATAATAATAATAATAATAATAATAATAATAAAACAGACAAATACAATAGGTTTTCAGCACTTCGTGCTCGAAACCCTAATAATAATAATAATAATTAAAGCTGCAAGCAGCATTTACCGGGTTTCGAGCATTAAAGCACGTCAGAGACGTCAGACGTCATCGACCAGGCTGATACACCACATCGCATGCAGAAAAATGAAAGAGATGGTCAGAAACGGTTCATACAGACTATGTATGCTTACACACAGGTGCACCTATAGGACAAATATGTCACGTCCTTAATGTTAAGTCATTCAGATAATTTGTTAACGAGAATTAGTTTTTCAGATTTATACCGTAACATACAATCCAGAAATGGCCGTGTTTAGTTGAACTACAAGGCCATTGAGTCGTGGTATGGTGCAATGGTGTAAACAGACTGCAGACGTGCACATGAGGCACACACACAGCAGCGCAGCAAACCGCAAGGACCTACAGTGGACAGCAAACACAGCTGGAAAGATAATGCTTGACTTATTTAATGTCCTCCTTAATTGTGTTCTGATAACTCCAGGACTAAGCATAAGGCAAAACCTGGCATGTTTGGTATCGTTGGACTCTGCAACAATTCAAGACTCTTGTGAAAAAAGTCCCATGAAAATACGGTGACTGCAGCCAAAGATTTAGGTTTCTAAAATATGCTTTCCGACCACTAGGTGTTGGTGCAACAAAACTGCAGGCTCCCTCAGGTCCAGACTGCCATCAGAATTACCAAGTACTGTGTCATTACGCATACGTTTGGCGAAGATACAACCTTAAATACATTAGCTATCAGCAAAAAACAGCTCTCATTCAGTGAAATTTCTCTGCTCTCTACTCACTTTTAAGTGAAAATAACAAATAACCACAGGATGGCGCTATGACAAAATTGTGCATGCAACGTCAGGTCATGACTTTGTTACATCTAGCTAGTATCATGGCTGCACACTTTAGTTTAGTAAAAAACAGTTGTAAGACCATTGGGCTCGATCAACGTCAAAGGTTTTGTTCAATTATGAGGCCAACTAGTGGTGCAGGCATACCATTTTTTTTGTATTGCCCCAGACTCTTCTCAAACATCAGCGTATCAAATCTGGTGAAAAAAGTCATTTCGTTGCGGAGGTATAACCATTTATGTGTAAAAAACGACACATTTTGAGGTAATTTTTCGTTTTTTGTAATTTTCGGCCATTTCTGATGGAAATTTTAACATAATGCCTATAGACTTTTTTGTTCAGAAGGTAATACAATGTTCTTCCTATGGTCGTTTCGAGTCGATCAGAATAACCCTCGCGGAGTTATTCGCGCGTGTTTTTTAAGCGCTATTTTCCTGTGCAGAACTAACTGTAAGGCGAAACCTGGCATGCTTGGTATCGTTGGACTCGGCAACAATTCAGGATGCTAAAAAAACAACTCCCATGAAAATCTCTTGACCACAGATAAAGTTATAGGCGTAAAAGTTGTAACCATTGCATAATCACAGTATTTAGTGCCATTTTCCCCGTTATAGCGCCATCTAGTGTCCGATCGGCGAGCTTTTTATATCACGACCTTAGACCGATGGCCTACACATATTATTCAAGCCCCATGATGATATCTCAAACCCCTCTCAAGTTATGGCCGTTTAAATGTTCTAAGCTCCGCCCAGTTCGGTTTTTGGCCACTCCTTGCGTGTATGAATACAAATTTCAACTTTTTTTTGATAATTATTCATATTCACACTCCACAGAGTCAATTAGCCTTGGTTAGGTTCAGATCGGACGAAAAACCTAGGACTAGTTCGCAAAAGTAGGTTTGAACGTTATCGGCAATAACTAACGACCCGTTTGATTGACAGCAATGCTTCAAAAGGCAAAGTTTTTCGTCATGAGCCGATCTATCAAATGATGTCATGTTTGTGTGTGTATGTCAAACGTCACGTGATACAGGCACCGAAATACGGTATTACGCCCCCTAGTGGCCAAATGACACTGTAATTCTTACAGGCCTTCAAGAGCAGTACACGAACAAGCACAGTGAGTGTGGTTCCGATCGACCTTCGTTAACCCTGTCAAATCAGCCCTCACACTTCATTGGCCGATGACGGCCATGTTTTTGCAGATACGCCAATGTCCTTCTAGACCCTCATGGTACATTGCACAAAGACACACCATACCAAATATGAAGTGTATCGGGCTAACGGTTGTGTAGTGATAGCCATTTTCGACCTCAAGCTTATTATAGCGCCACCTAGTGGCCAAAATCCGCGTATTTTTCCCTGTGACCCCGGAGTGAGCTGATACACATGTGTACCAAACCGCGTTAAGATATCTCTAACCGTTCACGAGTTATAACCATTTTCCTGGAGATAGTCTACTTCCGGTATTGAATTTTGGCGCCCCTTAGTGACACTGAAGCGAAATTACACATTCTGTTCGATAATTATTTACCTACTCACTCCACAGATTTCTCCTGCGTTGGAACGATTCCGATCGGGCGAAAAACCTAGGACTAGTTCATTTTGGCTTGAAATGCATATTATGCAAATTAGCAAAAAAAATTGCATACCGGAAATGAAATCGGAGATATACATTTTTTAAGTTTGGAGCCAGGGATTACAATGATACCAAACACTTGAGTGTAGGATGTCCGGTTTAGGAGTTATGAGCCCCAACGCGTCGGGCATTGCTATAGCGCCACCTATGGGCCGATTTGGCTGATTCACTGTATCTGAGTAGCCTGCTAATATACAACCAGTTGACCAAGTGGCAAGTTTCTACGACTTACGGTTTGTGCTGGGCGACACGTTTTATGGCGGAAAAATAATAATAATAATAATAATAATAATAATAAAACAGACAAATACAATAGGTTTTCAGCACTTCGTGCTCGAAACCCTAATAATAATAATAATAATTAAAGCTGCAAGCAGCATTTACCGGGTTTCGAGCATTAAAGCACGTCAGAGACGTCAGACGTCATCGACCAGGCTGATACACCACATCGCATGCAGAAAAATGAAAGAGATGGTCAGAAACGGTTCATACAGACTATGTATGCTTACACACAGGTGCACCTATAGGACAAATATGTCACGTCCTTAATGTTAAGTCATTCAGATAATTTGTTAACGAGAATTAGTTTTTCAGATTTATACCGTAACATACAATCCAGAAATGGCCGTGTTTAGTTGAACTACAAGGCCATTGAGTCGTGGTATGGTGCAATGGTGTAAACAGACTGCAGACGTGCACATGAGGCACACACACAGCAGCGCAGCAAACCGCAAGGACCTACAGTGGACAGCAAACACAGCTGGAAAGATAATGCTTGACTTATTTAATGTCCTCCTTAATTGTGTTCTGATAACTCCAGGACTAAGCATAAGGCAAAACCTGGCATGTTTGGTATCGTTGGACTCTGCAACAATTCAAGACTCTTGTGAAAAAAGTCCCATGAAAATACGGTGACTGCAGCCAAAGATTTAGGTTTCTAAAATATGCTTTCCGACCACTAGGTGTTGGTGCAACAAAACTGCAGGCTCCCTCAGGTCCAGACTGCCATCAGAATTACCAAGTACTGTGTCATTACGCATACGTTTGGCGAAGATACAACCTTAAATACATTAGCTATCAGCAAAAAACAGCTCTCATTCAGTGAAATTTCTCTGCTCTCTACTCACTTTTAAGTGAAAATAACAAATAACCACAGGGTGGCGCTACGACAAAATTGTGCATGCAACGTCAGGTCATGACTTTGTTACATCTAGCTAGTATCATGGCTGAACACTTTAGTTTAGTGAAAAAAAACAGTTGCAAGACCATTGGGCTCGCTCAATGTCAAAGGTTTTGTTCAATTATGAGGCCAACGAGTGGTGCAGGCATATTATTTTTTGGGTATTGCCTCAGACTCTGCTCAGCCATCAGCGTATCAAATCTGGTGAAAAAATGTCATTTCGTTGCGGAGGTATAACAATTTATGTGTAAAAAAACACAAAATTTTGAGGTAATTTTTCGTTTTTTGCAATTTTCTGCCATTTCTGATAGAAATTTTAACATAACGCCAATAGACTTTTTTGTTCAGAAGGTAATGCAATGTTCTTCCTATGGTCGTTTAAAGTCGATCGGAATAATCCTCGCAGAGTTATTCGCGCATGTTTTGTAAGTGCTATTTTTGCTGTGCAGAACTAACCGTAAGGCGAAACCTGGCATGCTTGGTATCGTAGGACTCGGAAACAATTCAGGATGCTAAAAAAATAACTCCCATGAAAATCTCTTGACCACAGATAAAGTTATAGGCGTGAAAGTTGCAACCATTGCATAATCACAGTATTTAGTGCTATTTTCCCCGTTATAGCGCCATCTAGTGTCCAATCGGCGGGCTTTTTATATCACGACCTTAGACCGATGGCCTACACATATGATTCAAGCCCCATGATGATATCTCAAACGCCTCTCGAGGTATGGCCGTTTAAATGTTTTAAGCCCCGCCCAGTTCGGTTTTTGGCCACTCCTTGCGTGTTTGAATACAAATTTCAACTTTTTTTCGATAATTATTCATATTCCCACTCCACAGAATCAATCAGCTTTCGTTAGGTTCAGATCGGATGAAAAACCTAGGACTAGTTCGCAAAAGTAGGTTTGAACGTTATCGCCAATAACTAACGAACCGTTTGATTGACAGCAACGCTTCAAGAGGCAAAGTTTTTCGTCATGAACCGATCTATCATATGATGTCATGTTTGTGTGTGTATTTCAAACGTCACGTGATACAGGCACCGGAATACGGTATTACGCCCCCTAGTGGCCAAATGAAACCATAAATCTTACAGACCTTCTGGAGCAGTACACGAACAAGCACAGTGAGTGTCGTTCCGATCGACCTTCGTTAACCCTGTCAAATCAGCCCTCACATTTCATTGGCCGATGACGGCCATGTTTTTGCAGATACGCCAATGTCCTTCTAGACCCTCATGGTACATTGCACAAAGACACACCATACCAAATATGAAGTGTATCGGGCTTACGGTTGTGTAGTGATAGCCATTTTCGACCTCAAGCTTATTATAGCGCCACCTAGTGGCCAAAATCCGCGTATTTTTTCCTGTGACCCCGGAGTGAGCTGATACACATGTGTACCAAACCGCGTTAAGATATCTCTAACCGTTCACGAGTTATAGCCATTTTCCTGGAGATAGTCTACTTCCGGTATTGAATTTTGGCGCCCCTTAGTGACACTGAAGCGAAATTACACATTCTGTTCGATAATTATTTACCTACTCACTCCACAGATTTCTCCTGCGTTGGAACGATTCCGATCGGGCGAAAAACCTAGGACTAGTTCATTTTGGCTTGAAATGCATATTATGCAAATTAGCGAAAAAATTTGCATACCGGAAATGAAATCGGAGATATACATTTTTTAAGTTTGGAGCCAGGGATTACAATGATACCAAACACTTGAGTGTAGGATGTCCGGTTTAGGAGTTATGAGCCCCAACGCGTCGGGCATTGCTATAGCGCCACCTATGGGCCGATTTGGCTGATTCACTGTATCTGAGTAGCCTGCTAATATACAACCAGTTGACCAAGTGGCAAGTTTCTACGACTTACGGTTTGTGCTGGGCGACGCGTTTTATGGCGGAAAAATAATAATAATAATAATAATTAAAGCTGCAAGCAGCATTTACCGGGTTTCGAGCATTAAAGCACGTCAGAGACGTCAGACGTCGTCGACCAGGCTGATACACCACATCGCATGCAGAAAAACGAAAGAGATGGTCAGAAACGGTTCATACAGACTATGTATGCTTACACACAGGTGCACCTATAGGACAAATATGTCACATCCTTAATGTTAAGTCATTCCGATAATTTGTTAACGAGAATTAGTTTTTCAGATTTATACCGTAACATACAATTCAGAAATGGCCGTGTTTAGTTGAACTACAAGGCCATTGAGTCGTGGTATGGTGCAATGGTGTAAACAGACTGCAGACGTGCACATAAGGCACACACACAGCAGTGCAGCAAACCACAAGGACCTACAGTGGACAGCAAACACAGCTGGAAAGATAATGCTTGACTTATTTAATGTCCTCCTTAATTGTGTTCTGATAACTCCAGGACTAAGCATAAGGCAAAACCTGGCATGTTTGGTATCGTTGGACTCTGCAACAATTCAGGACTCCTGTGAAAAAAGTCCCATGAAAATACGGTGACTGCAGCCAAAGATTTAGGTTTCTAAAATATGCTTCCGACCACTAGGTGTTGGTGCAACAAAACTGCAGGCTCCCTCAGGTCCTGACTGCCATCAGAATTACCAAGTACTGTGTCATTACGCATACGTTTGGCGAAGATACAACCTTAAATACATTAGCTATCAGCAAAAAAACAGCTCTCATTCAGTGAAATTTCTCTGCTCTCTACTCACTTTTAAGTGAAAATAACAAATAACCACAGGGTGGCACTACGACAAAATTGTGCATGCAACGTCAGGTCATGACTTTGTTACATCTAGCTAGTATCATGGCTGAACACTTTAGTTTAGTGAAAAAAACAGTTGTAAGACCATTGGGCTCACTCAATGTCAAAGGTTTTGTTCAATTTTGAGGCCAACTAGTGGTGCAGGCATATAATTTTTTGGGTATTGCCTCAGACTCTGCTCAGACATCAGTGTATCAAATCTGGTGAAAAAATGTCATTTCGTTGCGGGGGTATAACCATTTATGTGTAAAAACGACAAATTTTGGGGTAATTTTTCGTTTTTTGTAATTTTCTGCCATTTCTGATGAAAATTTTAACATAACGCCAATAGACTTTTTTGTTCAGAAGGTAATGCAATGTTCTTCCTATGGTCGTTTCGAGTCGATCGGAATAACCCTCGCGGAGTTATTCGCACGTGTTTTTTAAGCGCTATTTTCCTGTGCAGAACTAACTGTAAGGCGAAACCTGGCATGCTTGGTATCGTAGGACTCGGAAACAATTCAGGATGCTAAAAAACACAACTCCCATGAAAATCTCTTGACCACAGATAAAGTTATAGGCGTGAAAGTTGGAACCATTGCATAATCACAGTATTAAGTGCCATTTTCCCCGTTATAGCGCCATCTAGTGTCCGATCGGCGAGATTTTTATATCACGACCTTAGACCGATGGCCTACACATATGATTCAAGCCCCATGATGATATCTCAAACCGTTCTCGAGTTATGGCCGTTTAAATGTTCTAAGCTCCGCCCAGTTCGGTTTTTGGCCACTCCTCCCTTGTATGAATACAAATTTCAACTTTTTTTCGATAATTATTCATGTTCACACTCCACAGAGTCAATCAGCCTTGGTTAGGTTCAGATCGGACGAAAAACCTAGGACTAGTTCGCAAAAGTAGGTTTGAACGTTATCGCCAATAACGAACGAACCGTTTGATTGACAGCAACGCTTCAAGAGGCAAAGTTTTTCGTCATGAACCGATCTATCATATGATGTCATGTTTGTGTGTGTATGTCAAACGTCACGTGATACAGGCACCGAAAAACGGTATTACGCCCCCTAGTGGCCAAATGACACCATAATTCTTACAGACCTTCTGGAGCAGTACACGAACAAGCACAGTGAGTGTCGTTCCGATCGACCTTCGTTAACCCTGTCAAATCAGCCCTCACACTTCATTGGCCGATGACGGCCATGTTTTTGCAGATACGCCAATGTCCTTCTATACCCTCATGGTACATTGCACAAAGACACACTATACCAAATATGAAGTGTATCGGGCTTACGGTTGTGTAGTGATAGCCATTTTCGACCTCAAGCTTATTATAGCGCCACCTAGTGGCCAAAATCCGCGTATTTTTTCCTGTGACCCCGGAGTGAGCTGATACACATGTGTACCAAACCGTGTTAAGATATCTCTAACCGTTCACGAGTTATAGCCATTTTCCTGGAGATAGTCTACTTCCGGTATTGAATTTTGGCGCCCCTTAGTGACACTGAAGCGAAATTACACATTCTGTTCGATAATTATTTACCTACTCACTCCACAGATTTCTCCTGCGTTGGAACGATTCCGATCGGGCGAAAAACCTAGGACTAGTTCATTTTGGCTTGAAATGCATATTATGCAAATTAGCGAAAAAATTTGCATACCGGAAATGAAATCGGAGATATAAATTTTTTAAGTTTGGAGCCAGGGATTACAATGATACCAAACACTTGAGTGTAGGATGTCCGGTTTAGGAGTTATGAGCCCCAACGCGTCGGGCATTGCTATAGCGCCACCTATGGGCCGATTTGGCTGATTCACTGTATCTGAGTAGCCTGCTAATATACAACCAGTTGACCAAGTGGCAAGTTTCTACGACTTACGGTTTGTGCTGGGCGACGCGTTTTATGGCGGAAAAATAATAATAATAATAATAATAATAATAAAACAGACAAATACAATAGGTTTTCAGCACTTCGTGCTCGAAACCCTAATTAAAGCTGCAAGCAGCATTTACCGGGTTTCGAGCATTAAAGCACGTCAGAGACGTCAGACGTCGTCGACCAGGCTGATACACCACATCGCATGCAGAAAAACGAAAGAGATGGTCAGAAACGGTTCATACAGACTATGTATGCTTACACACAGGTGCACCTATAGGACAAATATGTCACATCCTTAATGTTAAGTCATTCCGATAATTTGTTAACGAGAATTAGTTTTTCAGATTTATACCGTAACATACAATTCAGAAATGGCCGTGTTTAGTTGAACTACAAGGCCATTGAGTCGTGGTATGGTGCAATGGTGTAAACAGACTGCAGACGTGCACATAAGGCACACACACAGCAGTGCAGCAAACCACAAGGACCTACAGTGGACAGCAAACACAGCTGGAAAGATAATGCTTGACTTATTTAATGTCCTCCTTAATTGTGTTCTGATAACTCCAGGACTAAGCATAAGGCAAAACCTGGCATGTTTGGTATCGTTGGACTCTGCAACAATTCAGGACTCCTGTGAAAAAAGTCCCATGAAAATACGGTGACTGCAGCCAAAGATTTAGGTTTCTAAAATATGCTTCCGACCACTAGGTGTTGGTGCAACAAAACTGCAGGCTCCCTCAGGTCCTGACTGCCATCAGAATTACCAAGTACTGTGTCATTACGCATACGTTTGGCGAAGATACAACCTTAAATACATTAGCTATCAGCAAAAAAACAGCTCTCATTCAGTGAAATTTCTCTGCTCTCTACTCACTTTTAAGTGAAAATAACAAATAACCACAGGGTGGCACTACGACAAAATTGTGCATGCAACGTCAGGTCATGACTTTGTTACATCTAGCTAGTATCATGGCTGAACACTTTAGTTTAGTGAAAAAAACAGTTGTAAGACCATTGGGCTCACTCAATGTCAAAGGTTTTGTTCAATTTTGAGGCCAACTAGTGGTGCAGGCATATTATTTTTTGGGTATTGCCTCAGACTCTGCTCAGACATCAGTGTATCAAATCTGGTGAAAAAATGTCATTTCGTTGCGGGGGTATAACCATTTATGTGTAAAAACGACAAATTTTGGGGTAATTTTTCGTTTTTTGTAATTTTCTGCCATTTCTGATGAAAATTTTAACATAACGCCAATAGACTTTTTTGTTCAGAAGGTAATGCAATGTTCTTCCTATGGTCGTTTCGAGTCGATCGGAATAACCCTCGCGGAGTTATTCGCACGTGTTTTTTAAGCGCTATTTTCCTGTGCAGAACTAACTGTAAGGCGAAACCTGGCATGCTTGGTATCGTAGGACTCGGAAACAATTCAGGATGCTAAAAAACACAACTCCCATGAAAATCTCTTGACCACAGATAAAGTTATAGGCGTGAAAGTTGGAACCATTGCATAATCACAGTATTAAGTGCCATTTTCCCCGTTATAGCGCCATCTAGTGTCCGATCGGCGAGATTTTTATATCACGACCTTAGACCGATGGCCTACACATATGATTCAAGCCCCATGATGATATCTCAAACCGTTCTCGAGTTATGGCCGTTTAAATGTTCTAAGCTCCGCCCAGTTCGGTTTTTGGCCACTCCTCCCTTGTATGAATACAAATTTCAACTTTTTTTCGATAATTATTCATGTTCACACTCCACAGAGTCAATCAGCCTTGGTTAGGTTCAGATCGGACGAAAAACCTAGGACTAGTTCGCAAAAGTAGGTTTGAACGTTATCGCCAATAACTAACGAACCGTTTGATTGACAGCAACGCTTCAAGAGGCAAAGTTTTTCGTCATGAACCGATCTATCATATGATGTCATGTTTGTGTGTGTATGTCAAACGTCACGTGATACAGGCACCGAAAAACGGTATTACGCCCCCTAGTGGCCAAATGACACCATAATTCTTACAGACCTTCTGGAGCAGTACACGAACAAGCACAGTGAGTGTCGTTCCGATCGACCTTCGTTAACCCTGTCAAATCAGCCCTCACACTTCATTGGCCGATGACGGCCATGTTTTTGCAGATACGCCAATGTCCTTCTATACCCTCATGGTACATTGCACAAAGACACACTATACCAAATATGAAGTGTATCGGGCTTACGGTTGTGTAGTGATAGCCATTTTCGACCTCAAGCTTATTATAGCGCCACCTAGTGGCCAAAATCCGCGTATTTTTTCCTGTGACCCCGGAGTGAGCTGATACACATGTGTACCAAACCGTGTTAAGATATCTCTAACCGTTCACGAGTTATAGCCATTTTCCTGGAGATAGTCTACTTCCGGTATTGAATTTTGGCGCCCCTTAGTGACACTGAAGCGAAATTACACATTCTGTTCGATAATTATTTACCTACTCACTCCACAGATTTCTCCTGCGTTGGAACGATTCCGATCGGGCGAAAAACCTAGGACTAGTTCATTTTGGCTTGAAATGCATATTATGCAAATTAGCGAAAAAATTTGCATACCGGAAATGAAATCGGAGATATAAATTTTTTAAGTTTGGAGCCAGGGATTACAATGATACCAAACACTTGAGTGTAGGATGTCCGGTTTAGGAGTTATGAGCCCCAACGCGTCGGGCATTGCTATAGCGCCACCTATGGGCCGATTTGGCTGATTCACTGTATCTGAGTAGCCTGCTAATATACAACCAGTTGACCAAGTGGCAAGTTTCTACGACTTACGGTTTGTGCTGGGCGACGCGTTTTATGGCGGAAAAATAATAATAATAATAATAATAATAATAATAATAATAATAAAACAGACAAATACAATAGGTTTTCAGCACTTCGTGCTCGAAACCCTAATAATAAAACAGACAAATACAATAGGTTTTCAGCACTTCGTGCTCGAAACCCTAATAAAACAGACAAATACAATAGGTTTTCAGCACTTCGTGCTCGAAACCCTAATAATTTGTATATCAGTCAATGGTATCCAATCATTTGGCTCACCCTCAGTGATTAGATCTGCCATGTGAACACCTTCATGCACATATATGATGTCTGGGCTGGCAATTTCCTTAAATACAAAGTTTGTTACAATAATCAGTTATTTTTCTATTGTCACAGCTTTTCTTGTTTACCTTTTATAGTGTTCTAAGGTGTTCTTTTTTCTTTTTCAATTTATTTCTTTTATCTATTTTAATTTCCTTTCTGCCATAGCTGTTCTATGCCATTTATATTTGCTTTTCAGCTCAGTACCATCAGTGGAATTCTGACTTCCTCTGTAGATACCAAATTCAATTATGCATTTCTTCCTGTCAGATTAATAGGAGTCTGATTTGATTTCAGAACAGGTAGTCACACCTAACAACAAAGTTCTTGATCAGCCTTTAAATGTGTCTAGCTGATTTTCTCATAAAGATTGTCTGTGTCCCTATAGTAACAAGGTCTTTACTAAACATGGAACGGCTGTTTACTCTTTCCCCTTTTTCACTCAAAGGCCCGTATGAAGATGAAAAAGTTCAGTGTCCAGTGAAATATTGTCCAGTTTCTCTTGCCTCCAAGAACATTATTGTCTTTGTTAGTCTCTTTCTGGATTCCACTCAGTCTTTTTGGTGTTTCATCCTTGTAAATGTCTCTGACCATATGCAGTGCCCCCTTCACTGCTTGAGTTCAAGTATAGTCCCATTCAAATAGAATGTGTTCTCAGTCCAGTTTATGAGTTACTCCTCTCTTTGCAACTCCAACACTTTGATGTCACACACAGTTTTTCATTGTCTGTTTCTTGCCAGCTTTTATTCACTTTCTTGAATGTCAAAGGATGAGAGCTTTCAGCCTTTCAAGGTTTAACTTAACCCATTGCAAAATATTGCCTTTCAATTTAAAATAAAATTTATCTTGTGACCACCTTCCATCATCAGATGAAGACTCCTCTTCATTTTGTTAAATCTTTCTTTGTATAATTTATCTGTATCATTCACCTTTTAACAATTTTCTGTCCTTTTTCAATTGTTCATCTTTATTTCCACATTTAATAACTTGGTCTCTACTCTTTTCTGTAATTTGTTGTTTTTCTTTCAAAGCTTCGCCTCTGTCTTTCTGCTAGATTTTGCTTAATCCCATTTATGGTTTTAATAGACTCAATATATCACAGACACACTACATTTTCACACAAATAAAATCTACATCTACATTCAATTCACCGCTATTGATTTGAAAAACAGGCTGTTTCATTGGGGCTTTGGCTTTCTCATAAGGAGGAGGTGTGTGCAAGGAGGGGTAGATCGATTTCACTGGGGGTGGAGCTGGAGGAGGAGCCGTAGGTGTCACACTTGAGTCTGGCTGACTGTTTCCTTGTTTAACTTCCTTTGGCTTTGCAGCTGCACCACTGTCAACTTCCCCTAACTAATGCAACCTCTTTCTGTCTTTTCTTAACATCTTTAGGATCAGTTTGGGCCATCATTAATTGAATTATTTTTAGCCATGGCACATACACCGGTGAACACACATAGTCATCACACTCTTTCTGAAATTCAGCCATAATATATATCAACGTTCAATACACGGTACAAATACTATTACAATACAATTTCTCAGACAAAACCACAACAATAACAGTAAGACGTCAATTTTCTTTTCCAGTATTCGTAGGCCTTACACCTCACGAGCTGCTGTACACCCCCTACGGCTACAACCGAGTCGGTATTTTATAACACCTAATGTATTAAAGGAATCCTCAACCTTATATTTAATTCTGTTAACTTACACCGCCATTAACAGTATTCGTAGGAATTTCACCTAACGGGCCTTTCACCCAAATTGGTACTTTATAGCGCCTAATGCACTAATGGCCTCCAACCATAAATTACAATATATAACCCTTAAATTTAATACTGTACTCAATTAGATGGTTCCTGGGCCCTCCACCCATTGGTTTCTCAACCCCCTACGGGCTTCAACCCGAGTTGGTATTTTATAACGCCTAATGCGTTAAAGGAATCCTCAACCTTTTATTTAACAAAAAAAAATTCAAAGATTTCAAAAAGTTTTTCACTCTGATCAATTCTTATTGTTTAAATAATTAATTTCAGTTCGGAGCTCCTTATCAACACAATTAATTTGGTATATCCAAATAGCAGAATTCGATACAACAGGTTTCTGCTTACCTTTATTTTAGAAGACCGGTCTTTTGTGTTGAAATGGAGCCCTCCCTTACTCTGGTTTCTTCAATGTGAAACCCTCCTTCCTCTCACTCTCTCCTTTCCCTCCACAAAACGTCGGCGGTCACCAATTGTTGGACTTTAAGGCGTCCATTGCGTGTTCATAATTTAGAGGAAAGGCACAAGATACAAATATCTCAGTTCAAATATTTATTGATCAGATTGAAAAAGTTTAACAGCGCTAGGTCCTCTCAAGTAGCGAACAACCAGCTCAGGAAGTAACATGCTTATTTATAAAATATGTGACGTCGATCTTTCTTCAGAAAATCTCCACCCACAAAGGCCGTTCCCCTCGTCCATCTGACTCCATCACCACACCCAATTTTAGCCTGTAGGCAAAGATGGACATGTTACGCCTCTGTATAAGAGGAAATAGAAAATATGACACGGACACGATGCAGCTTCAGTCACGTCCAATGTTGTAATGTATTTACCATGAACAGTATAAAACAATTACTCAGCATCACACTTAAACATGTCATTTCCCTTTTGTGTGACAATGTCTCTATTACACAATTAGAAAAAATATCAGCTGGTAAGTTATAACTTCATATTACTAGAACACCTTTAACATGAGTTACTAGAAATATATCAAAACGTGTTTACAGCACCTTTAAATCAGTATATCACAATGTTTTTACAGCATCATAAATCAGTATATCAAAATGTGTAAATGACATCATAAATCAGTATATCAAAATGTGTTTACAGCACCTTTAAATCAGTATAACACAATGTGTTTACAGCATCTTAAATCAGTATATTAAATAACCTTGTAAAAGTACATTTAATAAAACAGATTATTTAAACAAAAATAGAGCTAACTTTCCTGTGTAGTGTTTAGAACAATAAACAGCACAATAGATGTTCTGTAATTCTATATACTGCTGTTTCATAGTCATTATTAATTCAGAATACACATTTTACCCTCAGTAATAGCATTGTGCTTAAAAATAAAACTATTTTGCCTCTTCACATGTAACACTCAATTGTCTTAAACTTCAACAATGACACTTTTACCATATCCCTATGATATAAAACATATAACGTTATAAACACAAAGAAAATGGTGGCTGCGATGTTCTATTAACACCACGCTTTAACATCAACATGCTCATCCATGTGCTCATCCATGTGCTACACAGATAGCACGCAGATTACACTGACCCAAAACTTTACGTTTAGTCTGCTAAATGTGCTTACATAAATACAATCATTAGCATGTTCCTTACAGTATTACACGCATATATAACTTGTTCAAACATTATACAACCCTCGTTCTTACCTGTATAAGAGGAAATAGAAAATATGACACGGACACGATGCAGCTTCAGTCACGTCCAATGTTGTAATGGACGAACGTCAGCCGCACGCTCCGCACACAGGTTGAACGAGGCATTAGCAATCGATCACAAACTGGTGATTAAACTTAAGGCAAAAGAAAATGAAACTCATGTAAACAAGCAAACACTATATATTGTAGTTTAAAGTGCATTTCAACAAAGTGTTATTGAAGTAAATAAAACATAATTTTAACACATCTTCTTCTTATCGTATTCATCTCTTTAGCCTCTTTTACTCAAACAGCAATGTATGATTGACACACAGGCTGAACTAGGCATTAGCAATCGATCACATTCTGATAATTAAACTTACAACATAAGGAAGTGAAACTTATGTAAACAAGCAAACACTGTATATTGTAATTTAAAGTGCATTTCCACAAAATGTTATGGAAGTAAACAAATAAACAGCATTTTAAACACAGATTTACAAAAAAAACAATGCATTACTAAACTACATTTAAAGTATCTTTTGACTTAAATCAACCCGTTCAATTTATAACATCATTTATTATCATCCTTACAGACACACATAGACAAAGAAAAACAAACTGTTCTCCTCTCATCCCTGGGAGCCCTGCAGTTCCTCTCCAGTACTCCTCCACTTTGAATAGCATGTTATAATGCTTTCTTAAAAACAAATCATTAATAAAACATTCATTTATAAAAAACATAAGCTGTATTATGTAAAACATATTTCAATATCATGACATCATTTCATTATTTGTAAAATTGGTTATATGAATAAGGCACACATTAACTTCTTTAGATAGATAAACACATATTAAATCTTTTACTGCAATACTACTTCTAAGCAAACACTTTAATCATTATTAAAAACCATCTGTTAGGAAAGAAAACACACACACACACACACACACACACACACACACACACACACACACACACACACACACACACACACACACACACACACACACACACACACACGGGTTTATGTGTATTACAAGGACACTTCAGCCCAAACCAGTTTTTTGGTGTATTAGGGGGACACCCCTTTCCACTTGCTCTACAGAGTTGTGGTGCATATCAAAAAAATTTGTTTTAGCCACACAACACAGATTTCACTTCAGAATTCGTTTACACTCAACACAAGTGATATTGTAACAACCTGACAAACTACATAATTATGAGGACATATTATAATTACATGCAAGCCCCGCCTGTGACACAAACCTCTATTATGAGGACAGTAGCTATAATACACACACACATGCCATTATCATGTATTGAAGGGACACACATGTATTAATAGGACATATCTAAACGCAGAGGTGGAAGTAACGAATTACAACTACTCACGTTACTGTAATTAAGTAGTTTTTTCGTGTATTTGTACTTTTATGAGTACATTTTTAAGTCTGTAATTTCCCTTGTACTTAAGTACAAATTAAGGTAAGTAATGTACTTCGCTACTTTGAAAATCACATTCGTTACTAAGTACTTGTAGAATTTGAATCAAATTAATATTCAAATCTTTGACAGCATTTGGATATCCAATAGAAATAATTGATCGTGGGCGGGCCAATAAAAACCCTTGTATTTGAACCGGAAAAAAGCCCGGTCTCTGCGTCCTTCACTGTGACGTTGTATTTAGTGCTTTAATGTCAAAGAACTTTGGCGTTATGGACGCTGAATTAATTAAAAATTCAAAAGAAATACCGGATGATGAGTGCCCATGGCCGCACCTGGGAGTTGTTCAAACAGAGGAAGGAAAGGAGACAGCGTGTAAATGTAATGCAAACTTTGTTTGCCATCTGCAGTGATTTCGGCTTACAATACTTCAGCCTCTAATCTCAAAAAGCACATTATGGTAAGAAGACTTATAACCATATTTATTTGATCGTCTTTGTTTTTAATGTTGGGTAGACCTCACGATAATTTGCCAGAAAACATCACTTGAAACATGTAGGTATGTGACAAAATGACGTAATACGCACGAGCGCTTTGTTCCCACGGCTGTGTTCCCAGCAGGTATTCAGCGCCAGACACGTTGGTGACTTAGGAAATCTGTCATATCTTTGCTTTGTGAAAACCTCTAAAGCCCATATACTAGTGACATAAATTACTTCCTCACGTTGATTCTCACGTTCGAATTTCCAAGATTGCTGTCGTAAGAAGAAAGTTATAAGCGAAGCAAAATTTCTCTCGTGTTTGGCATTGAAATCCTCTATGAAGGCGAGTATTTTTTGTTTCAAACCAAATACTTTTGATAGAATATACATTTAACTTGAATTAGGTGAAGTTTGGGATTGATTGTAACATTCGCATGTGCTTTTTTAAGATCCGCAAGTGACGTTGTTGTCAAAAGCAGAATCGCCCATTCAATCATATTGGCTTCCAAAACTTCTCCGTTTTCATCAATCCGTGCATTATTTTTTAAAGTAATCATACAGAACGAAGGATTAGAATCTCTAGATTACATTATTGGCATAATTTTGTCAAACATATAAATAAATACATGCATGCAACATGCATGCATTTATTGAATTATTATTAATGATAAATAACATAATCATCAATTAATGTATTAATAATATCTGACCATTTAAATTGCTCGCAAGCATTATTAGTCAATTAAGAAATATTAAAGAAACAATGAAATGTTTCTTTAATATATAAAAATACAGCTTTTATTTGAGAGGGCTTTGATTTCATATGGAAATATATGCGTGGATTGATGCTCTCGGTTTCATTAATTAGTGGTTAATCAAAAATAATAACATTTATATATATATCTTTTAAAAAGATGTCATCTTAATCTTGGGCTTTTAATTACATACAATGTGGTGTTTGAATTATGCAAATAGACCAAGAAATGAGAAAGTTATGATATTTTAAAGTGTTTGGTCAAGCGGAAGTTTTTCATAGTTTTATAGTTTTAATTGGGTACAAAAATGCCCCCTAATTTTCGAGTTAAAAAATTCCATAACTTTCTTAATAATTATCAGATTTTAATAATTTAAAAACCATGTTAAAGTTCTTTTTATTATCTATCATATGGTTATAATTATATATGTATTTATATTTTTTGTCACATACCTAAAACATGAGCTTCAGTTACCTAGGTGACGAGCACGTAGACCGTAAAAAAAGATTTAACATTGTAAAATGGTGCTCAAAGTTAAATTTCATGTCATTGTCAACATTGTATTATTCATATTGAATCAGTGTTTTAAGCTTATAATAATAAACAGTCTAATAAGGACTCTTTTTATCAAATTCGTCTGTTGCCGCGTCCCACTGGCGTAGCAGTGTAACTGCACTGACAGCCTGTCTAAATTACACATATGTCAGTGCTAAATCATAAATGCTGATAACTTTTGAAATATTAGTAGTGTACTTTTGGAAAGCTTTCTTGTCCAATAATATTTTTAACTCTTTTCCCCGCCATTGACGAGTTATCTTGTCAATTAAGAAAAAAAAATCATTTGCATAAAACGTGTTTCTGAAGAATTTATGTTAATGTGCAATACCGCGATTGTCCACTAGATAGCGGACTTAACCAATTTATGGATAAACTGAAGCCAAAACGTTATTTACTAATTTTATGTTTGATATTCGTTCTGAATCTGATCTCTAACTTAATTCCTTCACAAAAATGCAATTGTTTCAGCTTTTTGCTAAAAAAATGTGTATTTGTAAAGAAAAACACCAATATTTAAGAGTTTATAAGCAGGGAAAAAAAAGGATGGCACGGTTTTTCACTTTTTTATTGTTTGTTTGAAAGTAGAGGGTCTGTTCTTTCATTTGATATATATATTTTTAGAAGAAAAATTTCCTGGAAGCATTTTGTAAAACTTTTGTGAAAATCATAAAAAATGCTGGCGGGCAACTTTTCGAAAAATGGCTGGCGGGGAATGAGTTAATGTAAAAAAATCTGTTTTTAAATAAAATAACCCAACAAGCTTATTTATGTTGTATCATAATTCATTAATAATAATAACATTAGACCATTTTTATAACTTGATAAAAATTATATGAAGAAACAATATGAAATAATATAGCTGCTGTTAAAATCATATAACATTCTTTAAACAGACAAAATTCCTGTACTATGTGTTTATTCGTATAAAACACAAATTGCCTGTTTTTAATCCATTCATATCTCTGATTTCATTCAATGGATTTAATGTTTATTCAATAAATATCACCGGCTAAAAAGTAATTTGTACTTGAGTAGTTTTTAAGAGGGGTACTTTGTACTTTTACTTAAGTACATTTTTAACACCAGTACTTTTACTTGTAATTGAGTATTTTTTTAGCAACTACTTGTACTTGTACTTGAGTACAAATTTTCAGTACTCTTTCCACCTCTGTCTAAACGTACACAAAATTAAGGCATTGAATATTAAAATAACATTGCTGACCTTAGGATAAATAGTATAAACTTTAATATATTTGTGAACTTTTATGAGACTACTGTCAGTAAAACCCTTCTGGTCACAAAGTTCTGGTCTGTTAATAATGCCCTGAAAATAAAAACTTTAAAAGGTAGTAAACAGTTTTCTTATTTTGCTCCTAAACTTTGAAAGCCACCACAGCCTTGTTCAGAATTTAGACACACTTGATCATTTTAAGTCTACAAACTCATCTCTTTAACCAAGCATACACATAATTCAATGCAAAAACAATTTAATGACGCAATAATTAACTCAATCAGAATCAAGATTAACTATTTTTCTGTTTATCTTTTACACTGAGTGTGAATGTGTGAGCTTCACCTTCCAATGTCTTATCCTTGGACAACCATATATTTTTATATGCACCCCCAGGAACACCTTTAATTGAAATATTGAAAAACCCAAACACAAGCATGAAAACATTGTGTATTATAAGGACAAAAGTGATCTATGAGGACAAACGGTTTAACACAAACACAAGCCTGAAAACATTGTGTATTATAAGGACAAAAGTGAACCATGAGGACAAACGGTTTAACACAAACACAAGCCTGAAAACATTGTGTATTATAAGGACAAAAGTGATCTATCAGGACAAATGGTTTAACACAAACACAAGCCTGAAAACATTGTGTATTATAAGGACAAAAGTGAACCATGAGGACAAACGGTTTAACACAAACACAAGCCTGAAAACATTGTGTATTATAAGGACAAAAGTGATCTATGAGGACAAATGGTTTAACACAAACACAAGCCTGAAAACATTGTGTATTATAAGGACAAAAGTGAACTAGGAGGACAGACGGTTTAACAAAGTGAAAACAACATTCTCAGGTCTGTTGTAACTGCAAACACAAGCCTTATCCAGGGACTGCAAGTCACTGCGACTGGTGCAAATTAATGACATTTATTAAAATAATAATACATCAAAATATTTTGATTTTAAATGGGCAAAACTTATTTCAAATCATAGTTTGTTTTCCTACATATATATATAAAATGCAAGAACATATAACAGTACACCAAGTATGGTAACAAGTAGCAAAGTTTAATGTGTACTTTACTTTTTCAAATAAAAAAATAAAAAATAACCAAAAATGCCTTGAGGTACCATTTACCTTTGATGAACCTAAAATTAACAAAGCAATGAACTTTAAAATTAACAATGTATAACCTTGCTCATACATATAAAACCAAAATTACCACCATCAGAACACTAAATGTTTTGTGCCTGTCTCTTTCTCTTCTCTGTCAGACCCCTATTTCTTACGAAGTCTCTAATATTTTGTAAAGACCGATTAGCCAATGCAGGATGCTCAGCATTCTTGCACTGCTGACAATCAATTTTAGTAGCAAGTTTTCCCTGTGTAATATGTTTTTTAAAGTGTCTCATTACTGCTGTGATTTCAGTTGGAGACCATTGCTGTTTTTGTTTCCTTCTGGCATTCTTCTTTTCAGCAGGATTTACAGGAACGACTACAAAAGAGAAAAACAGATTCCTACGATAAACACATTGCCTAGATCTCATCTTTTATTCTTCCAACCAGTCTAATAATTATCTTTAGTCTAGCCAAGTGGTTCCCAAACATGAGGTGACAATAGGGGGTAGGCGAATAAAATGCTAGTTAATTTTACTCTAAAATAACATTAAAATCAGTACTGTCAGTATTTACTCTATTTTGCAATGAAATGATAGTTCTAATGAAAACCACAGCAGAACTACAACACGCATATGTGTTTCAAGAACAATTATGCAGCTAATATTTAAAAGTTTTATTTAGTTTTACCATCATTGCATTTTTCTCTATTTAACATTTTTCTTTAAAACATTAATTATTTTTTATTTGTTTTTTAAAAACAAAAATGCAAATATTGTCCCTTAATGGTAAAGGTGTGACTGCAGTTGAAGTGGAAGAGAGGGGGTAGCCCTTCAGGCTAAAAGTTTGGGAACCACTGGTCTAGCCCATAGATATATATATATATATATAAAACTAGATGCCGCCTTCAAGCGCGCCAGGCACGTAGATTGTTATAAGCTTTATAAATTATTGCATTTTATGTCGTGTTTGCTAACGTTCCTGTTTAGCAGTTTAAAAAAACATCAACCAAAAATATTTAAAAGGGTTTTACCACTATTTTTATTAGCTTGTGTATGAATTTTTTTAACATTAAAGATAACCATAATCATATAAAAATCATTTGCTTTAACGCTACGGCAGATGTAGACCATTATACACAGACATAGCTACCCCTGTGTCAGGAAACGGACTCAGAGTCAAGTGCAAGTTAAATAGTTTATTTAGAAAAATATAGAAAACAGGAGAGCAAGTCACTGGTAGATCCACACATGGCGTACACCCGTTGACTCACTCCGATGGAAACACTACTGTGGGAATGAATCACTCCCACAGTAGGGGAGAGTGAGTCGGCGCTACACAATAATTCAGTACAGATCCAAAGGAAGAGAGAGCCACCCACGCGCTCCGTCGAGAACGCCAGCACTGTCACCACACGCAACAGAGGGATGAAACACGCCGCCCTGAAGGTGGATGACAGGCGGAGATGGAAGTCCAAGTTCTCAGACGGATAATCCACTGTGAAATCCAGATGTAGAAGGACCACCCGGAAACCACTGGTCACCGCCTAAAAACGAAGCGAACCAGCGGTTCCGAGAAACAACAGTAGTTAGAGTCAATATAATCCACAAGGTAAAATGGGTGAACTCCACTCACGGGTGATGATGCAAACCGGAGAGAGGGAGACAGCTGGTATACCGCCTAGAAACGAAGCGAACCAGCTGTATCGAGAGACAAACAAAGTCAGTATAATCCAATGCTCCTACAAGCGAGCGGTCTGGGTGAAGACGCGTCCCCGAACGCCGAAACCAAACCTGGGGTAACAAAGGAGAAGACAGAGAGCGACTGACAAGACAAGGCAGGGCAGCAGGACTGTGATAAAACAATGAGCGCGCAACAAAGGACAGGACTACGTGCAATATAAAGGGAAAGGTAAACGAGACACCACCGGTGAACAATCAACTGAAACAAGGGGGCGGAGTTAGTGAACACACGAGGAACCGGCACCACAGGTAAACAACACACACACACAGCCATCGATCACCCAGCAGTCATGACAGTAGCCCCCCCTCCACGACCGGCACCAGACGGACCGGGGGACTCACCCTGTCGCCGACGGAGGTCCTCGATCAGCCCAGGATCCAGCAAATCCCGACCCGGAACCCAGCTCCTCTCATCAGGACCGTATCCTTCCCAATCCACTAAATACTGAAATCCTCTGCCCCTGCGGCGGGAGTCTAGTAACCTCTTAACAGTGTAGACAGGGGCACCATCCACTAGACGAGGGGCGGGGGGATTGGGGGCAGAGACAGGGGGGTTATAGCGAGCAAACATCACAGGTTTAACCTTGGATACATGAAAAACAGGGTGAACCCGACCAAGAGAAAGGGGTAACTTAAGCTTAATCGTCACCGGATTAATGACCTTAGAAATACTGTATGGCCCAATGAATCTCGGAGCCAGCTTACGAGAAGGCTCACGGAGAGACAGATCCTTGGTAGAAAGCCATACCTTTTGACCACAAACGTAACGGGGTGGAGGTCGCCGATGACGATCAGCTGCAGCTTTGGTTCGTCTGGAATTAGATAATAACAGTGTCTTAGCTCTCCTCCAGGTGCGTCTGCACCTGCGTACGAAAGCTAACGCAGACGGAACCGCTGCCTCGGGCTCCTGTGATGGAAACAGGGGAGGTTGATAACCGATGGAAAGTTCAAACGGGGACAAATTGGTAGACGTAACGGGAAGAGAATTATGAGAATACTCAACCCACGGGAGCTGATCGCACCAGGAATTCGGATATTGTGACGACAGACAGCGGAGCGTTCTACCGAGATCCTGATTAGCCCGTTCGCATTGCCCATTGGTCTGCGGGTGATAACCAGAAGACAAGCTGGCCGTGGCGCCAATTTGTCTACAAAACTCCTGCCAAAAACGAGAGATGAACTGAGGACCCCTATCTGACACTACGTCAGTCGGAATACCATGTAACCGAAAAACGTGATTAATCAAAACCTGAGCCATCTCTTTTGCAGAAGGTAGCTTGGGCAGGGGAATGAAATGAACCGCCTTCGAAAAACGATCCACCACAGTTAGAACAACAGTGTTACCATTAGATGCCGGTAAGCCGGTGACAAAATCAAGAGCTATATGAGACCAGGGGCGGGAGGGCACGGGCAAAGATTTAAGCAGACCAGCGGGTGGTAAATTAGATGCTTTATTACGAGCACAGACCGAACAGGCTAATACAAACTGTCTGACGTCAGTGGACATAGAAGGCCACCAAAAACGCTGACGGACGGCAGCCAACGTTCTCCGAATACCTGGATGGCCGACAAATTTGGACTCGTGACCCCACCGGATGACATCGGAACGTAACCGCTCAGGAACCCATAGGCGACCCGCTGGACACCCCTCCGGAACTTCCCCCTCCCGGCCGGCCTCTCTCACCCGCTGTTCGATTCCCCATACGAGGGCGCCGACCACCCTCCCCTCCGGGAGAATGGTCTCCGTCCTCTCCGAATCGGACTTTTCGAACAGACGGGAGAGAGCATCAGGTTTGGTATTTTTCGAGCCAGGCCGGTACGAGAGGGTGAAGTTGAAACGATCAAAGAAGAGTGCCCAACGAGCCTGCCTAGATGTTAGTCTTCTGGCCGAACGGATATATTCAAGATTCTTATGATCCGTCCAGACCAGAAAGGGCTCCGAGGTTCCCTCCAACCAGTGACGCCATTCACCCAAAGCGAGTCTAACCGCCAACAGCTCCCGATTCCCTATGTCGTAATTACGTTCTGCTGGGTTTAACCGGTGAGAGAAAAAAGCACACGGATGTACTTTCCCATCAATAGACGATCGCTGTGATAAGACGGCGCCTACCCCGACATCAGATGCATCCACTTCCACTATAAATTGTTTAGCCGGATCGGGAATAGAGAGGACAGGCGCAGAGATGAACCGGGATTTTAACACATCAAAGGCCTCCTGAGCCTCTCTACTCCAACGGAAACATACATTAGGTGAAGTGAGAGCG
This sequence comes from Paramisgurnus dabryanus, assembly GCF_030506205.2. NCBI lineage: Eukaryota > Metazoa > Chordata > Actinopteri > Cypriniformes > Cobitidae > Paramisgurnus > Paramisgurnus dabryanus. The sequence goes on along the minus strand of NC_133341.1, from coordinate 1,250,151 downwards.
GTGAGAGGCTTAGCGATCTGACCAAAATTTCTGATGAAACGCCGATAAAAATTGGCGAACCCCAGAAATCGCTGAAGCTCCTTCCGAGTGTCGGGTACTGGCCAATCGGCAACCGTCTTAACCTTAGCGGGATCGGGACGAATTTCTCCCTCGGCAATGACAAAACCCAGAAACGAAACCGACTTTTTGTGGAACTCGCACTTCTCCGCCTTAACGAATAGCTGATTCTCTAATAGCCGTTGTAAGACCATGCGAACGTGCTGAGTGTGTATCTGCATGGAGGGAGAAAAGATGAGAATGTCATCGAGATACACAAAGACAAATCTGTTAATCATGTCACCCAGCACTTCATTGACCATGGTCTGGAAGACAGCTGGAGCGTTACAAAGACCGAACGGCAGAACGGAATATTCCCAGTGTCCAGAAGGTGTATTAACCTGTTAGCCAGCACTTCTATTTTTGAGCATTTTCTGAAAAACGACAACTCCAAACTAAAACGTCTGCAGCTCTTAAACCCTATGGTCTATATTCATAATTCTGGTCTTGTTTGAAACTAGACACTTGACATATTGTTGCCTAATAGTCATAACAACTCAGAGTAGTAAAGAAACAGAGTAAAACAAGGTAAAATATACATTAAATGACTTCCGTTTTTCTTTAAATAACATTCACTTAGCAAAAAAGGTATGAAATGGTCATCTGAGACACCTGGGGACACCATATAGGTAAACTGAATGTCTGACCATGCTGTGATTCAAATTTGAGAATGATACTCCAAAAAATGTTGTTTCTGTGAGCTTTTATTTCAAAAAAGTCCAGGCGTCCTTTCAGAAAAAGTGCACTTGGAAACTCCAAATATACACATGATAACAAAATGACATGATTATCAAAAGAAAATGAGTCAGGACTACATATTACATGATGTATATCAATTCAGAACTTCTCTGCCCACCAAAGCACATAGAAAAAACTATTTCAGAAAAAAACATTTGCACATTATAACAAAATACTTGCTATTTTGAATGTGGTCGCTCATGAATGCACTCCAGATTCCAGTCCTCCTCTGGATGTCAGCTGAAGACCTGTTACATCACATCACAACACAACACAACACAACACAGACACACACAAAGCAAGAGAGGATTTTAGTTTGAGTCAAAAGTTAGAGACATACAACTATTTGTATGAGAAACTATGATGTAATATACATGAACATAATACATACACACATACACACATTACATGAATATATTTATAATTACAAATGTCTTATGTTTGCCAAATAACCTATATTTCTCAGCTGGTAATACTCATATTTTCCACCACATATCTTGTTTTTAGTTTGTATATTCTGTGCATCTGATTCATGTAGCTATAAAAATGATTCATTTATATAACATGTCATAGAAAATGAAACCATGTAAAACTCGTATTTTAGTCATCTCCACTGTTACTTTATAATCAAAACAGCTAACAAGAAACTAGAAATGTAACGTAAAATAACTAATGAACAAAAGAATCCACTTACTTTATCCAAGCGAGCGCAGCTGAGCTCATAGTCCGGTCCATCTCTCGTCGACGACGCGGTTTCGTTTATATCCAATCTTGTATCTTTGCTCCGCGATCATGCTCTTTATCAACTTCTCCAAAACACTCTCAACACAAACAAGTCCTCTGCAGTCGATAATCCACAATGGAGATGTTATATCTAACCTTTGAGAGGTTTCTCAGCGGCTCCGGAGAGCCTAGCCGGCTGCTATGCTACCCAAACAAACAAACGCGCAGGGAGGGGGCGTGGGCATTCCTCTCCGTGCGCTTCTGTAGATTTGCGCAGAAGTACACTTTACTGACGTAAGTTGAATCCTTGTAATCGTTTCATGATTGGTTACTACCCCTGCCCATCAAAACTTTGCTGGCTAAGCATTGGCTGGCTTTGTTTTGGCGTAATCCAGTCAAAAGCCTATGGTTAGCTGAAGGACATCTGTCTGGGCAAATCGGTGTTCCCGATTCATTTTGAGTTGTCAAACCTTATCTGATTGAACAAAACAGAAAAATAGGGCGGGATATTTATCGGAAGAGTCCAACGAAGCAGGAAGAGATGGATTTTCACTGATAAAACTCGATATTTGATAGAAAATAAACATGATCGATCATACTTAGCGGACGCGCGGATGTAAATAAAGGAGGGTATTGCTGGATTTATCACTATTTTTCGTTGTTTTGGATTAAAACGTGGGATGCTTTTTGAAGAGTGGACCCTTACATTGCAATGTACGTTGAAGTTTTTGGGAATTGTCAGAGATGATCAGAACCATATGGCAAGACATGTGAGTACCCACACCCATTTTTATATGCGTTCCGTCTGCATTTCATGTAACCCTTTCCACACCAGTGTATTGATTGCAAAAATAAGCTCAGAACATGAATTTTGAGTGTTTAAACTTTCAAATAATGCAAAGTTTATGATTGTTGATTGAATATTTGATGTTAAACAAAGTACAAAAACACGTAAAAACGCCCCCTAGGGACCGCCGCCGGGCCGGTGCGTGTTAAGAAGTTAAAGGCTGTCTTCCACTCATCGCCCTCTCTAATACGTACCAAATGATAAGCGTTGCGCAGATCTAATTTGGTAAATACGCGCGCTCCCTGTAATAACTCGAATGCTGATGACATTAAAGGCAAGGGGTACTTATTCTTAACAGTAATGTCATTCAGCCCTCGATAATCAATGCACGGACGAAGAGACCCGTCTTTCTTTTTTACAAAGAAAAATCCAGCACCAGCTGGAGACGAGGAGCGGCGAATAAGACCGGCTTTAAGAGCGTCATTAATGTATTTATCCATAGCCTCTCTTTCTGGTTTAGCTAGGGAAAATATGCGACCCTTAGGCGGAGAAGTGTTGGGAAGTAGTTTAATCTCGCAATCATACGACCGATGAGGAGGCAGAGAAGTAGCCCGGGACTTACTGAAAACCTGATACAGATCCGAGTACTCCGCCGGGACCCCTGAGAGATCGATAGCCGGGACCTGCGAGACAGAACAAGAGACAAGAGAGGGAGCAGGACCAAGACAAGAAACATAACACGAAGACTTCCATGATAACACAACATTGTTCTGCCAATCAACGTGAGGTTTATGTTTGGATAGCCAGTCATGACCTAAAATGACTGGCGATTGTGAATCCTCTAAGATGTAAAATTCAATCTCCTCACGATGATTGCCAGAAACAAACAAACTCACAGGGGGTGTGCGGTGCGTGATCACAGCCATATGCTGGCCCTTCAATGTCCAGGCAGACAAAGGAGAGGAGAGAGGGATGAATGGAATACCCCAGGACTTGGCCAACCCAGCATCCAAAAGACACGCCTCCGCACCGGAATCCAGCAACGCCTGTGACGAGAAAGAGTTAATCATGACAGGTAGTGTGGTGCTGCTTATGGGAGATTTAAATGACGATGCGCCCACCGAGACTCCCAGGTTCATCGGCGGGCGTGAGCTTTTACCGGACAGGTGGCCGCCAGATGCCCCGGCTTGCCACAATACAAACAGAGGCCATTAGATAGCCGACGACTTCTCTCTCCAGCAGAAATTCGGAACTTGCCCAGCTGCATAGGCTCCTCGGAGGGCGTCTCTGAAGCGATCTCCCCTGGTTCTGACATCAGGTGGCGAAATGAGCGACGCAGATCTCTCTGCCGATGGCGAGACTCGACCCTCAGAGCCAGATCGATGGCAGCCTCCAGGGACGTGGGTGGCTCCCTCAGTGCAATCTCGTCTTGAATACCTGGCGTGAGACCCTCGAGGAACTGTGCTCTTAATGCCGCGTCATTCCAGTTGCAGCAAATAGCGAGCGTTTTGAATCGTATGGCGAAATCTGTCACAGAGTCATTACGTTGCCGTAATCTCACCAACTCAGCCGCTGCCATGTCTCCCTTGAGTGAGCGGTCAAACAGTTTTAACATCTCCTCCTCGAGAGCCTCAAATGAAAAAGTAAAAGGAGCTTTAGCCCCCCAGGCGGCCATACCCCAGTCTCTCGCCCTTCCAGTGAGTAATGTCAGGACATAGGCCACCTTGGAAGTGGATGAAGAAAATCGACGGGGCTGGAGCGCGAAGACGAGAGAGCACTGCTGTAAAAAGGGTCTGCAGGTGTTGGGATCGCCATTGTAGGTGGGGGGTGTAGCCGTGTGTGGCTCCCGTTCAAATGAAGCGGCTCCCCCGGATGAGGTTGAGGCTTCATGGCGAGGAGTCACTTGGTCCAAGCGATTGCTGAGCTCTTTCAGTTGCTCAGACAGGATGCTGAAATCTCTGGCAGCAGCAGACAATAACGACGAATGTTGGTCGATGGCCGCCCCCTGCTGGTGAAGGGCGGTCTGTACCTCCAGACTCTCTAAACTTGCTGACTCCATTTTTGGCGCGCTCATCTGTCAGGAAACGGACTCAGAGTCAAGTGCAAGTTAAATAGTTTATTTAGAAAAATATAGAAAACAGGAGAGCAAGTCACTGGTAGATCCACACACGGCGTACACCCGTTGACTCACTCCGATGGAAACACTACTGTGGGAATGAATCACTCCCACAGTAGGGGAGAGTGAGTCGGCGCTACACAATAATTCAGTACAGATCCAAAGGAAGAGAGAGCCACCCACGCGCTCCGTCGAGAACGCCAGCACTGTCACCACACGCAACAGAGGGATGAAACACGCCGCCCTGAAGGTGGATGACAGGCGGAGATGGAAGTCCAAGTTCTCAGACGGATAATCCACTGTGAAATCCAGATGTAGAAGGACCACCCGGAAACCACTGGTCACCGCCTAAAAACGAAGCGAACCAGCGGTTCCGAGAAACAACAGTAGTTAGAGTCAATATAATCCACAAGGTAAAATGGGTGAACTCCACTCACGGGTGATGATGCAAACCGGAGAGAGGGAGACAGCTGGTATACCGCCTAGAAACGAAGCGAACCAGCTGTATCGAGAGACAAACAAAGTCAGTATAATCCAATGCTCCTACAAGCGAGCGGTCCGGGTGAAGACGCGTCCCCGAACGCCGAAACCAAACCTGGGGTAACAAAGGAGAAGACAGAGAGCGACTGACAAGACAAGGCAGGGCAGCAGGACTGTGATAAAACAATGAGCGCGCAACAAAGGACAGGACTACGTGCAATATAAAGGGAAAGGTAAACGAGACACCACCGGTGAACAATCAACTGAAACAAGGGGGCAGAGTTAGTGAACACACGAGGAACCGGCACCACAGGTAAACAACACACACACACAGATCACACAGCCATCGATCACCCAGCAGTCATGACACCCTGCAGACTCATTCAGCAGCTCTGTGCACAGACCTGCTTGGCGTGGTTTCCAGAACGCTGTAACATTACATAATACAATTCTATTCTCAACACTATAACCTTACATTTTTATTTTAAATCTTTATTATGCTTAAGACAGCTGGCAATTTTTTTTAACCTTTAAACCACAGAAGAAAAATACACTGCAAAAGTTTAAAAGTAGTGTAGTTTAGTGGGATGTCATGGATTTTGACTGTTCTAATATGAATAATGGCGTATAGCGGCTCATAGAAGCAGATACTAAAGTGGCTCGATCTACACGATTGTCTAATAAAGTGTTCATTGTGCATTTTTGTTGGTGTTTTTACCAGCTTGTTCATTCTCTTCCCTACTGCTGGACGACTTCTTCTTTTTACTTTTTTGGTAAAAAGCTTAAAAACAAAACAGAAACACATGAACATCTAATTTAAATCAATCAGGCAAATGCAAAAAGTCATCCAGACCAAAAGCTAGATTATATACAGTGCTCAGCGTAAATGAGTACACTCCCTTTGAAAAGTAACATTTTAAACAATATTTCAATGAACACAGAACAATTGTCCGAAATGTTGACAAGACTAAGCTTAATATAACATCTGTTCAACTTATAACATGAAAGTATGGTTAATAATTTAAGTGAACATACAGATTTTTCAGTTTAACTCAAATCAGAGTAATGCAAAAATGAGTACACCCGACTGAAAGTGTTTGAAGCAAAGCAAAATTTTAGACTACAAATGTCTAATTTAACAAGAATTCAAACACAGGTGAGTCTAATTATTCATTACACAGGTGTCCAGTAGGGCTGCACGATTCAAGCTAAAATGTGAATCCCGATTTTTTCCATGGGAATTGAGATCCCGATTCTCTCACCCGATTCTCTTTATTTTAACAAAAACATTTATTATGCACTTAACTAAAAAATGTGCTACAGGACTTTCAGTTATAATAACGTTTCTTAAAAGTCTCTTTTTCTTATTTTAGACCCCTTAAAATTTAGAATAATTTAAAATTTGTTAGCTGTTAACTTGCACCTGTGCTTTTTGTACTATCAAACTGGCCAACCTTAAAACTTTAAAAACACTAACGTTAAACCTTTAAAAGACTAAAAGATCAACATTTTGAGGCATCAGAGAGAAACGCAGACATGTAACAATGTTCCCCTCGTGCAAAAAACCCTTTCTAATGGGGAACGCAAAGAGGCCGTTTCTCAATGTGAAGGCTGCAGCCTCTCTGGAGGTCGCATTTCTAAACTGCGCATCATAAAGACTGTCTAATTTCAGAATATTAACAATTAACGTTATAAAGATGACTAATATTTTTAGTTAATAATAAATTGTTGAAGTATGTTAATGACTTGCGAATGTAATGCTCCGTTGACTCAAATGAACCAGGCTTGATGACGTATACAGCCTGCATGCGACCTCCTGAGGTTGCAGCCTTCCGATTTAGAAACGTCCGGAGCCTATGGTAAATAATTTCCTTGCCGTTTTTCGAAACCAATGTTGTTGCATCTTCACTTTCTCCGTCGCCACCAGGATTTTCCACGGTGACACTCGTTTATCCTCTCTTTTTTGTGAAAATTGCCACTCCAGATCCACCAAGTAAACGACTGTGTTTAGGTCTGCCGCCTTGTTATACGTCACGCGAGTGACACGGAACACCGCAAATGAGATGAGAGAGAGGAGAGAAACGATCGGGTCTGATTGGTGAATGAATAGGGTTTGTTTTTACCCTGTATGAGTGTGTGTTAGCAAGTTTGACTGATATTCTTGGGTTGTTGTAATGTAAATACGTGAACACTTGAACGCAGAAACTGAATACAGGGAAATACTGTAAATGCAAGTGAATCGCCGTCATTTAAAATGAAGATCGCCTATATGTATGAATCGAGATCGTGATTCTTTTTCGATTAATCGTGCAGCCCTAGTGTCCAGCAGACAGTTGACTATAAAAAGGTGTTAGGCTACATCCCATTCCATGCTGTAAGCAATGGCACCACATGGAAGAGTATTTCCCATGACACAATATGGCGTACACTGCACAGGAATGCCATGCATGGGTGCCATCCATGAAAGAAACCTCTCCTAAAGGCCAGGCACCCTTGGTTGTCATGAAAATGACAATGATCCTAAACACACATCTAAGGCCAATGGTGGATTCTGAAGAAAAACAGGGTAAAAGTGATTCAGTGGCCAAGTATGTCTCCTGATCTGAATCCAATCAAACACCTAATTCTGAAGAGAAAAGCTGAGCATCACTCTCCATCCAGCATCCAATTTCTAAAAGAGGTCATTCTTGAAAATTTGAAAAAGATGGATGTCGCAAAATGCTGTCAGCTTGTCCATTCCATGCCTAGAAGTCTTGCTGCTGTCATTAACAATCATGGAGGCCATACAAAGTACCAGATATAGTCTACTTGTTGTGGGGTGTATTCAATTTTGCATCACCCTAATTTAAGTTAAATTATTATTTTTACTTTCATGTTATAAGTTAAAAAGATGCTATATTAAACTTAGTCTTGTAAACATTTTGGACAATTGTTTTGTGTTAATTGAGATTAAATGTTACTAATTAAAGAGGGTGTACTAATTTATGCTGAGCACTGTATGCCACTGATTTTTAGATTCGACTAGCATTTATATATCCTTAAAATGGATTAGTTAAAAACTTTCCGTCTTGTCTTACCTGCAGCTGTGCTTTCTAAGGCAGGGTCATCATCTGTGAAAGGGATAATAAAATACTATAACATACAGAAGGTACTGCTTGGTCTACATGAACTGAATCAAACCTTGCTAAACATGCTAGTCAAATAAGATAAATGTCCATACCATCTGAGGTGCCTGGAAGATCCTCGACAGGTCGCCTAACTCGCTTTAGTGCTGTGGTATGAATAATATAGTTTACTAGTAAGGTTTTGGTGTCACATGTTTATTTATATACAAGCATAAACTAGAGTAAAAACCATGATGACTAGATCTCATCTCACTATTCTTTCAACTAGTCTAATAATTATCTTTGGTCTAGTCTTGTTAGAATGATTGCTAGTCTTGACTAAAGTGCTGAGTGGCTGTTTTGGCCTGCTTGTGTTTATTAGGGAAGCAAATATAAAGGTAAGATTTTACAATTTTTGTAAAGGAGTTTAAATATGATCTACATGACTGTCTAATAAAGTGTTCATTGTGCATTTTTGTTGGTGTTTTTTACCAGCTTGTTCATGCTCTTTCCTATTGCTGGACTTCTTCTTTTTACTTTTTTGGTAAACAGCTTAAAAACAAAACAGAAACACATGTTCATCTAATTTAAATCAATCAAGCAAATGCAAAAAGTCATCCGGACCAAAATCTAGATTATATATGTCACTGAATTTTAAATGCGACTAGCATTTATATATCCTTAAAATGGATTAGGTAAAAACTTCTGTCTTGTCTTACCTGCAGATGTGCTTTCCAAGGCAGGGTCATCATCTGTGAAAGGGATAAAAAAAATACTGTAACATACAGAAGGTACTGCTTGGTCTACATGAACTTAATCAAACCTTGCTAAACATGCTAGTCAAATGAGATAAATGCCCACACCATCTGAGGTGCCTGGAAGATCCTCGGCAGGTCCCTAACTGGTTTTATTGCTGTGGTATGAATAATATAGTTTACTAACGATACCCTCAGGAATACCAAAATTTCGAAAAACATGATTAAAGAGGGCCTCAGGTGCCTCAAGGATGGTAGGAAGTTTGGGCAGAGGAATTGATTTGCATCCTTTGGAGAATCGGTCCACAACGACTAAAATGCAGGAGTCTTCTGGGGGTGTTGGTGATGGCGCAGACAGAGCAATCCTTGACATACCGTGATACATCCTGAGAGAGGGAAGGCCACCAGTACCGATGACTGAGGAGCACGAGGGTACGCCTGCTACCTGGATGTCCAGAGCCCGGAGCACAGTGCGCTGAGTCCAGAAGTTCAGTACGTAGGTGTTGAGGCCTTCGGGGGTCTCCGGCAGAGTGGGATGGTGTAAGTTTTTCTGGTTAATCTGTTCATTGATATCCCAGATGATGGGACTCAAACAACACGGTGGGAGGTAATATGGGTTCAGGTAAGGTGTCTTCAGAGGAGGCACTATGGATGCGAGAGAGGATATCAGCTTTGACATTCTTATTACCAGGTCAGTAGGAAACAATCAAATTAAAGCGGGTGAAGAAGAGGTCCCAACGTGCCTGTCGGGGGTTTAGTCTTTTGGCTTCTCAAAGATATTCCAGATTGCGATGGCCCTTGATAACTCCAAACTGGTGCTTAGCTCTCTCCAGCCAGTGCCTCCACTCTTCGAGAGGAGTTTAATGGCGAGCATTTCTCTGTATGTCATAGTTCTGCTCCGCCGGAGACAACTTCCTGGAGAAGTAAGCACATGGGTGAAGTATAGGAGGATTCCCCTGCTGCTGATATAGGACAGCTCCAACTACGGTGGAGAACGTGTCAACTTCAACAAAGAAAGGGCGATCTGGGTTAGGGTGGATCAGGACTGGTGCAGATTGGAAAGATTCTTTGATGAGATCAAATGCTGAGATGGTTTCTGGAGACATGGTTAGCGTCTTGGGACAACCCTTTAATGCAGAGGTAAGGGAGGACTGATTAGACTATAGTTATTATTGAATCTTCTGTAGAAGTTGGCAAAACCCAGGAAACATTGTAGATCTTTCACAGAAGAAGGTGAGGGCCAGTCCTGGATCGTCTCTACCTTACGTTGATCCATCTGTAATCCTTGTTGATTGAGTATATAACCCAGTAATTGGACGCTGGTGGTGTGGAACTCGCATTTCTCCAGTTTTAGATATAGTTGATGTCCAGGTAGCAGGTTAATGGCGCAGTCCCATGGCCGGTGAGGTGGTAACTTTGTAGCTATCTGCTTACTGAACACATCCTGGAATGCCCAGTAGTCGGTGAGTATCTCCGTTTGGTGTTAAACTGAAGGACTCTTCACAGATGTGTAATAGACGGGGTAGAATGTTTCAGCAGAGTTGAAGACAGAATATTTTAAAAATTTCTGGATGGGAATAAGACAGGATTGGAAGCAATAATTTCCCCAACTGAGGACCTCACCGGTGCGCCAGTTAAATGTGGGTTGGTGTTAAATAATCCAAGAGCATCCCAGGATGACGTCAGCAGTGGATTCATCCACCATCAAAAAGGAGATCTCCTCTTTATGTAACATCAAAACATCCAGTCTGAAGAGTCATGTTGGGATGCGACCCTGGCCCAGCGGTTTCCCTTGTATTGTTTGTACCTTGAGTTTCTGCTGACAAAGCTTACGTATGTTCAATTCTTGAAGGAGTTGTGTGGAAATGAAGTTGGCCACTGAACCGGAATCGATGAGGCCTTGCACGGAGACACAGACACAGTAGGTTAACAGATGTACAGTGGTACGATTGAGAGTTTCAACTCTAGGGAGTATTTGAATGGAACTTACTGCCGGGTGCAAAGGTCGAATGGGGCATTCACGGATGAGGTGTTTGTCTCCACTGCAGTAAAGGCAGAGCTTGAGCTGGATGCGATGGAAGCATTCAGTGGCAGACAGGTGAGTAGAGTCGATCTGCATAAGTTCCAGTGCTGGAGGAATCTGGAGGGGAGCTGAGGCGGATGATTAGCAATGGTAAAGGATTCGACACAGGCTGTAAGACGCTGAGACACTCTTGATAGTTTTCTGGATCAGATTTTCCAATCCCATATTGTCGTTGTAAACCACTATTTGTTGACGTATCTGAGGACTGAGACCATGACAAGAGGCGGTGATCCGAGTTGACTCATTCCATAATATTCTCATTCCAGATATCCATGTAGGATATCTTCGGGTACCAAAGGAGGGTTTATTGGAGGTGAGGGTAAAAGTGACAGACGGACTACCTGAACCAACTCCGCGAAAGGACTCGGAGGAATCCTGCATCGTTGGTCTGGTCTTCTGTCACACACACCATCTGACTGTCTGTCTCTCCGTGTGTAAGTTTGACAAAGTTTATTAAAACACAGATGTAATCAAATGGATAATGGTAAGCAGTATGAAACAGTTCTTCAGATGGTGACTTAGCTGTAGCTTATAGTGTCTCTGTGGTTGTAGTGGTTGTAAGTGGTGAGGATCCGAAGATGAAGAGAAAGAATGGAACGAGGGACAGATGGCGGCGAGGGAATGACAGGTAAGTCCTGAAGGTAAGTTGAGAGGTTTAGTCGTATCATCACTGACAAGACCAGACAAAGGAGTGGCAGTGAGTGAGCTGAATATAAAGTGTAAGGGTGATGAGGTCCAGGTGACGATAATTAAAACTCAGGGAAGTGAGAATTAGTGGGTGGAGTGAATGAGGATGCTGGTGATGGAGATGCAGTCCTGACACTTTGAAGGATAAAGTACATTCATAACAACAAGTGCAATAAACATGAAACACGATAACTATGCTAAAAATAACAAGGTAAAAAATACAGAGCAGCCTTGTGAGAGAAATGGCCCTGTTTCACTTGGTATGTCTGTATTCTGTGGATAGTGCTGTTCAAAATATCTGTTTCATTTCATAGTGACATTTGCTATTTCCAATCTCACTGCAAATCAAACAGAAGGGCTTTGTGCTAAATTTGGGCAAAATAAACACATACTTTTCTGTCCAGTCTTCTTTAAAAACTCTATTTTCTCCGTCAACTTTTCTTTTTTAGAAACTAGCATCCTCAACCATCTGAATGCTCACACCATAAGGAAGTGGCGGTTCCGCTCTCATTACGTCAATGGTCAGTATGTCACAGGCTTACTGGGTGTCATGGCTACAACTTCACACAGGAAATTTTTTAATAACTCGTTTTATTTTTGGACCAGGAATACTCTTATTAAATCTAAAAAGAAAACTAAACTAGACAAATTGTTTAATATGCATTTTTAACGTAGCAAAAAAACACATTTAATTCATCATACTGTATAGAAATTAATGCACTTGAAATATGAAGTGCACGCAGGTCCGGAACAAGTTCACTTCGGGTCCGGACTTGAGTCTAGACTTTGAGATCCCCCACGATTGTCTAATAAAGTGTTTATTGTGCATTTTTGTTGGTGTTTTTTTAACAGCTTGTTCATGCCCTTCCCTATTGCTGGACTTCTTTTAACTTTTTTGGTAAACAGCTTAAAAACAAAACAGAAACACCTAATTTAAATCAATCGAGCAAATGCAAAAAGTCTTCCAGACCAAAATCTAGATTACATATGCCACTGATTTTTAGATTCGACTAGCATTTATATATCCTTAAAATGGATAAGTTAAAAACTTCTGTCTTGTCTTACCTGCAGCTGTGTTTTCCAAGGCAGGGTCATCATCTGTGAAAGGGATAAAAAAATACTGTAACATACAGAAGGTACTGCTTGGTCTACATGAACTGAATCAAACCTTGCTAAACATGCTAGTCAAATAAGATAAATGTCCATACCATCTGAGGTGCCTGGAAGATCCTCGACAGGTCCCCTAAATCGCTTTAGTGCTGTGGTATGAATAAAGTTTACTAGTAAGGTTTTGGTGTCACATGTTTATTTATATACAAGCATAAACTAGAGTAAAAACCATGATGATGACTAGATCTCATCTCACTATTCTTTCAACTAGTCTAATAATTATCTTTGGTCTAGTCTTGTTAGAATGATTGCTAGTCTTGACTAAAGTGCTGAGTGGCTGTTTTGGCCTGCGTGTGTTTATTAGAGAAGCAAGTATAAAGGTAAGATTTTACAATTTTTGTAAAGGAGTTTAAATATGATCTACATGACTGTCTAATAAAGTGGTCATTGTGCATTTTTGTTGGTGTTTTTTACCAGCTTGTTCATGCTCTTTCCTATTGCTGGACTTCTTCTTCTTTTTACTTTTTTGGTAAACAGCTTAAAAAAAAACAGAAACACATGTACATCTAATTTGTGATCTCTTATTTTTCATTAAATGTATAACTATATACAGTCTTGTTAAATACTAATAAAACAGATTTAAAATAAAAACTTCCGTCTTGTCTTACCTGCAGCTGTGCTTTCTAAGGCAGGGTCATCATCTGTGAAAGGGATAATAAAATACTATAACATACAGAAGGCCCTTCTTGGTCTACATGAACTGAATCAAACCTTGCTAAACATGCTAGTCAAATAAGATAAATGTCCATACCATCTGAGGTGCCTGGAAGATCCTCGACAGGTCGCCTAACTCGCTTTAGTGCTGTGGTATGAATAATATAGTTTACTAGTAAGGTTTTGGTGTCACATGTTTATTTATATTCAAGCATAAGCTAGAGTAAACACCATGATGACTAGATCTCATCTCACTATTCTTTCAACTAGTCTAATAATTATCTTTGGTCTAGTCTTGTTAGAATGATTGCTAGTCTTGACTAAAGTGCTGAGTGGCTGTTTTGGCCTGCTTGTGTTTATTGGGGAAGCAAGTATGTAGGTAAGATTTTAAAATTTTTGTAAAGGAGTTTAAATATGATCTACACGACTGTCTAATAAAGTGTTCATTGTGCATTTTTGTTGGTGTTTTTTACCAGCTTGTTCATGCTCTTCCCTATCGCTGGACATCTTCTTCTTTTTACTTTTTTGGTAAACAGCTTAAAAAAAAACAGAAACACATGTATATCTAATTTACATCAATCAAGCAAATGCAAAAAGTCATCCAGACCAAAATCTAGATTACATATGCCACTGATTTTTAGATTCGAATAGCATTTATATATCCTTAAAATGGATTAGTTAAAAACTTCTGTCTTGTCTTACCTGCAGCTGTGCTTTCTAAGGCAGGGTCATCATCTGTGAAAGGGATAAAAAATTACTGTAACATACAAAAGGCTCTGCTTGGTCTACATGAACTGAATCAAACCTTGCTAAACATGCTAGTCAAATGAGATAAAAGCCCACACCATCTGAGGTGCCTGGAAGATCCTCGGCAGGTCCCTAACTCGCTTTAGTGCTGTGGTATGAATAATATAGTCTACAAGTAAGGTTTTGGTGTCCCATGTTTATTTATATACAAGCATAAACTAGAGTAAACACCATGATGATGACTAGATCTCATCTCACTATTCTTTCAACTAGTCTTATAATTATCTTTGATCTAGTCTTGTTAGAATAATTGCTAGTCTTGACTAAAGTGTTGAGTGGCTGTTTTGGCCTGCTTTTTAATAGGGAAGTAGGGTTTTACCATCCAAAGTTTTTACCATTCTTGTAAGATTCATGTTTAATCTGATCAGGTATATACTGCAGAGCTGCAATTTTGGAGGTGAACTGACCCAATTGTCTAGTCATCACAATTTGGCCCTTGTCAAACTCACTCTTTATACTTAGTAATTTTCCACAATTTTAACACATCAACTTTCTGGACAAAATGTTTACTTCCTGACAAATATATCCCACCCATTAATAGGTGCCATGGAGAAGAGAAAATCAGTGTTATTCACTTTACCTGTCAGGGGTCATATTGTTATGACTGATCAGTGTACATAGTGTTGCATCATATGGTAAACTGTACTTTAATAATTTGCCATTGTATATTAATGCACTTACCAATTTCACTTTGTGTTAGCTGATCTGCCTCCTCAGCATCACTGTCATCACTTGAATCAGTTAAGTCTAGGGTTTCTAACAAAAACAAACAATTTGAGTCTTAAGTATAGCAAATGTTAGGAGCAAATAAAAGTATCAAATAATTCTGAAACTATTACTTTGGTTAATATATATTGTCTGTATGTACCTTAGCATATACACTTGATAACCTTTACAATAAAATATACTATAAACCATGCAGCAAAAATCACAAAAAACAAATTTTAACTTTAATAGACTTACCTTCAATGTCAATTTCTTCAAGTGATTTGCCTTGAAGACTTGTAAGAGAACCTTTTTCCATGGCAAGAAGAAGTTTAGAAATTTTTGCCAGCTGGGTTGTAGCCTCTGGAAGCCTGTAATATTCCCTGTGGACACGTATATCATGGCCCAAGAAGTCTGCCACTTGATCCAACTCATGGTTTTTTAAGTTCAGGACCTGTGATAATGTTGCTACATGCTTGCGCAGCTGTGTTGACCGGAGGAGCTCAGGGTTCTGGGCACCACACTCTTCTGCGTAAATCCGTAGACTGTCTTGACCTCGATATGAAGTCAAACATCTGGGTCTTGCAAAAAGAAATGTATTGTCTTGTGGAACTCCACACTCTTGTCTTTTGCTTATCAGAAGTGTTAAAGCATCGACCATGTCTGGTGATAGCAAAATTGCTACTTTACGCCCCCTTTTCCCCCTAATTTCTACTCTACTGAAATGTGAGCAAAGTTTCTGCTCAAATGCTGTAAGGCCAACAGCAACATCTTTGTGAAGAGGAGTTGTGTCCCTCTCCAGGAAACATTTTAATTGCATCCTTGCAACTTCTCCTACACGTCGTCGATTGAACAGAATAATTTTGGCAAGAGTCGATCTGCACAGTTCTCCATAGACTTTTGTTGAAGCAGTCTTCTTCAAGTTGTCAGTAGCTAAATCAGCGACTGTTTCGAGATGTTGATGAAGACGCTGAACATCTTCTGTAAACGGAAGGGTGGATGGTTTATTAAAATGACCTTCATGTAAAGTGGTTAAAGCACCATGAGACACAAGTTCCGACCATTTCGAATTAACCAACTTTTTGAAAGTCTGAGTTGACTTAATCCTTGCATCATCTTCAGCCATTAACGCTCTACAGTGTATGATGTCACATAACTTGTTCAAAGAGTGACCAAGCTTAAGAGCAAGGCTTGGAGTCTGGTAAGTGTGTTTTGCTGCATCATACCCAGATACTCTTTTGACAGCCTGTATAATCATCTCAAAATTTGCAGGCTTAACAGCATCCTCAATCGTATGCAATGAGAATTGCTTTCTCAGGACCAACAAAAGTCTTCCAACCTCTCTTAGCTTCTGCCGAATGTAATCATGTTTAGACGGATCTTGGCCATGTTTATTAAAAAATGATTGTGCCAGCTGTAGGATGGTGAAATCACTCCGCACAGCAGCAGAGATGTCATCATCTTTCATTGGTGTTAGGAGTTTCCAAACACTCTGTGACATTTGCTGACAGAGAACTGAATCAGACATTGTCGCTAAAGCCAGTACCTTATTTCTTCCTGGTTGTTCCTGATCCCCTGACTTAGAAGGACAGTTCCGTACATGTCTCCACAATTCTCTGCGTAGGAACATTGCATGGCAATACATGCAATTCACATAATCATTTGGATTGTAATTTTTCTTCGGTTTACGTTTGAGTTTTAACTGCCCCGATCCACTGGCTAAAACACTTGCATTATGTTCATAATTTCCTTTATTTCTTAGTTTGTCCAGCAGTTTCTTACGTTCCTTGGAATGCTTCGGCAAGGCCAGAGCCCTAGCAACATCCATATTTGTGTTTTCATGAATTTTTAGGTGTCTTGTGAATTTCGATTGGGGCTTTCCACAAATATAACAGTAATTCTTATGTCCTGAAGTGGATATTTCAGAGGATGGTACTGATGGACCTTCCCCACATTCTGTGGTATCCTCAGACCCTATATTATCAATCCCTGTTTTGTTGGGTACCTGCTCGCCTTTCCTGCATGACTTTTTCAGTTGTGCTGTGCAGACTGCATCTTCAGGTAGGGAATCTTTTACTAAGACGCTTTCTTGGCAGTCTATGTTGGAGAGTGGTTTAGGGCACTCTAGTTCTAAAGACACCATGTCCGACTCCGAATCCTCTGAAAAACTACTGGGAACATAGTCCTTATCTGAGTCCTCCTTAAATAATTCTTCTTCAGAATTCTATAATAGAAAACAAATATTTATTAAATTAAAATATAGATATTACATACTTTTAAAAAGTATTATTAGTGAACTATTATTTTAAAGATTATTTGATAAAATTCACTTACTGGTTCAAATGAGTCAAGGTAAGGCATCACATTCTTGTTGTAGCAAGATTTATGCCAGAAACATGAGCAAACTAGACAGAATAGTAAATACAAGTTTAGATCCTGAGATTTGCTCTAAATTAGATCGTATCTACCAAAAGGGTTGGGAAATTAATAAATCAATAGAGATTGGTAACACATTACTGTACACATTAGAGTATCTTAGTTAAAACATGATACTTACTCTTACACTTTACACCAATCCATTTTAATGCAGAATACGGCCCACTACAGCTGGCACAATTATCCAAGCTTGACACGGTTGAAAGAATGATGTCATGTTTGCAAATCTGTTGAAAAAAATAATAACAATAACAAAATCTATTAAAAAATTGAATTAAAATGAATCTGATTAACCCATCTAAAGTGAAGTAAACTTCAAAAAGATGTTAAAAGTTTAACTAAAAGGTTTGGGGTTTAAATTAATTAAATATCATAACCAATGTAGGTTTTATCAGTAAATTATAAGTAAATATAACATCCAGTCTGACTGTAGTAAACTAAACCTCGATCTTCAACCAACCCCCACAACATGACATTTACAGTAAATATAAGGACATAAAACACGACACATATTCCAATCTGGCTGTAGTAACCCAAACCTGGATCTTCACCCAACCCCCACAACATGACATCAACAGTAAATATGAGGACATAAGACACATCACATATTCCAATCTGGCTGTAGTAACCCAAACCTGTATCTTCACCCAACCCCCACAACATGACATCAACAGTAAATATGAGGACATAAGACACATTACATATTCCAATCTGGCTGAGGTAACCCAAACCTGGATCTTCACCCAACCCCCACAACATGACATGAAGAGTAAATATGAGGACATAAAACACCACACATATTCCAATCTGGCTGTAGTAACCCAAACCTGTATCTTCACCCTACACCCACAACATGACATCTACAGTAAATATGAGGACATAAGACACATTACATATTCCAATCTGGCTGAAGTAACCCAAACCTGTATCTTCACCCAACCCCCACAACATGACATCAACAGTAAATATGAGGACATAAGACACATTACATATTCCAATCTGGCTGAAGTAACCCAAACTGTATCTTCACCCAACCCCCACAACATGACATGAAGAGTAAATATGAGGACATAAAACACCACACATATTCCAATCTGGCTGTAGTAACCCAAACCTGTATCTTCACCCAACCCCCACAACATGACATCAACAGTAAATATGAGGACATAAAACACCACACATATTCCAATCCGTAGTAACCCAAACCTGGATCTTCACCCAACCCCACAACATGACATCAACAGTAAATATGAGGACATAAAACACCACACATATTCCAATCTGGCTGTAGTAACCCAAACCTGTATCTTCACCCAACCCCCACAACATGACATTTACAGTAAATATGAGGACATAAGACACATTACATATTCCAATCTGGCTGTAGTAACCCAAACCTGTATCTTCACCCAACCCCCACAACATGACATCAACAGTAAATATGAGGACATAAAACACCACACATATTCCAATCTGGCTGTAGTAACCCAAACCTGTATCTTCACCCTACCCCCACAACATGACATCAACAGTAAATATGAGGACATAAAACATCACACATATTCCAATCTGGCTGTAGTAACCCAAACCTGGATCTTCACCCAACCCCACAACATGACATCAACAGTAAATATGAGGACATAAAACACCACACATATTCCAATCTGGCTGTAGTAACCCAAACCTGGATCTTCACCCAACCCCACAACATGACATCAACAGTAAATATGAGGACATAAAACACCACACATATTCCAATCTGGCTGTAGTAACCCAAACCTGTATCTTCACCCTACACCCACAACATGACATCTACAGTAAATATGAGGACATAAGACACATTACATATTCCAATCTGGCTGAAGTAACCCAAACCTGTATCTTCACCCAACCCCCACAACATGACATCAACAGTAAATATGAGGACATAAGACACATTACATATTCCAATCTGGCTGAAGTAACCCAAACTGTATCTTCACCCAACCCCCACAACATGACATGAAGAGTAAATATGAGGACATAAAACACCACACATATTCCAATCTGGCTGTAGTAACCCAAACCTGTATCTTCACCCAACCCCCACAACATGACATCAACAGTAAATATGAGGACATAAAACACCACACATATTCCAATCTGTAGTAACCCAAACCTGGATCTTCACCCAACCCCACAACATGACATCAACAGTAAATATGAGGACATAAAACACCACACATATTCCAATCTGGCTGTAGTAACCCAAACCTGTATCTTCACCCAACCCCCACAACATGACATTTACAGTAAATATGAGGACATAAGACACATTACATATTCCAATCTGGCTGTAGTAACCCAAACCTGGATCTTCACCCAACCCCCACAACATGACATCAACAGTAAATATGAGGACATAAAACACCACACATATTCCAATCTGGCTGTAGTAACCCAAACCTGTATCTTCACCCTACCCCCACAACATGACATCAACAGTAAATATGAGGACATAAAACACCACACATATTCCAATCTGGCTGTAGTAACCCAAACCTGGATCTTCACCCAACCCCACAACATGACATCAACAGTAAATATGAGGACATAAAACACCACACATATTCCAATCTGGCTGTAGTAACCCAAACCTGGATCTTCACCCAACCCCACAACATGACATCAACAGTAAATATGAGGACATAAAACACCACACATATTCCAATCTGGCTGTAGTAACCCAAACCTGTATCTTCACCCAACCCCCACAACATGACATTTACAGTAAATATGAGGACATAAGACACATTTATGGAAGAAAAATAATGACAAAAGTTTTTGAATTAAAATAGCCTGTTGAATTGTACTACCTGAAAAAAAATGCATTGTATTAACCGTACTTGAATTTTAATGCATTGTATTTTTATGTTTTTGAATTAAAACAGCCTGTTGAATTGTACTACCTGAAAAAAAATGCATTGTATTAACCGTGCTTGAATTTTAATGCATTGTATTTTTAGGTTTTGCATTTTTAAGGGCTGAAATTCAACATGCGTGTATATTTTCTGTATTAAAAATTCAATAGTCCACATTCACCTTTTAGATTTCACTTTAAAATATTCGGTCTGTTTAAAAATACAACGTAAAATATTCAGCAGGCAAGTTTCAGTCCATTTAAATTCGCGTCCAAAAATTCAAGTCCAAAAATTCAGTCGTACAGATTTCAACATTTAACATCCGGGAACTGCAGGAAAAGCAGTAGAGTACCGAGTATAATCTCATCTGCTGTTAATCGATCTGGCCAGCAGGTGGTGCACGTGTTCGCCAAAACTTTGTACATGTAAGATGATTTATCCAATGCAGTGATGAATGCAGGGCCGGCGCCACGAGGGGGCGTGAGGGGGCGTCGCCCCCTCACTGGCACTATCCCGCCCCCTCAGATCACCATTAATGTTGAATGGGATTTTAATGATAAAATGCGCTATTTAAAAATCACGTTTGCCTTGTGTATTGTCTTCCTAAAGTGAATTTTAAAGTCTAATTATTTAACAAAACAAAAAAAAACAAGTGTGCATGTATTCTACCGTGACACACGCCCACTCATGTGTAGCCTATAGGCTTGTTCGAATTCATCAGGCGAAGACGTCAAAATCCCGCGAGAGCGAGACGAAACAACACTTAGTATGATTTCTCGAATCGTTCTCGCGGTACTTTGACGTCATGTGGTTGTTGGTTCTTGCAGCCGCGCCTGAAGTTGAACAAGTTTGTGTTGATGACGGCTTGAGGCACGCCGACAATGAGCCCGCGTTCTGAGTCTCAGAGGGAAATCAAGATGTCGAAGTGGGAAGTTATATAAAAATTTACAGACAGGAGTGTGAGAGTGACACAGTGACAAGAAATATAAATGAACACAAAAAACCTAATACTTTTTAAAATAGCCTATTAAAACGGTTTAAATAAATTAAGCTACTAAATGCTTAAAATGAAGCTTCACTCTGAGCGAACACATACCTTGACGAAGGCTATTTGCCGATACGTTGGTTATAATAAATAATTTTTGCAAGTGAGTGTGCAGTCACTATTTTGTGTTATAAAATAAAGCTTCTAACATCATATTCTCTTCATACAAATCACTAAAAATATATTTTCGTTCTCACATATTTAAGTTAACTTACTAAATAAAGAAAGAAAAAGGGAATTGCTAGAATAATGTTTAAAATCAAGATGTCGAAGTGGGAAGTTATATAAAAATTTACAGACAGGAGTGTGAGAGTGACCTGGGCCTGCCCTGTAGCAATGGATATATGGAAATAGCATTGGAAGTTCTACAAAACGGACTCCGGATTGTCACACATCAATTAATGCCGTGGCGTGGATGAATTATCGGAGCATTTCAGGTGCAAAGATCCAAATGTTCGGCTGTCATTAAGTCAATTCGGGCACCATGAACTTCAGCCAGACTGTACATAGTTTTGAAAAGTTCAGATGTTCATGTTCTTCAGCATCCTTGCAAGTCAACGTACAACCAACAGCCTATTATTGTTCTGCATTTAACGTTAAAGGTAAGCCTGTACTATCTCTCTCTCTCACACACACCTGTTTATCAGGAGTAAATAGATAAAAACAGACATTGTTAAATTTATAATTAACGAATTTGAATTAGCCTACAGCATAGCTGTATATGTGAGTTATTGTCATTTTGCTATTGTGGTTCTCTAGCTGCTTAATCGCTAGCTTATGGTGCATTACTTGTGGCAGTTAAAATAACTACGTTATATGATCAAATTGAACCAAAATGTTGATAAAATGTTGCGTTTGGACCGTTTTTGGGCTGAAAACCATCAACTCTATTTGCCAACACTGCCCCCCACCATTACGTAAAATTTATTTCTACCTCTGGGTCTGAACTTCAAATGAGTAGTGTTGTGCTAATATGTAACGTTAGGTATGCGTTTTATTTTTGTTGTTGTATTGTTCAGAGCTCTGTACGTTGCTATAGCTGTAGTTTTTGTGGTTGTATTACAGAGATGTTTGTTTATAACACTTTAAAACTTAATGTACCAAACCTATGTATTTTCTAGCTGGGGCAATTATATGCATTCATGTGATCGCCCCCTCTGGTATTTTAGACGCCCCCTCATCAGCGCTCGGCTGGCGTCGGCACTGGATGAATGTTGGCTTTTATGTTCAGTTTTAGTAGAACAACTGTAATACACTCATACAGAGAGTGTATTGTTTGGTTATGTTATTGACAGGATACTAAACGGTTTTTAAATGCCATATAAATTAAATAGGGCCTTTCTGCCTGCTATTGGCTTCGTTTTCTCAAAAGCTAAGTTGATTGTAGATTTTATTGGTGGCAATCTACCATCTTCTTATGCCTACGAGAAACGGACACGTTTTTGTAATTCGTCACCTCAGTTTATAAACCATACTCGGATTATTGAACTGTTCAAGTTACAAATCGTGCGCGCGGATTAATAAACCATACGCACAATTAAACAATCAGTGCTCTCAGATTTTCAATCCATATCCACAAATTCATAAACAATAAATAAACCGTGCACACGCTTTCGCAATGGTTTTGCAAACTGAGTCCACTACCGCAGAGGTCCCCAACCACCGGGTCGTGGACAAGTTGCCACCGGTCGCAAGAACATCCTGAAAAAATGTGTATAATAGCTACGTTATAGTTTAATCAGGTGTTTTGTCCTTTACGAGCCGACTTCAAATAACATATCAATCCACTTCTATACAGGGCCGCGCTCTCTCTTTTTCTTTGTCTCTCTCTCTCTCTCTCTCTCTCTCTACAAGCGCATCGGCGATCACATTGCTGTCATATTAAGGCCGTAGCCAGGATTTTTCAAATACCGAGGACAACCCCTACATTTTTTTTTTATTATTTATATTTTTTCCATATTACAGAATAATAATAAACACGTCCAAACTACAATAGCACAAATGTAACTGTGTCTGTGAGAATTTTTGTTGGTGACTAAAAGCATCCAAAAAAATCAATGGTTACATTTCATCATCTGAAGTCACCCTTTCAGTGGCGGATGCAGAACGTGACATATGGGTGGGCATGGATTAAGTCCGGGTGGACCTGAATCTATGGGTGTCACTTTTGAATAAGAAACTATAACAAGTCTATAAAATTCGTCAAAACTTCAGGAATCACAAGCGTATTGGTGAGATCACCCGAACTGCACGTCACATTTTTGACATTATTGATATACTTTAAATTGTAATGCAACATGACATTAATTAAGCCTTTTTGGTTAAAAAAATTATTGGGCTGTCATATAGCCTACAAAAAAGAACCTGCACACAGTGACAAGAAATATAAATGAACACAAAAAACCTAATACTTTTTAAAATAGCCTATTAAAACGGTTTAAATAAATTAAGCTACTAAATGCTTAAAATGAAGCTTCACTCTGAGCGAACACATACCTTGACGAAGGCTATTTGCCGATACGTTGGTTATAATAAATAATTTTTGCAAGTGAGTGTGCAGTCACTATTTTGTGTTATAAAATAAAGCTTCTAACATCATATTCTCTTCATACAAATCACTAAAAATATATTTTCGTTCTCACATATTTAAGTTAACTTACTAAATAAAGAAAGAAAAAGGGAATTGCTAGAATAATGTTTGACTCTGAGGTTAAACGAAATGACAAATAAATAAACATTTAATATACTTTTTGATGACCATAAGAAGCGGGTACTCGTAAAGAGCGGAGCCGAGGAGCGCGCATTTCAGACGTGAACACGAAAGGAATAATGGGTTTAGTTATGCTTTCACTTCATTTCCTGACAGTTTCACTTGTTAGTGGGGATAGTAATAACTAACAAGATGACACCGAATTACATACAATATAATTACCTAACTAAATCTGAGAGAATGCAAACCCATTACAATATTTTTTCCTCCGACGGGCAGGGCGCAGATACATCTTTGTAGCCCGACAGGAATTCGCCATAGCCCCGGGACAGTTAGACATGGATACAACTTCATATGGTGTATTTTACCTATTGCATGTTATGTTAAAAACAGTAAAATTATAAGTAAGCCTGATAACTATTTAAAAACTATTATAAAGAAGTTGAATGTTGCGTTATATGGTTCTAATGAAAAAAATATTCCCGAGCAGCTTTCAGCCATGATCACTTTGAGAACTTTTTTTGCAAGCAAGTGGAAAACGTATTTTGAATAACAATAAATATGTGCTGCGCGCTTTCCTCTCAATAACATAAACACACAACAAATATGACAGCGGGGTAAAAAATAGAAAGGAAACATCTGATCACAGTGATGTTGTTTGATAGCCTACCAGCTCTCTAACTCAGCACTAAGTCACGCCATGTTTATTGCTACACTTTATACAATATAGTCTATTGCTTTTAGCAACAAATAGCCTATCATAACAACCTATAAGCCTACTGTGTAATTGAGACATTCATTTAAGAAATGCATTAAAAGCAGAAAGAATAGGCTGCGGAAATATAGTGGGTTCACTATAATCCACACCACAGACGTTCTTGGTTTGCTTCTTATTTATTAAATCGAGGCAATTGTTTGATTAAACATTGATTAATATTAAGATACAATTTATACAAAACGAAATTCACTTTAAAGAAAGTCTTTCTACAAAACAAACCTATGCAGGGCTCGCAAAATCGCTACCCCGACGTCCCGAGTATTTTTTTTTTTTTTTCATTTCTGATTGGGCGGGCCAGCTGTCAATCTCCGCGCCTGCCTGCAATTAGTTTCATTTGCGATATCAAATGAATGTCTTCATTTTATTCATAAAGTCATACCTTTGCAATTCTTTGATCGATTGTGTTTTAGAAGTACTGTATGCTTGAACTCTAATGACAGCAATGTGATCGCCGATGCGCTGGTAGAGAGAGAGAGAGAGAGAGAGAGAGAGAGAGAGAGAGAGAGAGAGAGAGAGAGAGAGAGAAAGAAAGAAAATGAGAGAGCGCGGCCCTGTATAGAAGTGGATTGATATGTTATTTGAAGTCGGCTCGTAAAGGACAAAACACCTGATTAAACTATAACGTAGCTATTATACACATTTTTTCAGGATGTTCTTGCGACCGGTGGCAACTTGTCCACGACCCGGTGGTTGGGGACCTCTGCGGTAGTGGACTCAGTTTGCAAAACCATTGCGAAAGCGTGTGCACTGTTTATTTATTGTTTATGAATTTGTGGATATGGATTGAAAATCTGAGAGCACTGATTGTTTAATTGTGCGTATGGTTTATTAATCCGCGCGCACGATTTGTAACTTGAACAGTTCAATAATCCGAGTATGGTTTATGAACTGAGGTGACGAATTACAAAAACGTGTCCGTTTCTCGTAGGCATAAGAAGATGGTAGATTGCCACCAATAAAATCTACAATCAACTTAGCTTTTGAGAAACGAAGCCAATAGCAGGCAGAAAGGCCCTATTTAATTTATATGGCATTTAAAAACCGTTTAGTATCCTGTCAATAACATAACCAAACAATACACTCTCTGTATGAGTGTATTACAGTTGTTCTACTAAAACTGAACATAAAAGCCAACATTCATCACTGCAGTGGATAAATCACCTTACATGTACAAAGTTTTGGCGAACACGTGCACCACCTGCTGGCCAGATCGATTAACAGCAGATGAGATTATACTCGGTACTCTACTGCTTTTCCTGCAGTTCCCGGATGTTAAATGTTGAAATCTGTACGACTGAATTTTTGTACTTGAATTTTTGGACGCGAATTTAAATGGACTGAAACTTGCCTGCTGAATATTTTACGTTGTATTTTTAAACACACCGAATATTTTAAAGTGAAATCTAAAAGGTGAATGTGGACTATTGAATTTTTAATACAGAAAATATACACGCATGTTGAATTTCAGCCCTTAAAAATGCAAAACCTAAAAATACAATGCATTAAAATTCAAGCACGCTTAATACAATCCATTTTTTTTCAGGTAGTACAATTCAACAGGCTGTTTTAATTCAAAAACATAAAAATACAATGCATTAAAATTCAAGTACGGTTAATACAATGCATTTTTTTCAGGTAGTACAATTCAACAGGCTATTTTAATTCAAAAACTTTTGTCATTATTTTTCTTCCATACACATTACATATTCCAATCTGGCTGTAGTAACCCAAACCTGGATCTTCACCCTACCCCCACAACATGACATCAACAGTAAATATGAGGACATAAGACACATTACATATTCCAATCTGGCTGTAGTAACCCAAACCTGTATCTTCACCCAACCCCCACAACATGACATCAACAGTAAATATGAGGACATAAGACACATTACATATTCCAATCTGGCTGAAGTAACCCAAACTGTATCTTCACCCAACCCCCACAACATGACATTAAGAGTAAATATGAGGACATAAAACACCACACATATTCCAATCTGGCTGTAGTAACCCAAACCTGTATCTTCACCCTACCCCCACAACATGACAACTACAGTAAATATGAGGACATAAAACACCACACATATTCCAATCTGGCTGTAGTAACCCAAACCTGTATCTTCACCCAACCCCAACAACATGACATCAACAGTAAATATGAGGACATAAAACACCACACATATTCCAATCTGGCTGTAGTAACCCAAACCTGTATCTTCACCCAACCCCCACAACATGACATTTACAGTAAATATGAGGACATAAGACACATTACATATTCCAATCTGGCTGTAGTAACCCAAACCTGTATCTTCACCCAACCCCCACAACATGACATCAACAGTAAATATGAGGACATAAAACACCACACATATTCCAATCTGGCTGTAGTAACCCAAACCTGTATCTTCACCCTACCCCCACAACATGACATCAACAGTAAATATGAGGACATAAGACACATTACATATTCCAATCTGGCTGAAGTAACCCAAACTGTATCTTCACCCAACCCCCACAACATGACATTAAGAGTAAATATGAGGACATAAAACACCACACATATTCCAATCTGGCTGTAGTAACCCAAAACTGGATCTTCACCCAACCCCACAACATGACATCAACAGTAAATATGAGGACATAAAACACCACACATATTCCAATCTGGCTGTAGTAACCCAAACCTGTATCTTCACCCAACCCCCACAACATGACATTTACAGTAAATATGAGGACATAAGACACATTACATATTCCAATCTGGCTGTAGTAACCCAAACCTGGATCTTCACCCAACCCCCACAACATGACATCAACAGTAAATATGAGGACATAAAACACCACACATATTCCAATCTGGCTGTAGTAACCCAAACCTGTATCTTCACCCTACCCCCACAACATGACATCAACAGTAAATATGAGGACATAAAACACCACACATATTCCAATCTGGCTGTAGTAACCCAAACCTGGATCTTCACCCAACCCCACAACATGACATCAACAGTAAATATGAGGACATAAAACACCACACATATTCCAATCTGGCTGTAGTAACCCAAACCTGTATCTTCACCCAACCCCCACAACATGACATTTACAGTAAATATGAGGACATAAGACACATTACATATTCCAATCTGGCTGTAGTAACCCAAACCTGGATCTTCACCCTACCCCCACAACATGACATCAACAGTAAATATGAGGACATAAGACACATTACATATTCCAATCTGGCTGTAGTAACCCAAACCTGTATCTTCACCCAACCCCCACAACATGACATCAACAGTAAATATGAGGACATAAGACACATTACATATTCCAATCTGGCTGAAGTAACCCAAACTGTATCTTCACCCAACCCCCACAACATGACAACTACAGTAAATATGAGGACATAAAACACCACACATATTCCAATCTGGCTGTAGTAACCCAAACCTGTATCTTCACCCTACCCCCACAACATGACATCAACAGTAAATATGAGGACATAAAACACCACACATATTCCAATCTGTAGTAACCCAAACCTGGATCTTCACCCAACCCCACAACATGACATCAACAGTAAATATGAGGACATAAAACACCACACATATTCCAATCTGGCTGTAGTAACCCAAACCTGTATCTTCACCCAACCCCCACAACATGACATTTACAGTAAATATGAGGACATAAGACACATTACATATTCCAATCTGGCTGTAGTAACCCAAACCTGTATCTTCACCCAACCCCCACAACATGACATCAACAGTAAATATGAGGACATAAAACACCACACATATTCCAATCTGGCTGTAGTAACCCAAACCTGTATCTTCACCCTACCCCCACAACATGACATCAACAGTAAATATGAGGACATAAAACACCACACATATTCCAATCTGGCTGTAGTAACCCAAACCTGGATCTTCACCCAACCCCACAACATGACATCAACAGTAAATATGAGGACATAAAACACCACACATATTCCAATCTGGCTGTAGTAACCCAAACCTGGATCTTCACCCAACCCCACAACATGACATCAACAGTAAATATGAGGACATAAAACACCACACATATTCCAATCTGGCTGTAGTAACCCAAACCTGTATCTTCACCCAACCCCCACAACATGACATTTACAGTAAATATGAGGACATAAGACACATTACATATTCCAATCTGGCTGTAGTAACCCAAACCTGGATCTTCACCCAACCCCCACAACATGACGTCAACAGTAAATATGAGGACATAAAACACCACACATATTCCAATCTGGCTGAGGTAACCCAAACCTGGATCTTCACCCAACCCCCACAACATGACATGAAGAGTAAATATGAGAACATAAAACACCACACATATTCCAATCTGGCTGTAGTAACCCAAACCTGTATCTTCACCCTACACCCACAACATGACATCTACAGTAAATATGAGGACATAAGACACATTACATATTCCAATCTGGCTGAAGTAACCCAAACCTGTATCTTCACCCAACCCCCACAACATGACATCAACAGTAAATATGAGGACATAAGACACATTACATATTCCAATCTGGCTGAAGTAACCCAAACTGTATCTTCACCCAACCCCCACAACATGACATCAACAGTAAATATGAGAACATAAAACACCACACATATTCCAATCTGTAGTAACCCAAACCTGGATCTTCACCCAACCCCACAACATGACATCAACAGTAAATATGAGGACATAAAACACCACACATATTCCAATCTGTAGTAACCCAAACCTGGATCTTCACCCAACCCCACAACATGACATCAACAGTAAATATGAGGACATAAAACACCACACATATTCCAATCTGGCTGTAGTAACCCAAACCTGTATCTTCACCCAACCCCCACAACATGACATTTACAGTAAATATGAGGACATAAAACACCACACATATTCCAATCTGTAGTAACCCAAACCTGGATCTTCACCCAACCCCACAACATGACATCAACAGTAAATATGAGGACATAAAACACCACACATATTCCAATCTGTAGTAACCCAAACCTGGATCTTCACCCAACCCCACAACATGACATCAACAGTAAATATGAGGACATAAAACACCACACATATTCCAATCTGGCTGTAGTAACCCAAACCTGTATCTTCACCCAACCCCCACAACATGACATTTACAGTAAATATGAGGACATAAGACACATTACATATTCCAATCTGGCTGTAGTAACCCAAACCTGGATCTTCACCCAACCCCACAACATGACATCAACAGTAAATATGAGGACATAAAACACCACACATATTCCAATCTGGCTGTAGTAACCCAAACCTGTATCTTCACCCAACCCCCACAACATGACATTTAAAGTAAATATGAGGACATAAGACACATTACATATTCCAATCTGGCTGTAGTAACCCAAACCTGGATCTTCACCCTACCCCCACAACATGACATCAACAGTAAATATGAGGACATAAGACACCACACATATTCCAATCTGGCTGAAGTAACCCAAACTGTATCTTCACCCAACCCCCACAACATGACATCAACAGTAAATATGAGGACATAAAACACCACACATATTCCAATCTGGCTGTAGTAACCCAAACCTGTATCTTCACCCAACCCCCACAACATGACATTTACAGTAAATATGAGGACATAAGACACATTACATATTCCAATCTGGCTGTAGTAACCCAAACCTGTATCTTCACCCAACCCCCACAACATGACATCAACAGTAAATATGAGGACATAAAACACCACACATATTCCAATCTGGCTGTAGTAACCCAAACCTGGATCTTCACCCAACCCCCACAACATGACATCAACAGTAAATATGAGGACATAAAACACCACACATATTCCAATCTGGCTGTAGTAACCCAAACCTGTATCTTCACCCTACCCCCACAACATGACATCAACAGTAAATATGAGGACATAAAACACCACACATATTCCAATCTGGCTGTAGTAACCCAAACCTGGATCTTCACCCAACCCCCACAACATGACATCAACAGTAAATATGAGGACATAAAACACCACACACATTCCAATCTGGCTGTAGTAACCCAAACCTGTATCTTCACCCAACCCCCACAACATGACATGAAGAGTAAATATGAGGACATAAAACACCACACATATTCCAATCTGGCTGTAGTAACCCAAACCTGTATCTTCACCCAACCCCCACAACATGACATTTACAGTAAATATGAGGACATAAAACACCACACATATTCCAATCTGGCTGTAGTAACCCAAACCTGGATCTCTACCCAATGATTCATTTTTCATAAACACTCACCGGCTGTGATGTTTTACGCCCATCTCCACGGACGAATGAGTCAGGTTCTTTAGTCTCTGAAGTTACCTTTGTAGATTAACAACGAAGTATTAACAAATTAAGTTCTCAACACGATTGATAAACCATTTAACAGAAACCTGTGTGTTTGAATGAGAATATATAGATTAAATGATTCACTTTTCATAAACACTCACCGGCTGTGATGTTTTACGCCCATCTCCACGGACAAATGAGTCAGGTTCTTTAGTCTCTGAAGTTACCTGTTCAGATTAACAAACAAAGAAATAACAAATTAAATTCTCAACACGATTGATAAACCATTTTAACAGAAACCTGTGTGTTTGAATGAGAATATATAGATTAAATGATTCACTTTTCATAAACACTCACCGGCTGTGATGTTTTACGCCCATCTCCACGGACAAATGAGTCAGGTTCTTTAGTCTCTGAAGTTACCTGTTCAGATTAACAAAGAAAGTAATAACAAATTAAATTCTCAACACGATTGATAAACCATTTTAACAAAAACCTGTGTGTTTGAATGAGAATATATAGATTAAATGATTCACTTTTCATAAACACTCACCGGCTGTGATGTTTTACGCCCATCTCCACGGACGAATGAGTCAGGTTCTTTAGTCTCTGAAGTTACCTGTTCAGATTAACAAACAAAGTAATAACAAATTAAATTCTCAACACGATTGATAAACCATTTAACAGAAACCTGTGTGTTTGAATGAGAATATATAGATTAAATGATTCACTTTTCCTAAACACTCACCGGTTGTAATGTTTTACGCCCATCTCCACGGACGAATGAGTCAGGTTCTTTAGTCTCTGAAGTTACCTTTGTAGATTAACAACGAAGTATTAACAAATTAAATTCTCAACACGATTGATAAACCATTTAACAGAAACCTGTGTGTTTGAATGAGAATATATATATTAAATGATTCACTTTTCATAAACACTCACCGGCTGTGATGTTTTATGCCCATCTCCACAGACGAATGAGTCAGGTTCTTCAGTCTCTGAAGTTACCTTTGTAGATTAACAACGAAGTATTAACAAATTAAGTTCTCAACACGATTGATAAACCATTTTAACAGAAACCTGTGTGTTTGAATGAGAATATATAGATTAAATGATTCACTTTTCATAAACACTCACCGGCTGTGATGTTTTACGCCCATCTCCACGGACGAATGAGTCAGGTTCTTTAGTCTCCGAAGTTACCTGTGCAGATTAACAAACAAAGTATTAACAAATTAAATTCTCAACATGATTGATAAACCATTTTAACAGAAACCTGTGTGTTTGAATGAGAATATATAGATTAAATGATTCACTTTTCATAAACACTCACCGGCTGTGATTTTTTACTCCCATCTCCACGGACAAATGAGGCAGGTTCTTCAGTCTCAGAAGTTACCTTTGTAGATTAACAACGAAGTATTAACAAATTAAATTCTCAACACGATTGATAATCCATTTAACAGAAACCTGTGTGTTTGAATGAGAATATATAGATTAAATGATTCACTTTTCATAAACACTCACCGGCTGTGATGTTTTACGCCCATCTCCACGGACGAATGAGTCAGGTTCCCTTTCAGTCGGTCACTACGACGTCACGTCGTGACCGACGAATTGGGAACTCGCTTAGAGAGACCAATCTGCTTCGAATACTACTAAAACGCCAATGAACTTGGCATTGAGATATTTGCATAATGCTGGCGCCGCCCCGCCAGGTGCGTATATAAGCAGCAGGTGCAAATAAGGAAATTAGCTTTTAATCGCTTCGAAAGCCGGCAGTATCTGCTACTGAGAAGCTACTCTACTCTGGTGGGATTCGATTGCTGAAGTTGGTTGGACTAGCAGTACCACAGCGGACGCTTCGCTTAATTCCACGACTCTACATCTTTATTTTGTTTTGAGTTTAGTGTGTGCGTTGCCTTTCCCTGTGCGCATCATCAACTGAGCATCTGAGTGAATTTCCCTAAAAGAGTGATACGAGAGAGCTTTGTGCCTTGTTAAAGGCAGCCACTCTCTCGTATATCCGGACATCAGCGTCCTTTTCAGGATGGCTTTTCGTCCGTGCGATCTTGGGTGCGGCAAATACATGGGTCCGAAGGACGGTCACGAGCGTTGTCTTTCGTGTTTGGGCATCGAGCACGCAGAGGCAGCGTTCGCTGGGGGTAAGTGTTCTCACTGCGAGAACATGTCCCTTGTGGATTTGCGCAGACGGTTGTCTTTCCTCCGGGAAAAACGCAACCCTCGTCATGCGAGTGCTGAACGCCGCCACGGTGCGGCTGTGAAGCTCTCTAAGGACGACCTGCGCATCACTGTGCTGAGCCGAGCAGGGGATTCGTCCTCAGGCTCTCAGCCTCCTCATCCACAGCCGGTTGATGTGCCGATGGAGACTTCAGCGTCGTGTTCTACGATGTCTCTAGAATCCATCGTGCCGCCCTCCGGGTCCACCGACGCCGCAGCATCCGAGGGTGGGCCTCCTCCCCCTGACGTGGACCCCGACGCCCTTCCTCCCTCTGGTCGGGTTGGGACGCCGGAGTTCGATCCAGAGATGGTGGCCGTGCTCGCTCGAGCGGCGGAGACCGTAGGGTTAGAGTGGGTTCCCCCCCCTCAGCCCGAACCGTCCCGCCTGGATGATTGGTTCTTTGGAGCTGCCCGGGTTTCACAACCCTCTCCACCGGTGCCTTTCTTCCCCGAGGTGCACGAGGAGCTGACTAGAACCTGGAAGTCGCCGTTTTCCACGAGATTACGGCCGTTTCAGCCCTCCCCCCTCACCTCCCTCACCAGCGGAGCCGCTAAGGGTTATACGGGGATCCCTCCCGTGGAGCGTGCTGTCGCGATGCAGCTGTGTCCGGCACACGCTCCCTCTTGGAAGGACCGCCCAACCCTCCCCTCTCGTGCCTGCAGACAGTCCTCCGGTTTAACGGGCGCTGCCCACCAGGCATGTGGAGAGGCGGCTTCAGCCCTGCACGCTATGGCGTTGCTGCAGGTTCACCAAGCGAAGGCCTTGAGGGATCTGCACGAGGGAGGACACGACTCGCCTGTCCTTTCGGAGCTCCGGGCTGCCACTGATCTGGCTCTTCGCGCTACGAAGGTGACAGCGCAGGCAATCGGTCGTGCCATGTCCACGATGGTGGTCCAGGAACGCCACTTATGGCTATGTCTGGCGGACATGTCGGATGCGGAGAAGAACAAGTTCTTGGACGCTCCAGTGTCCCAGGCTGGCCTATTCGGTGAGTCGGTGGAGTCCTTCGCCCAGCAGTTCTCCGCCGCCCAGAAGCAGACAGAGGCGATCGCTCAGATCATGCCCCGGCGCAAGCGACCTGCATCTCGCCCTCCAGCGCCGGCGGGCCCGTCTGCTCCTCGCCGAGGGCGCCCTGCGGCGGCTGCCTCCGCCCCCCCCACTAGAACATCTTCCAGGCCACGGAGGGGGAACAGCCGTCGACAGCCCGCCCCGCCCGCCCCACCCGCTTCCCGTGGTAAACGGAAATCGAAGCGGCCCTGAGACGGGCGACCTGGATTTGGATGGGATCACTCTACGGGAGACGGTGACGGCATCGCTCCCTCCACCGGTAGAGGGCCGGATGGAGAATCTTTGGTTTCGTTTTGTTTCTGTTCCGCCGGCTTCTCAGCCGGCACCCACAAAACCACAAAAAGAGTGCATTCCTATTCCTTCTCCAGGTCTCCAGAGGATCGAGAGAGATGTGAGCGGGCATCTACATGCTCTTCCTCCCTCTCCTCTATCGCCAGCGGGTGTTCTGAGGAGTTCCAGCTCTCCGCTGAGGAGACGGGACCACCAGCACCCTCTTCGGAGTCTGTGCTCTCCGCTGAGGAGACCAGACGACCGTCACCCTCAGCGGGCTCAGGTCAGTGTCACACACACACATACTGTAGATACTTATGCTGTCCCAGCAGACGTACCGGCAGTACCACCTGTCCCGCTCCGCCGCCCCCCCGCGGGTACCCCGGTAGTGCCGTTAATTCCCCTCGTACGGTCCCTGGGGGCTTGGCTTCAGCTTCCCAGCCCGTCTCGTTGGGTTTTACGCACTGTCCGCCTCGGTTACGAAATACAATTCAACCGGCACACACCCAAATTCTCGGGCATTCGTTTCACCACGGTGAAAGCGTCCGATGCACATGTACTGCGTGCAGAGGTCGAAGTCCTGCTGGCGAAGGACGCGATCGAGCCGGTCCCTCCAACCGAGATGAGATCGGGCTTCTACAGCCCGTATTTTATAGTACCCAAAAAGGGCGGGGGGTTACGACCGATCTTGGATTTGCGCGTTCTGAACAAATCTCTGCAGAGGAGGTCTTTCAGGATGATAACACCGAAGCAAATATTCAATTCAATTCGCCCCCAAGATTGGTTTGCGGCTATAGACCTGAAAGACGCGTACTTTCATGTGTCCATTCTCCCTCGTCACAGACCGTTTCTCCGGTTTGCATTCGAGGGACGGGCATACCAGTACAAAGTTTTACCGTTCGGGCTATCCCTCTCTCCCCGTGTGTTCACGAAAGTAGTGGAGGCGGCGTTAAAACCCCTCAGAGAGAGCGGCGTTCGCATATTGGCTTACCTCGACGATTGGCTTATAATAGCGCATTCTCGACGGACGCTTTGCGAACACAGAGATTTAACGCTTCGGCATCTCGCCCGTTTGGGTCTTCGGGTCAACTGGGAAAAGAGCAAACTCTGCCCCACGCAGAGGATCTCTTTTCTCGGGATGGAACTGGACTCGATCGATTTATCGGCGCGTTTGACAGAAGAGCGCGTCCAGTCAATTCTGACTTGCCTCGGTTCATTCCGAGGGAAGAATGCGGTCCCGCTGAAACAATTTCAAAAGCTCCTGGGGCATATGGCAGCAGCAGCGGCCGTGACACCGCTCGGGCTGCTCCATATGAGACCGCTTCAGCGTTGGCTTCACGATCGAGTCCCGAGGAGAGCGTGGCGCGCCGGCATCCATCGTGTAACCATTACACCTGCGTGTCGCCTAACATTCCCCCCGTGGTCGGACCCCGCGTTTCTCAGGTCCGGTGTGTCCATGAGACAGATCGCTCGGCATGCTGTTGTACACACAGATGCGTCCGACACGGGCTGGGGTGCCACGTACGACGAGCTTACGGCTTCAGGGGTGTGGACAGCACCCCAGTTGCACTGGCATATCAATTGCCGAGAGTTGTGGGCAGTATATCTGGGACTTGTACGCTTCGCTACGGAGCTGCGAGGGAAGGATGTACTAGTACGCACCGACAACACTGCGACCGTTGCGTATATCAACCGTCAAGGCGGTTTGCGCTCCCGTCACCTGTCGCATCTCGCTCGTCATCTCCTCCTTTGGAGTCAGAAGCATCTGAGGTCCCTTCGTGCCATTCACATTCCGGGCTCGCTCAATACAGCAGCGGACGCGCTTTCTCGAGCTGCGCGCCCCGGCGAATGGCGACTCCACCCCCAGACGGTCCAGCTAATTTGGAAGAAGTTCGGTCGTGCGCAGATAGATCTGTTTGCGTCGCCGGACGATACCCACTGTCGCCTATTTTATTCACTAACCGAGGGCAGCCTCGGCGTGGACGCATTGGCACACAGCTGGCCTCGGGGGATGCGCAAATACGCATTACCCCAGTGAGCTTAATCGCACAGACACTGTGCAAGGTCAGGCAGGACGAGGAGAGCCTTTTACTGATCGCCCCATATTGGACGAGCAAGAATTGGTTTCCAGAGTTAATGCTCCTCGCGACAGCCCCTCCCTGGCGGATTCCCCTGAGGAAGGACCTTCTTTCTCAAGGAGGGGGCACATTATGGCACCCGCGCCCCGACCTGTGGGATCTCCATGTGTGGTCGTTGAGCGCGCGCAAGGTTTAAGTGATTTACCACAAGCGGTATCTAACACAATCAACGCGGCACGAGCTCCGTCTACGAGACGGGCTTACGCGTTTAAATGGAACCTTTTCGTCACCTGGTGCTCTTCGCAACGCGAGGACCCCAGAGAATGCCCTATTAACACCGTGCTTTTATATCTTCAACATAGGTTAGACGGTAGGCTGTCACCCTCCACCATTAAAGTTGATATCGCTGCTATTTCTGCTCATCACTCAATTATCAACGGCAGAACAGTTGGCCAGCATGATTTGGTTGTTAGATTTCTAAGAGGCGCTCGTAGGCTAAACCCCTCGCGCCCTCCTTCTATTCCTCCCTGGGACCTGTCCATGGTGCTGAAAGCCCTTCAGGCCCCCCCGTTCGAGCCTTTGCAGTCTGTGAGTCTGAAGCTTTTATCAATGAAAGCTCTGACCCTGCTAGCATTGGCCTCAGTGAAGAGAGTAGGGGATTTACATGCATTCTCTGTTGACGACTCGTGCCTTCAGTTTGGTCCTGCTGCCTCAAGCGTAACATTGAGGCCCAGACCAGGCTACGTGCCCAAAGTTCCCACTACTCCTTTCAGAGATCAAGTGGTGAGCTTGC
Organism: Paramisgurnus dabryanus; assembly: GCF_030506205.2. Lineage (NCBI taxonomy): Eukaryota > Metazoa > Chordata > Actinopteri > Cypriniformes > Cobitidae > Paramisgurnus > Paramisgurnus dabryanus. The sequence goes on along the minus strand of NC_133341.1, from coordinate 1,212,546 downwards.
AAGCGCTGCCTCCGGAGGACGCAGACCCAACCATGGCTTTGTTGTGCCCCGTACGCGCACTGCGACTCTACGTGGATCGCACGCAAAGCCTCAGGACCTCAGACCAGCTCTTTGTTTGTTATGGTGGCCAGCAGAAAGGGAAAGCTGTCACTAAGCAGAGGATGTCTCATTGGATAGTTGATACTATCGCCCTGGCTTATAATCTTCAGGGTATTCCTTGCCCCTTTAATTTGAGAGCACACTCCACACGGAGCGTTGCCTCATCTTGGGCTCTAGCTCGTGGTTCCTCGCTAACAGACATCTGTAGAGCTGCTGGTTGGGCGACACCTAATACGTTCATTAGATTTTACAGTGTTCGTATTGAGCCTGTATCCTCTCGTGTTCTTTCCTCACCAGGGGGAGCACGGAGAACAGTCTCACAGGTCGGCTTGCAGCCTCCAACTGATGCTTCATAACTGTGTCAGTATGGAAGGCCTTCAGAACAAAAATGCGTAATGGTTTGAATTGTTCTTCCTCCGCTGCCTTGGCAGCCTTTGTTGCGGAGCATTGGCTGTCAGCCTTTCACTAGCTGTATCCTCGCGAACCTACGTGTCTGGCTCGGGCTCCACATTGTGTCCCACCGGGTTCCTTTGTGAGTATTTTTCCGTGGGGTTAATCCTACCAGCCCACGTTTCCCTTAGCAGAGCACTGCTTTGCTTACACAGCCACGGCTGTCATTTTTACCTCAACTACGGTTGACTTTCGCCCACCATTAGCCCTTAAGACGGGTGGTGGCTTCCGCAGCGTTCCTATCCCGCTCAGGTAGGGCGCTTCCCAGTCGCTGGCACTTCTGTGGGGTTAAAGGAACATCTAGTGCCCGGCCTTCTGCCTTAAAACCTACCTCCTCCTCCTTAAGTGGAACCGGAGGGCTTTTACGCAGTCACTGGAAGAGGTCAGCCCCTAGTGGCGTTTTGATAGGGATTCCCAATTCGTGGGTCACGACGTGACGTCGTAGTGACCGACTGAAAGGGAACGTCTCGGTTACGGATGTAACCCTCGTTCCCTGAAGGAGGGAACGGAGACGTCACGTCCCGTCGCCACAGGTGCTGCCACCTGCTGTTACGGCCGGTCACACTTTCCGGCTTTCTCAGCGAAAAAGAAGCTAATTTCCTTATTTGCACCTGCTGCTTATATACGCACCTGGCGGGGCGGCGCCAGCATTATGCAAATATCTCAATGCCAAGTTCATTGGCGTTTTAGTAGTATTCGAAGCAGATTGGTCTCTCTAAGCGAGTTCCCAATTCGTCGGTCACGACGTGACGTCTCCGTTCCCTCCTTCAGGGAACGAGGGTTACATCCGTAACCGAGACGTTCTTCAGTCTCTGAAGTTCCCTTTGTAGATTAACAACGAAGTATTAACAAATTAAATTCTCAACACGATTGATAAACCATTTTAACAGAAACCTGTGTGTTTGAATGAGAATATATAGATTAAATGATTCACTTTTCATAAACACTCACCGGCTGTAATGTTTTACGCCCATCTCCACGAACGAATGAGGCAGGTTCTTCAGTCTCTGAAGTTACCTTTGTAGATTAACAACGAAGTATTAACAAATTAAGTTCTCAACACGATTGATAAACCATTTTAACAGAAACCTGTGTGTTTGAATGAGAATATATAGATTAAATGATTCACTTTTCATAAACACTCACCGGCTGTGATGTTTTACGCCCATCTCCACGGATGAATGAGTCAGGTTCTTTAGTCTCTGAAGTTACCTGTTCAGATTAACAAACAAAGTAATAACAAATTAAATTCTCAACATGATTGATAAACCATTTTAACAGAAACCTGTGTGTTTGAATGAGAATATATAGATTAAATGATTCACTTTTCCTAAACACTCACCGGCTGTAATGTTTTACGCCCATCTCCACGGACGAATGAGTCAGGTTCTTCAGTCTCAGAAGTTACCTTTGTAGATTAACAACGAAGTATTAACAAATTAAATTCTCAACACGATTGATAAACCATTTAACAGAAACCTGTGTGTTTGAATGAGAATATATAAATTAAATGATTCACTTTTCATAAACACTCACCGGCTGTGATGTTTTACGCCCATCTCCACGGACGAATGAGTCAGGTTCTTTAGTCTCCGAAGTTACCTGTGCAGATTAACAAACAAAGTATTAACAAATTAAATTCTCAACACGATTGATAAACCATTTTAACAGAAACCTGTGTGTTTGAATGAGAATATATAGATTTAATGATTCACTTTTCATAAACACTCACCGGCTGTGATGTTTTACACCCATCTCCACGGACGAATGAGTCAGGTTCTTCAGTCTCTGAAGTTACCTTTGTAGATTAACAACGAAGTATTAACAAATTAAGTTCTCAACACGATTGATAAACCATTTTAACAGAAACCTGTGTGTTTGAATGAGAATATATAGATTAAATGATTCACTTTTTATAAACACTCACCGGCTGTGATGTTTTACGCCCATCTCCACGGACGAATGAGTCAGGTTCTTTAGTCTCTGAAGTTACCTGTTCAGATTAACAAACAAAGTAATAACAAATTAAATTCTCAACATGATTGATAAACCATTTTAACAGAAACCTGTGTGTTTGAATGAGAATATATAGATTAAATGATTCACTTTTCCTAAACACTCACCGGCTGTGATGTTTTATGCCCATCTCCACGGACGAATGAGGCAGGTTCTTCAGTCTCTGAAGTTACCTTTGTAGATTAACAACGAAGTATTAACAAATTAAGTTCTCAACACGATTGATAAACCATTTTAACAGAAACCTGTGTGTTTGAATGAGAATATATAGATTAAATGATTCACTTTTCATAAACACTCACCGGCTGTAATGTTTTACGCCCATCTCCACGGACGAATGAGTCAGGTTCTTCAGTCTCAGAAGTAACCTTTGTAGATTAACAACGAAGTATTAACAAATTAAATTCTCAACACGATTGATAAACCATTTAACATAAACCTGTGTGTTTGAATGAGAATATATAGATTAAATGATTCACTTTTCATAAACACTCACCGGCTGTGATGTTTTACGCCCATCTCCACGGACGAATGAGTCAGGTTCTTTAGTCTCCGAAGTTACCTGTGCAGATTAACAAACAAAGTATTAACAAATTAAATTCTCAACTTGAATTGATAAACCATTTTAACAGAAACCTGTGTGTTTGAATGAGAATATATAGATTAAATGATTCACTTTTCATAAACACTCACCGGCTGTGATGTTTTACGCCCATCTCCACGGACGAATGAGGCAGGTTCTTCAGTCTCTGAAGTTACCTTTGTAGATTAACAACGAAGTATTAACAAATTAAGTTCTCAACACGATTGATAAACCATTTTAACAGAAACTTGTGTGTGATTCACTTTTCATAAACACTCACCGGCTGTGATGTTTTATGCCCACCTCCAGGGACGAATGAGGCAGGTTCTTTAGTCTCTGAAGTTACCTGTTCAGATTAACAAACAAAGTAATAACAAATTAAATTCTCAACATGATTGATAAACCATTTTAACAGAAACCTGTGTGTTTGAATGAGAATATATAGATTAAATGATTCACTTTTCCTAAACACTCACCGGCTGTAATGTTTTACGCCCATCTCCACGGACGAATGAGTCAGGTTCTTCAGTCTCAGAAGTTACCTTTGTAGATTAACAACGAAGTATTAACAAATTAAATTCTCAACACGATTGATAAACCATTTAACAGAAACCTGTGTGTTTGAATGAGAATATATAAATTAAATGATTCACTTTTCATAAACACTCACCGGCTGTGATGTTTTACGCCCATCTCCACGGACGAATGAGTCAGGTTCTTTAGTCTCCGAAGTTACCTGTGCAGATTAACAAACAAAGTATTAACAAATTAAATTCTCAACACGATTGATAAACCATTTTAACAGAAACCTGTGTGTTTGAATGAGAATATATAGATTTAATGATTCACTTTTCATAAACACTCACCGGCTGTGATGTTTTACACCCATCTCCACGGACGAATGAGTCAGGTTCTTCAGTCTCTGAAGTTACCTTTGTAGATTAACAACGAAGTATTAACAAATTAAGTTCTCAACACGATTGATAAACCATTTTAACAGAAACCTGTGTGTTTGAATGAGAATATATAGATTAAATGATTCACTTTTTATAAACACTCACCGGCTGTGATGTTTTACGCCCATCTCCACGGACGAATGAGTCAGGTTCTTTAGTCTCTGAAGTTACCTGTTCAGATTAACAAACAAAGTAATAACAAATTAAATTCTCAACATGATTGATAAACCATTTTAACAGAAACCTGTGTGTTTGAATGAGAATATATAGATTAAATGATTCACTTTTCCTAAACACTCACCGGCTGTGATGTTTTATGCCCATCTCCACGGACGAATGAGGCAGGTTCTTCAGTCTCTGAAGTTACCTTTGTAGATTAACAACGAAGTATTAACAAATTAAGTTCTCAACACGATTGATAAACCATTTTAACAGAAACCTGTGTGTTTGAATGAGAATATATAGATTAAATGATTCACTTTTCATAAACACTCACCGGCTGTAATGTTTTACGCCCATCTCCACGGACGAATGAGTCAGGTTCTTCAGTCTCAGAAGTAACCTTTGTAGATTAACAACGAAGTATTAACAAATTAAATTCTCAACACGATTGATAAACCATTTAACATAAACCTGTGTGTTTGAATGAGAATATATAGATTAAATGATTCACTTTTCATAAACACTCACCGGCTGTGATGTTTTACGCCCATCTCCACGGACGAATGAGTCAGGTTCTTTAGTCTCCGAAGTTACCTGTGCAGATTAACAAACAAAGTATTAACAAATTAAATTCTCAACTTGAATTGATAAACCATTTTAACAGAAACCTGTGTGTTTGAATGAGAATATATAGATTAAATGATTCACTTTTCATAAACACTCACCGGCTGTGATGTTTTACGCCCATCTCCACGGACGAATGAGGCAGGTTCTTCAGTCTCTGAAGTTACCTTTGTAGATTAACAACGAAGTATTAACAAATTAAGTTCTCAACACGATTGATAAACCATTTTAACAGAAACTTGTGTGTGATTCACTTTTCATAAACACTCACCGGCTGTGATGTTTTATGCCCACCTCCAGGGACGAATGAGGCAGGTTCTTCAGTCTCCGAAGTTACCTGTGTAGATTAACAACAAAGTATACTAAAGTATCACAAATTTACAACATGATTAAAGCTTATGTTTGAATAATTGTTTAGAGCAAAATAACATTGAAGAAATAACTGTTATCTATACCTGGTGTCTCCATGGCCATTCAGAATCCCCATAGTTATAACAGATTTCTTCCCCAGGACTAATGTCCTTTCTAGCAAATAAACACAAATGGGGCTTTTTGTCCACTGTGATAATTTTCAATTTGCTGTTGGGGTTCACGTGATCATCATTCACAAGACGTCCTAAAGATCCATCTTCTTTGGCAGCATCAACCCTGAAACATTCAAAAAACATAATGCTACTATAACTTAAGTTATAATAACAGATTCAATTACACACCACATAAATGCAAGTCAGTAGTTTTCTATAACTGTTGCTATTACTTGCAGTAATACAGTTTGACTTATAACAGTATATTCATAAGACATTGTACATTAAATAAAACCATATACATACCATAATTGTTTTCCATTAAAACGGAATTCAAATAAAAACACTTCGAGTGAACTGTCATATAATTTGAGTCTTCTTTCATATTCCTCTTTTTTTATGACCTCTCCTCGGTATTCAAGGAGAAAATCTCCTCTATGAAAGTGAGAAGTGGTGAACACTCCCCGACCTAACAAAGAATTAGTCTGATTAGTCACAGAAAAGTTTTAACTAAAGATTTAGAGCATGGTTGAAAATCCATGACTTAACCATAGGTCTGTGTTACTTACTGTACCTTTGAATGAATTGATATATTTTGCTACAAATCCAGCATTGTCTTTACACATTGATGCATAATATACTGCCTCATCTTCTGGTTTTTTTTTACATCTCCTGGGCCTTATTCCTGCCATTTTCTACAAAGGTCCAGAAAAGCAAGTCATTTTTTTTGTGATTTATTGTTTTATACCTTAAGAACATAATTAATAACCCATAGTGATCTATAGGCTCAAACTAAGTAAAATTACAACATTAAAGTAATCATACAGTTATAAACATAAACATAACATTTCTTGAGGGCAATTTTTGAAGGGGACATAAATAATACAGCCAAATTTTACATATAAAGGACATGTAATGTTACACAGAAGAAAACCTTACTACTATTATTAGTGTAGCATGAAGACTGTACCATATGCTCATTATTTCTCTTTGGTTCAATGAAAAAACTGACTAAATGGACCAACATTTTCTTCTTTTAAACTATTTAACTTATTTACTGGAATATTTTTGAAGTTGTTTACAACCAAGTCACCAAAATAAGATAAAAACACACTGAACAAAACCCATCACACAACAGTAAATCTATTAGCCTTATTACAGTTCACATATGCTTATCACAATGATAGTTGTAGTTGGTATGGGTGACTTGGTATACGTTACTGTAAACAAGCTACCAGACAATCTAGGTAAATTTATAATCACTAAAAAGCTTACTCACGGAAAAAATCATCAGTTAACATATTTTTTTTGTTGATATAACTAATTACACAGCATCGTCAGTATTAAACACAAACTAATCACTTCGATGTTTTTGAATAAAATAGCCTGGAACTCCTCTCAACCACTGTCTATAGAATAATGTGATCTTGAACGACAATAACTTAAATCGTTATAAACTAAAACAGATTTTAACATAAAGAGTAGCTTTACGCTTATCATTAAACTTACCTTACAGCGATGAGTGATATCGTCGTCGTCTGACATCCACGGAGAAAATTCATCGGTCAGATGGGAGAAAAGGGTTCAGTGTGCAGTGCTTTTTATATATAACTTTGTAAATGTAACATATGGCTATTATTTTATACTTGGATTATATATTTTCCAATACCGTCGTTGTCGTAGATCAGTGTTTACATCGCTTGAGGTTGACAAATTCCGACATTATGAAGACTTCTGGCGGTCAGCCAATCAGAAGCCGCGATTTCATACACACGTATTAATAATCAATGAGGAGGCGCAGTACCAAGTCCGGCCTACAGAGGCGCACTTCCGATACACACGTCATACACAAATTCAGGTTTATGTGAATTATAAAGACATGTGGAGAAAATTTGGATTTCAGCTCCACCTAGCTGTTGGAGGACTTCTACATTGCCCGAATTATGAGGACACAGGCCATGTCCTTGTAATCCAAAATGTCCTTATAATGTGGCGTGTATTCATATGAAATGTCCTCATAAATCACAAAGACCAACACACACACACACACACACACACATACATACACACAGGAGATTCTGTTTCTTCAAGGTTGAGCTGCCCTGCCCCCATTAGGTTATTCTATATGCAACCTTCATTTCATTGGTTAATACACATTTATCAAAGACAACATCTTATATTTATTACATCAATTATTCAATGATTAATACTGATTAAGCAAGAAATACATTGCACATTTTATCCTGTGAACATTAAAGCATTAGTTAATGACATATTTGCCTGTTTGCTTTCCCCCTCAGGCCTCTCTCTTATCTTGATCTATACCAGGCGTAAATTCCTCGCTAATCCTCCTTACAGCACACACACAAAAACTGGTAACTCTCCACTCTCAAACATAAACACCTCATTTCTACATAATAGCTCAGTGCATATATGAAACACACAGGGCCCTATTTTAACGATCTGAAACGCAAGTGCGAAGCGCAATGCGCAAGTGAGTTTGTGGGCGGATCTTGGGCGCTGTTGCTATTTTCCCGGCATGAGAAATAACTCATGCGCCGGGCGCAAATCAATAAGGGGTTGGTCTGAAGTAGGTTCATTATTCATAGGTGTGGTTTGGGCGTAACGTCAAATAAACCAATCAGAACGCTATCCAACATTCCCTTTAAACGCAAGGGCGCAAGTTCCATGGCGGGTTGCTATTATTATAACGGATTTACCAGGCACACGCCAGGAGCGGTTCACAGCCGAGGAGACCGACGTTCTTGTAAATCCCAAGTTTGCCAGCATAAATCGGGCACGCCGTGTAACGGGAGGTGGATCTGCCTACACATGACCTGACGCCAGCAGAGGACATCGCTGCATCCACCCTCACCCCTGAAAGGGTTTGGGGGCTTTGAAATCGGACCCAAGAAACGCAAGCAAGGTCCAACCCCAAAGTACTCTTACAAATCAAGTTCATATACATTAAGGTTTCTTATGAAAACATTTTAATTATTATTTACATAAAATAAACGTAATACAGCCACACAACAAAGTTATGAAAATATTTTTCTCGTTATTTGCATGAGAATAAATAAAAACTATCACCACAATGCTCACCACTATGATTCCCCTTATCTCGTGTATTAATATTTTTAAGTGTAGCAATTTATGATTTGCAAAAATAACTGTTGCATCTGTGTCGATTAGATGCAAAGTGTATGCGCGTTGTGCACGCTATACATTATGGTCAAGCATGCGCCCTTAAAATAGCACAATGAACCACGCGCAACGCGCCACTGACTTTAGACTAGTTTTTTTTGGTTAGTAGCGCAATTGTTTTTTGAAACTGCAAAATAGCATAAGAGATGGTTTGCGCCGCAACACGCCTCCTTTTTGCGCTGAACCGCCCAGGGAACGCAAGTTCATTCCCTAGTTTGCTGACGTGCATCTGTGGAGGGAAAAACCCCGCTGTGCGCCGGCGCAAAATACGAATGATACATGCGTCACTGACAAAGTCAATTGCGCTGGGTGCAAGATAGAGCCCACAATGTTTATAGAATAAAATGATCAATTAAAGAAATATAAAAATGGAACAAAATCAATTTCCACAGTCCTTATTTGGACATCTTTGTAACTTTAACACTTTTAGCAATCAGCATGAAATGTAGGCAGTAAATATGTAAAACATAATTATTCAACAACACAACAGTACTCCATTGTTCATGAATTGGTTAAATGCATTCATTAGTTAAACATACTAATTTTCACTTTCTCTAAATATAACATAGTTATAAAGCAAACAACTTGTTTATTGAAACCATCTGTTCTGCGTGTTTTCTCTTCAGGGCTTTGTTCCTACCCCCAACTGAAACAGCCTTTCCACTCACACAAACAATCTCTCACGTATCTCAGCACAAAAAGCATAATGGCACATATGGATTATAACATAACATACTGATTAATAAAACAACATAAAAATCCCACAATGTCCATAACTGGGGGGAACTCTGTTAAAAAAACTGTGTGGCGAGTGTGCAGGAAAGTATTTTCTCCGGAACTTGCCACCCAGTTAAATTGGTGCGGGAGAGGACAGAAGACTGGCATGAAGTTGCGACCAGTGCATGAAATTGTACAGTGTAAGTTTAACTAGCTCAGCAGTAAGTAAGGATGTACATGTTTGTATTTTTTTTCATTTTAATTATTGCATTGGTCTGAAAAACAAAAAAAACTTTTATGAAACATAAATGTTTTATACAACGTGCATCTATCTGCACAAAATGCAAGACTCAAACTAAGTTATGCACTGGACAGAAAGTTTAACTCCTGTGGTGGATGCACACTATAACCATAACAGCGCACCTAAAACACATACAGTCAAAGTACAAAGATTCATAACATTAGTACGCAGCTTTAAGTCTTTTGCTATCATTTTAGCGATTAGCTGTGTTTCATGTCTTCTCTCACTTGTTTTTCAGTCAAGATGTTATGTTCGTATGGCTCTCTGGAATCTCTTTACATTTGATGTTTAAATATGAGATGATAACCCATTTCACTTACGTTGCTTTGATTTCTTCCGTTGTTTGACTCGTGTTGCTGTATGTATGTATGTATTATGAATTATACGCCAGTTTGACTGCGTTTGACCATGTGACTCGCTGTTCGATTTATGCATTTTTATAGTCTTATCTCGGCAGCAATATGATGGGATTAGTGCAGAACGTCACGTGACATACATCGTACAACACACAGGGAAAATGATATGTTTAAATACATTAGTTTAGTAGCGGGTGCTTCGTTCTGTATTTTTCTGGTTTGTTAGTCAGTGTAGTCAGTGGTGTTTTACGCCGAAGATGTTATTTTTGTTTCTTTTTTTAGATCAGTTTCTAAAGTATTAGTTAGAGTGGTTTTTGTTATCTTATTTTCTTTACTTTAAGCACCGCTGTTTTTTCCCGTCATTATTGTTGTCTTTTCTGTTGTATTACTTTGTGTATATACTTTGTAAATATGATTATGTGTGTTTTGGTGATGAGATTTCTCCTTTTGTAAAACTTTGAATTTCTACTAAAAAGCAAAAGCATGTTGCAAACTGATGTCTCTGCCTGTTTCTTCGCTCACTGCTTACTGCATAGCCAGAGAGATGTGTTAAAAGCCTGATCTCTATATAATGATCTATTAATTCTTTTAGGTTGCGCCTCTGTTAACCTAGACAACATAGCCTTAGTAAGAGGACGTAACATTAATTGGGGGCTCGTCCCAAAGGGCGATTTGCATTCTCTTTGGCTGTGAAGTGATGTGTGTGGGCTATTTTGCAAGCAGTTTTGTGATCATTGAATTGAGCTAACTTGTTCTCGTGGCATATCGTAAGGTTGATGGCTTTTAACTTACAAAGTTTCATTAGTAGTCCCTCATTAGAGGTTTTAGACAAATGTAGTTACACGTGCACAAGCAAAGGAAATTAATGAAGTTTCTTTATCTGATTCTTTCCTATGTGTAGATCAAGAAGCTGTGGAAAAGCCAGATGTGAAATCTAAGGTTAGTACTCAGATAGGTGAGGTCCTAGTTGACGGTCCATTGACTTTGGCAGTGACTCGTGAGAAGTTAATCGAAGCTCAGGAGAAGGATGTTTCGAAAAATGACAGTACTGATGATGAGTGGAATGTTATTTATCAAGTGGTGGTACCTTCAGTCTTTCGTCCGCAAGTGTTATCATTAGCACATGATCATTTACTATCAGGGCATCTAGGAGTGACGAAGACGTACAACCGCATTTTACAACATTTCTTTTGGCATGGTTTAAAACGTGACGTGGTGCGGTTTTGTAAAACCTGTCATGTTTGCCAATGTGCTGGAAAACCGAATCAAGTGATATCACCAGCACCTTTAGTTCCGATTCCAGTCATGGGGGAACCCTTTGAGCCAGTGATAATGGATTGCGTTGGTCCTCTACCAAGGGCCAAGTCTGGTAATCAATTTTTATTGACAATTATGTGTACCGCTACCAGATATCCAGAAGCAATTCCACTTCGAAACATTACAGCTCGTGTGGTTGTCAAGGCTTTAACAAAGTTTTTTACTACCTTTGGATTACCAAAAGTCGTTCAGACTGACCAGGGTACACATTTTTTATCTAAATTTTGTGCTCAGGTTTTTAAGTCTTTGGACATTGATCATCGTATATCCAGTGCTTATCACCCGGAAAGTCAGGGATCCTTGGAAAGATTCCACCAGACTTTAAAATCAATGCTTAGAAAGTACTGTATTGAAACAGGGTCTGAATGGGATGAGGGTGTTCCTTTGCTGTTGTTTGCAATTCGTAATACCGTGCAGGAGTCTTTGAAATTCAGTCCATCGTAGTTGGTGTTTGGTCATTCAGTAAAGGGTCCATTGAATATCTTAAAAGAGAGATTGATGGGTATTGGGAGCCCTAAGAAAGTAAATGTACTAGACTATGTGTGCAAATTCCATGACAGACTCCGCGAAGCATGTACGTTAGCCCGTGAATCATTGGCTATAACTCAGGGCAGGGAACTACACTAACCTTTTCCACTGGTGGCACTTGCGCTACCAACTTTTTCAGTTACTGGCGCAAAATATGATTTGGTCGCACATATTTTTTTCAAGTTATATTAAGGCGCTCTGGATAATAATGAACAATAATGAAACTGTATTGCATACAGATATGCTTTTTATTTTACTTGCCATCTTTTAAACCACATGCCGCCTTGTTTTCTTAAACGTTGCAGTGTTTCCCACAGATCTGAAATGTACTTGGTGGTGGTAGCCGGTGAAAAGGGCAATTATTACCCACTGACAAATAATGGTCTACTATACATGTGATGTAGAACTAATAATGTGTGACACAACACAATACTTTGATTCATTGAAAATTAATATTAATTTCACATTATATTTCATTAATCTAACCACCCCAAACTTTCTTTGCCATTAACAAAGCTGACACTGTTTGTCAAAGCACCACGAAAAGACTTACTGTTTTTGCACTGATATATGAAGCAATTAGACCCCTTTTATCAAACTCAATATAATACAATACTATGTATAGTATATTAATAAACAGTGCAGGTCTATAGATTATAAATGTGACTGATGTTATGATTGATGTTATAATGGTAATAATTTCTATTAGATAGGCACTTTTACTGCTTTTGCTCTATCTTTCTATTTCTCTCTTGCCGATTTAAAAAGCTTAATCCACTCATTATTTCAGATTTAAAAGTGTACTTGCTGTCCCGGGGACAGACTTTACATTGCTTTGCTCGTTCAGTGCAATTGGCTTGACATTAGCATTGCTTTTTGCTACAATCTCTGTCCAAACTTAATATGGATATGGTTTTAGAAAATATATGGTTAATTAATAATAAGATTATTAAAAAAATGTGAGAAAGAAAATGCAGCGCGTGGTCGTAACAAGAACCATCGCCATAGAAACCGGAGGCACGCTGAATCTGCACTCGAGCTTTAGCGCGGTAGCGCTCATGGACGTTTTCCGATCGACTCGGGTTATTAACACAACATTAATCAGACTTGGGACCCAAAGTAATTAAACTAGGACCTAACCGGACCCGACAGACCATTTAAAATATAAGCCCGGAACCATACGAGTCCCGCGTCCTCAGAGAAGAAAGACCTCTGCTCAAGTTCAGAAACAAGGAAGACACTGCGCTTGCGTCGCATCCCATCCAATTCATTGAGAAACAGCTGAGCACGCAAACGCACACTGATAGGGAGAGACACGACGTGCTTTCACGCAAAATGAAGCCAACGTGTTGATGGCTCAGAGCACGTTATAAAACGTATTCTTAAGATCCACATTTCTGTTTTAATAAATGCTCATAGTAAATCATAGCATATTGTCTAAAACATTAGGTAGCACATTTGCGACCCATTAAAAATTAGGGTCGCAACGGCAGTTCAAAAGGTCGCATATGCGACCATTTTGGTCGCAGTGTAGCTCCCTGCAGGGTAAGATGAAGAAGCGGTACGACAAATCTGCTGTAAATAGATCTTTTGCAGTAGGTGACAAAGTGCTGGTTTTACTCCCCATTCCTGGATCTGTTCTAACTTCGCAGTTTTCAGGTCCGTATGAAATCCTGGAGAAGAGGGGCGAGACAAATTATGTACTGAGTAGACCAGACAGGAAACGTCAGAAACGGGTATGTCATATTAACCGGTTAAAGGCTTACCATACTAGAGATGTTATGAAACCACTTCCTGAAAAGTAGGATAATCCTATCTGTCCAGTAGGAGTTGTTTGTGACAAATGTCCAGTTCTTGAGCAACAACCTTCAGAATGTCAAATTGAGACTAATATTCCATTGTTGACCGCTTGACTGTCTAATTCTGAAACCTTGGCAAATGTGTCAGATTTCTTGGTACATCTTAACACTGATCAGAGGAAGGATGTAATCAAACTTCTTAGTGGATTTTCCTCTATACTGGGTGATGTTCCTACACTTACAAATGTTTTACAGCATGATATTAATGTGGGTAATGTTCAGCCGATTAAGCAACATCCTTATAGAGTTAACTCAAACAAGAGAGCTGTAATGAGGAAAGAAGTGCAATATTTGTTGGAGAAGGGTTTAGCCACCCCTAGTAGTAGTTCTTGGAGTTCGCCATGTCTCTTAGTTAAAAAAATCTGATGGTACCTCACGCTTTTGTACAGATTATAGGCGGGTAAATGCTGTGACCGTGCCTGACTGCTTTCCAATGCCACGCATGGAGGACTGCGTGGACAGTATTGGTTCTGCCAAATTTGTGAGCAAGCTAGATTTGCTCAAAAGATATTGGCAGGTGCCATTAACACCTAGAGCATCTGAGATTTCGGCTTTTGTAACACCAGACTGTTTTCTGGAATATAAAGTGATGGCTTTTGGTGTGCGAAATGCCGCCGCCACCTTTCAGAGACTGGTTAACAGAGTTCTTGCTGATGTTCCAAATTGTAATGCTTACCTGGATGATCTAGTGATTTACTCACAAAGTTGGTCTGAGCATATAACACTTCTAAAGACTGTGTTTGAACGCTTACAAGAAGCCTCTTTGATGCTGAATTTGGCCAACTGTGAAAAAGGTAAGGCTACCGTGACCTACCTAGGTAAAGAAGTGGGGTTTGGTCAAGTACGTCCGGTAATGGCTAAAATCTTGGCCATAAACGAATTTCCAGTGCCTAGGACTCGTCGTGAGTTGCGACGATTCTTGGGTATGGCTGGGTATTATCGATGTTTTTGTCGAAACTTTTCCACAGTAGCTGCCCCATTAACTACTTTACTTAGCCCATCCGAACCATTTGAATGTCGGACAGCATTTGACAATATCAAGGCATTGTTGTGCAGTGAACCAGTTTTGGCAGCTCCAAATTTTTCGCTGCCGTTTAAGTTTGATGTGGATGCAAGTGATTCGGGGGCTGGCGCTGTGCTGTTACAGGAGGATAAGTTGGGAATTGATCATCCGATTTGTTACTTCTCTAAAAAGTTTGATAAAAGTCAACGCAATTATTCAACTATAGAGAAGGAAACTTTGGCTTTGTTGATGTCAGTTCAACATTTTGAGGTCTATGTTAATTCTTCTAACCTTTCTGTGATTGTTTACACGGACCATAACCCGTTAACTTTTATGGCTCGTATGCGCAATCAGAATCAAAGATTGATGCAATGGTTTCTTATTTTTCAGGATTACAATCTGGAGATTCGATATAAGAAAGGTGTAAATAACGTGGTGGCAGATGCTCTGTCACGGGTATAGGTAAAAGTGTTTTCTAAGATTATTTGAAGAAAATGTAAGTGTATATGCTTCATTTTAAGGATGAGGGTGTTACGTTCCGTGTTATTCTGGGAGAGGTGTCTTTTCTCTTTGCTCTCTCTTCTCTCACTCTCACCTTACAGGTCCTATTATTGGCCGAACGAACTGTCCATCATCGTTATTACGCGTCTTCGCGACGGCCAATCAGATGGTGGAGAACATCTATAAAGACCCGGAAGTGTTTCTAGTCAGCAAGGCTGTTTGCTTTCACTTTGTTTTCTCACTTACGTTGCTTTGATTTCTTCCGTTGTTTGACTCGTGTTGCTGTATGTATGTATGTATTATGAATTATACGCCAGTTTGACTGCGTTTGACCATGTGACTCACTGTTCGATTTATGCATTTTATAGTCTTATCTCGGCAGCAATATGATGGGATTAGTGCAGAACGTCACGTGACATACATCGTACAACACACAGGGAAAATGATATGTTTAAATACATTAGTTTAGTAGCGGGGACTTCGTTCTGTATTTTTCTGGTTTGTGAGTCAGTGTAGTCAGTGGTGTTTTACACCGAAGATGTTATTTTTGTTTCTTTTTTAGATCAGTTTCTAAAGTATTAGTTAGAGTGGTTTTTGTTATCTTATTTTCTTTACTTTAAGCACCGCTGTTTTGTCACGTCATTATTGTTGTCTTTTCTGTTGTATTACTTTGTGTATATACTTTGTAAATATGATTATGTGTGTTTTGGTGATGAGATTTCTCCTTTTGTAAAACTTTGAATTTCTACTAAAAAGCAAAAGCATGTTGCAAACTGATGTCTCTGCCTGTTTCTTCGCTCACTGCTTACTGCATAGCCTGAGAGATGTGTTAAAAGCCTGATTTCTATATAATGATCTATTAATTCTTTTAACGTTGCGCCTCTGTTAACCTAGACAACATAGCCTTAGTAAGAGGACGTAACACTGATATGTGGATTAGTGTTGGTAGTTGGTACAATTGGTACTTCCCTGTACTGATAGTGTTAGGTTTTTTCTTTATAATTTCTCTTGTAGTGTCAGTTTCTAAGAATGGTGCCCTGCCACACATCACAGAGGCAGAGATTGAAACGGCAATCCAAAACTGGCTCAGGCTTAGCCAAGATAGACTTGGAGGGCGGAGGAGGCAAAGACCGGAACGTTAAAGGTGAGCCAATCAATGAAACTACATCTCAACAGTCGTAGCCAAAAGATACAAATGTTTTTTTTTTCACAAAGTCTGATGCTTCAGTGTTTTTATCTTTTTGTCAGATGCTGCTTTGGTATATATAAGGGATAATCAATGGCTTGTCGTTCATTTAAGGATTTTAAATGCAAGATGTGAGTTGCGAAGTGCATTTAAAATTGTTTAATGCATGGCAGACTGTTGAATATCCTTCTTATTCCATGGCCATTTGCCAACTTATAGACAATTTAAAACTAGTATTGTTCTTTGCAGATCAATATTTTAAGAATGAGTAAAAATGACAGTAATTTTCGTCAGTTACGTCACAATTAATTTGCCTACTTTAAATCCGACACAGGCAGACATAAGGTAGAGTGATGAGATTACATTTATTTAAATGAAATATTTATTTAAAATATTTAGAGAGAGAAAGGTTCTCTAATAGCTGAAGTTTGCTTCAAGTGTACTTAAAAATAGACATGAAGAAGTGCTTTAAAATTATATTTATTGAAATGCATTTAAATGGAATTAAAATCAAACTGAAAATCTTCAGCAGTTTAAACTTGACTTTTTAGTCAGGAGGAAGAAGTCCTAGGAGGGAAAACACCTTAAAGGATTAGTCCATTTTCTTAAAAGAAAAATCCAGATAATTTACTCACCACCATGTCATCCAAAACGTTGATGTCTTTCTTTGTTCAGTCGAGAAGAAATTTTTGAGGAAAACATTGCAGGATTTTTCTAATTTTAATGGACTTTAATAGAGCCCAACATTTAATACTTAACTCAACACTTAACCCTCTGGGGTCTAAGGGGTTTTTAGGGCCCTTGGGAAGTTTTGACATGCACTGACATTTGTGCTTTTTTCAGTTGCTTAAAAACATATTAATGGCAAAAGTCTCATAACACTGTGTTCATCACAAACTGGGCTACAATATCATATAATCAACATGTATGTACATGTTTGTATTTTTGAGAGAAAAATGTTTATGCGTGGTTTTTGAAAAAGCAAAATTTTTAAGTCACTGATATAACTCCACAAAACTCATTCTAAACATGTTTTCCCAAGACTTTCCAAACTGGATCTAGTAGTCTAGAGTTTTTTCTTCAAAATGATGTGAAAATCATATGGCCTACTCAATCACATAAAGCAAGATATTGATTTACAATTTCTAAGACACTTTTGCTTGGGAAAGGCTGTATGCATGGAGGTGGGAAAGCTCCTGAATAATCAGTGATTGACAGCTGAGAGACAAAAGAGTTGAATAATGAGCCACTAATGAGCCTTGTGTTGATGTTCAACAGGAATAACTTTCTCTGTAGTAAAACCATGATAAGGTTTACTTTTCAATATAATGTAAATACACACACACACACACACACACACACACACACACATTATATATATTTATATATATTTCTATTGAAATATTTTCTATTAATTTCACAAGTATAAGTTACCTTTTAAAAACCATAGTAGCTTAATCATGGTAAAGATACTGTTTGGCCATCTTAACATGAACACACTTCAACCCAGGGTTAGTGTTTGGTTGGCCAGCGAGAGGTTTACTTCTGTGCAGTAAAAAGCTCAAAAGAACAACTGACTATCGTTGTCTGGACTCTTATTTGTGTATTTGTAATCATTATAGTAGAAACACAACAAGGGACACTTCAATGGCGCGGGGGTGTGGCGATCCGATCTCATTACAGATAATGAGGTAACTGGCGAAATACGGTACTTCTCCTCCTTCTCATACAGTTTACACCGAATGACAATATCTGTTTTCAATTTCACTTATATCATTTAAAAGGAGACATTCCAAGCATTATGTAGACATTTATCTTTTGTTTCTACACCAAGTATTCGTTAAGTTACAGTTTATTTTTCTGACGCGTTTCTGAAAGGACTTCACTGAGGGAGAGAGAACAGAACGTGCATCATGTTTATTTTCTTAATTTTGCGAAAAGCACAACATTCTGTTTTTATTGGGAGTGGACAGAAAAAAACTAGACACTTTAACGTTTGAAATGATGTATAAATCATATCTGTATGTCAAAAATCAGCAGAGTAATTTAAGTCTCTTTGCGGAGTGATTGAAAAATAAAGAGTTTGCGGCGCCCGCGCCACCGTCGACCCCAGAGTGTTAATGTCTTTGTGTCAGTTTATTGTTTAAAATGGTCCGCAAATGTGCGCTTATTATATATGTAACACGTGACCTCCCTACGTCACTACGCATTTACGTCAGGTCGGGCTGGACCGGACCTAGACGAAAAGTTGTGGTTTTAAAGTACATATTTTTTATTTTTTTTGTCAAAAATGACAATCGTATTGCTAGATAAGACCCTTATGTCTCGTTTGGGATCATTTATAGACCTTTGAAACTCAGTTGAAAAAAAGTGTTGAATTAAGTATTAAATGTTGGGCTCTATTAAAGTCCATTAAAATTAGAAAAATCCTGCAATGTTTTCCTCAAAAAACATAATTTCTTCTCGACTGAAAAAAGAAAGACATCAACGTTTTGGATGACATGGTGGTGAGTAAATTATCTGGATTTTTCTTTTAAGAAAATGGAATATTCCTTTAAGAGAGCCAAACATGGCTGATTCTATAGGATATGCCTTATAATAGACACAATTTTATAAAAACATTTTAAATAATATATACTTCACTTCCGATTTGGACTCACAGACTGATTCATGAGCTAGGGAACTTATTGAGACACACAGAAAGTGTTTAAAAACAACTTTTGAGCCTATGGATGTGTGACCATCCGCTCTGGTGGCAGCTTTCTCCAGTCACAGTTATGTGATGTGAACGTATGGCTCAAGTGTTTAAAGAAGCCTCCTTTGCTTATTCTAAAATGACCAATAGGTGATTGAATGATGCAAACGGTGAAGTGGTTAATGTGATGATAGTAGTAGAATATTCCATGACTGGGAAAGGCTCTAGGCCAATCAGATTTGAGAACTGGTGTATAACAAGATGCATATCTATTTATCTACGTTTTCTTTAGATGCACCCTGATGTTTACACTTCATTGTTAAATATGGCCTACTGTACAAACATGAAAATGCTATAAAATGAATAAAGTGCATTTTAATGAACAAGGGATTTTTTTGTATTTAGACTTAAATTTACCTTTCATTTAACTAGATCATTCAGGGCCCAGTAGATGTCTGTAAACGTTTTTGTTTAATCTTGGATTTGTGCCTCCACAAGAACAATAGGAAGAAAGGAGCTATATATTTTTACAAACATGTGGCATTTTTAGGTGAAATCATTACTGCTTTCATCGTCTTTTGTTTCAGAGGTGACATGATATCAGCGGTTACTCTTGAATTTGCCTAGATAAGCCAGTAGCCTCGCTAGTCAATAGTCTGGACACACCTACTCATTTATGGGTCTTTCTTTTCCTGACTATTTCTACGTTGAAATTCAAAACAGCACATCCATGTAGTAAACAAAAATGTAAACAAAGCTAAATTTAGCCATGAATGTGGTGATGACTTAAATTCATTTTTAATTTTAAGAACCACCTTAACATAGACCCTAAGAATGGTTTGCCAACAGAGTTCCTATACATGTTGACAATTTGGCCACTTTTTGTTTAATAATGTTAATTGATAAGCATTCCAGCTGACTATTTCATGTATACTATATAAGTTAAAATAACTTAAGATAAACGATAGTATATTGAAATTACTTGTAAATCTGAGTTGATTAAACAAAGGGGCAAAGGATTTTTATACAGCGTGGGTTCTTCAATGTTTATTGGTTTAATATAAAATCAACCACTGGCATGATTTTAAATGTGTGATGTTCACATGTCTCTCACTGGCTTTCATATATTCTATTAAATTTAGAAGGCCATACTTAAAAAGACTAAATATTTGCGACATTTGAGACATTGTATTATAAAGCTCTTAATTCGTTCTCTGAGTTTAATAATGACCAAAGGTTGTGTCTAATATAATGTGTACATAGTAAGCACTGATTTGCACTGTCCTAAAGTAAGTGTACAATAAAATGTAGTTTATAAACTTACATTTTGTATATAGAAACTGTCACGGTAGAGAAATCCACTGTTTCCACCGTGTCATGTGTGTGTGTGTTTGTTTGTTCACCAGCCATGTGCTCATTAGAGCGATCTCCTGCACCTTTTTACTATTCAATAAACATTGTTTTTTACCTGCATTTGCTTCCGCGCATTTCGTGTCATTACAGAAGGATCTGGCCAACATGGAAGCAGCAGGAGAACAACCCATATCTGCGTTGGAGTAATTCCTTCAGCGATCTTTGGCTCGTATGGATCACCAGGACAAAGCCATCGAGGATATGCGGAAGGCCGTCCAGGCAATGGTGGCAAAAGTGTCCGAGCTCTCCCAGCGATCTCCACACACCACGCCACCCACTGCGCCGCCCACGCCGCCCGCACCATCTTCACCTCCAGGGGGCAGTTTTTCTCCTGAACCCAGACTGCCGATTCCCAAAAAATATTCTGGTGAGCCCAACTACTGTCGCATTTTCCTGTCTCACTGCTCTCTACATTTCGCCCAACAGCCCCGGTCATTCTTCCTGGAGGAGACAAAGGTTGCATTCACGCTCTCGTTGCTCACAGGAAAGGCTGCCCTCTGGGGGACGGCGGTGTGTGAGAACAAAGACATCTGCTGCTCCTCGTTCGCCCGTCGGTCTGAAGAAATGAAGAGGGTTTTCGACCGCTCCGTCGCCGGGAGAGAGGCCGCCCGTCTCCTCACGGAACTACGGCAAGGGGAGCGGTCGGTCTCGGACTATACCATCGAGTTCCGGACCCTGGCGGTGGAGTGTAGGTGGAACGAGGAGGCGCAGTGGGATCACTTCCTGCATGGGTTAGCGGATCGGATCCAGCGAGAGATCGTTACGGCGGAGTTACCGACATCCCTCAATGGGCTGGTAGATCTAGCTATCCGGGTAGACGCGCGCCTAACCACGGCTGCCAGGAGGAAGACGTCTACCAGAACCCATCAGTACACCGAGTCTACCAGCCTCTCCAGTGAACCCTCCGCCGGCGGTCTCTCAGATCCAGAGCCCATGCAGGTGGGTCGAGCTCGGTTACCCCGGGAGGAGAGGATACGGCGGAGATCCCTGGGACTATGTATGTACTGCGGCGAGCCGGGTCACCAGTGTTTTAGGTGCCCGGTAAAAGACCAAGCCCGGTAGTAAGACGGAGGCTACTATTGGGCGGGATCTCTGCCAAGAAGACCTCGACTACATCTACTCTCCTTCTGGCGAGACTACGGTGGTCCACCAGATCACACACAGGTCACGCTCTTCTGGATTCAGGGGCGGAGGGCAACTTCATCGACAGTACCCTCGCACGTAAGCTCCAGCTACCCACTATACCACTCACTTACCAGATTGCGCCCTTCGCCCTCAATGGTCATCAGCTTCCCACCATCAAGCACACCACCACTCCGGTCACTCTCATCACATCTGGCAACCACACGGAGAAGATTTCGTTTTTTATCACTGACACTTCTCTCTCCCCCATTGTTCTTGGACATCCTTGGCTCCATTCCCATAACCCCACTGTTGACTGGAAACTGGGTTCTGTTACCAGCTGGAGCGAGGAGTGTCATAAGTTCTGTCTTGTCTCTGCCTGTTTAACTGTTTCTGAGTCTGTGTTTCAGGGGGAGGCAGTGGATTTGTCGAACGTGCCCGCCGAGTACCTCGACCTGAAGGCGGTGTTCAGTAAGTCTCGTGCTGATTCTCTTACTCCACATCGTCCCTATGACTGTGCGATAGACTTATTGCCAGGTACGTTTCCGCCTAAAGGCAAGTTATACTCTCTGTCAGTTCCTGAGATGGAGGCCATGGAGAAATATATTTCTGATTCTCTGGCAACAGGGTTCATTCGCCCTTCCTCTTCTCCAGCGGGGGCGGGGTTCTTTTTTGTGGGTAAGAAGGACGGGTCCTTGCGACCTTGCATTGATTACCGAGGGTTGAACAACATTACGGTAAAGAATACCTATCCTTTGCCGTTAATGTCTTCAGCCTTCGAGAGGTTGCAAGGAGCGTCTGTCTTCACTAAATTGGACTTACGTAATGCTTATCATTTGGTCCGCATCTGGAAGGGGGATGAATGGAAGACTGCTTTTAACACCCCTCGTGGCCATTTTGAGTATTGCGTGATGCCTTTCGGTCTCACGAACTCACCAGCGGTCTTCCAAGCACTCGTTAATGACGTGTTGCGAGACATGATCGATCAGTTTATATATGTTTACCTGGATGACATACTGATCTTTTCCTCGTCTCTCCAGGAACATTTGCGACACGTACGACGAGTGCTTCTGCGGTTGTTAGAGAATGGGCTTTTTGTCAAGGCGGAAAAATGCGTTTTTCATGCACAGTCTGTTTCTTTCCTAGGACACATCATTTCGACTGAGGGTGTTCGCATGGATCCTGAAAAGGTTAAGGCTGTGGTAGATTGGCCATCCCCAGAGTCTCGCAAAGCCCTGCAGAGATTTCTGGGGTTCGCCAATTTTTACCGGCCTTTTTTTTCGCAATTTCAGCCAACTAGCCGCGCCTCTGACCGCTTTGACCTCCCCTAGTTTGACGTTCAGGTGGTCAGACGCAGCCGTGGCTGCGTTTGCCAAACTGAAAAGCTGCTTTGTTTCAGCTCCTATTCTCGTCACCCCTGATCGCTCACGTCAATTCATAGTGGAGGTCGACGCGTCAGAGGTGGGGGTAGGAGCAGTGCTTTCCCAGCGGGCATCCTCAGACGGAAAGGTGCATCCTTGCGCGTATTATTCTCACCGTTTATCTCCTGCGGAAGTTAATTATGACATTGGCAATCGAGAGTTGTTGGCAGTCAAGCTAGCATTGGAGGAATGGCGTCACTGGCTTGAGGGGTCGGGTGTACCCTTCATTGTGTGGACGGACCACAAGAATCTCGAATACATTAGAACCGCCAAAAGACTTAGGCAGGCTCGGTGGGCACTGTTTTTCGGACATTTCGATTTCACTCTTTCATACCGGCCGGGTTCCAAAAACATAAAACCCGTTGTTTTATCCCGTCTTTTTGAGCGTTCCGATCGTACTGCTACTCCCGAGCCCATTTTAACGGAGACCATCATTATCTCCGCGCTCAGATGGGAGGTTGAATCGAAGGTTTTGACAGCCTTAGAAGGGGTAACGCCCCCGGCTCGTTGCCCACCGAACCGTTTGTTTGTGCCGGAGAGGTTTAGGTCTGACGTCCTCCAGTGGGGCCATTCTTCCACTGTTGCTTGTCACCCAGGGGTTAGTAGAACTAGATTCCTAGTCAAGCAACGATTTTGGTGGCCTGGTATGGCTCGTGACGTCCACGACTTCGTCTTGGCTTGTTCGGTTTGCACCACTGGTAAGACTTCCAATCGACCTCCGGATGGGTTACTATTACCGCTGTCAGTCCCTTCGAGACCCTGGTCCCATATCTCGCTAGATTTCAATACCGCCCTCCCACCCTCTAAGGGTAATACGGTGATTTTAACCGTAGTGGACCGGTTCTCGAAGGCGACTCATTTCATTCCCTTGCCCAAATTACCGTCAGCCAAGGAAACAGCGGTAGCTGTCATTGACCACGTCTTCCGTATACATGGCCTCCCGACAGACGTGGTCTCTGACAGGGGTCCCCAATTTGTGTCCAAATTTTGGCGAGAGTTTTGTAAATTACTAGGAGCGACTGTTAGTCTTTCATCCGGGTTCCATCCCCAGAGCAATGGTCAAACAGAACGTCGAAAGGGTGTTGCGATGTTTGGCTTCCAAGAATCCTTCGTCCTGGTGCCAGCAACTCTCAATTGTGGAGTACGCACACAGTTCTCTGCTAGTGTCAGCTACGGGCATGTCTCCTTTTAAGTGTAGCTTAGGGTACCAACCACCTAATTTTGTCAATACTGAATCTGAGGTGTCGGTCCCCTCCGCACACGCACTAGTCCAGAGGTGCCACCGTACCTGGAACAGAGCTCGTAGAGCTCTGCTCCAGGCAAGGTCACGCACCAAGGCTAAGGCCGATCGCCACCGGTCGAAGCCTCCTCGTTACGTCGTCGGTCAAAGAGTGTGGCTTTCAACCCAGAATATTCCGATGCGTTCCGTTTCGAACAAACTTGCTCCCAAATTTATTGGCCCAAAATCATAAATCCGGTAACAGTGCGTCTGAGCCTTCCTCCGGCGTACAGGAGGGTTCACCCGGTGTTCCATGTATCTAAGATTAAACCTGTGATTTTTTTCACGCCTTAATCCGCCTGCCCCGGTTCCCCCCCCGCCTTGTATCGTTAATGGGGAGTCCACATATTCGGTTAACCGTATTCTGGACTCCAGACGGAGGGGACGCGGATTTCAGTATTTGGTGGATTGGGAAGGTTACGGTCCGGAGGAGAGAAGGTGGGTTCCTGCTCGGGACATACTGGATCACCGCCTTATAGATGATTACAATCTACAGGTAAGACAGGCTGGGAACGTCAGGTGACGTCCTAGGGGAGGGGGTACTGTCATGGTAGGAAATCCACTGTTTCCACCGTGTCATGTGTGTGTGTGTTTGTTTGTTCACTCACCCCAGCCATGTGCTCATTAGAGCGATCTCCTGCACCTGTGTGTTGATTGTCTCGCTCCAGCTGATCATCATTACATCACTCCATAAATACTCACCTGACTTTCTGTTCCTCGCCAGATCCTCACTTTGTGTTGGCTCCCGTGTTGTTTGGTTGTTCCGTGTGTCTTGGATTACGTTTTCAGTTGGATGTTGTTTGTCATCGTCTTCATTTGGATTTACCCGTGTTCAGCCTGGATATCACCACTGCTCACCACTCCATTACCGACGCACTCTAATCCAACATCTGCCACCGTAGTCAACGCCACCATTGCCCACAACACCGGACTGAGCTACTTCCGCATTGCCTTTGAATACTCTCTCTTTGTTTACTATTCAATAAACATTGTTTTTACCTGCATTTGCTTCCGCGCATTTCGTGTCATTACAGAAACGAATAAGATATTTATATAAACAAATACTACTTATATTATAAACTTTCAGGTTTTATTCGGTAAACTCTGAGTTTCTGGCAGTCCCCTTCCCTTTTTAAATACTGCAAGTAGCTGTGTTTAACTATCTTGTTAGTTCATTTAGTACATTCATTCATTACATAGATTTTTATTATGCACTGTAAAACATTTTTTAGCTGTCTTTAAGTTATAATCAAATTGCCAGTGCAAACCATTTTTACTTACTACTTTACATTTTTATATATTACACTAAACTTTTTAACTACAAATTTAAAACCATGAATTGAAATGCCTTGTAAAGCTAATGATATACTTGGGTACAGAGACCGTCTAAGTGACTAAAATGTCATGTACTTTTATAGAGGATCCTGTAGATGATAATGTTGAGTTAATTTGTAGAAAGTGATATTTATGTTATGAGAAGATTTTGAGACACTGAGTGTTTTTTTTGCCACAAAATAAAACGTAAAAATATACAAAAATAAAATAAAATGAGAACCATTTTGTATGGCAGAAGAGCACTAGCTTGCAGCACCTCCACCTCTGGTGCAGTAACATCATCACATGTTACTGCGCCAGAGGTCGAATGCTGCAAACTAAGTGTTCTTCCGCCATACAATATGGTTCTCATTTTTAGCCGCTTTAAAAGTTGCAACACTTTATTTTGTGCCACCATACTTACTCATGTAACTACTCATGTAGTAGTCTTTAAATAGGGAAAATATGGAAGTGTTTGGTAGCTTCTAAATTCATCCCTGTTTGGAGCCATAGGAATGAATGGGGCTAGGGTAAATGCTAATACATTCACATCACGCTGTATAAAGATGAAGTGCACGCATTGAAAAAAAACAGGGATGTATTATTTCACCTAAGTTAAGGTAAGAACATAGTAAAATATAGAAAAACTGTGTAGTTTTCCTTTAAGCTGTAGCTTATAGCGCTAATCCATTGCATAGTACCCCACAGTTTGGCTAGGGCCGGGTCCGCTTACTTTTGGGAGCTTTTCCACTGAGTTCAGTTCATACCCAATACGTTTTTAGTACCACCTCGGTCAGGGTTCCAAGCGACCCAAGCTGATACCATAACGTGATGCGAAGAAACACCGAAGTGTTACTAAACTCGATGGAAAAGCTTATCAAGCCAAAGTGAGATGAGGTAAGTTGACCCGACCTGACCCAAACCATTGGGTAGTATGCAATGGAAAAGTGCCATTATTGTTAATACACGTTTCCCGAAATGTTCTTAGTTACGTATATCCTCTTTAAGTCATACATTCGGAAGGTTGGTCTGGAGCACTCTTTGCTATACCTTATCCCTTTTGACTCAACTAGGTGCCATCACTATGATAAAAGCTTGTGTACATGGCAGTCTAAATATCTGTAAAAAAACGTTGCAATACACTCTGTGTTCAAATAGGCAAATCTTTTTTTTATTTAAAGAATAAAACATTCACATTATTATAAATTTTTCAAAGGTACATCAGCTGCAAACTATTAGACAGGCTTAAGTGTAAGGGTTTGGTGTTGTCGTATTTATGTCTTTTATTTTAAAGTTATTTTTTCATGTTCAGGTCTTTTTGTCACGACAGGGTTGGAGAGACAGGACGCAAACGCAGAGTTCGAACCAATAAATAACATTTAATAATAAAACTGGAAACAAAACACGAGGAGTAAAATAACAGGCATGTAAGTAACACAGGAACATCCAACGTGAACAGGAACAGACATGGAAGTAATGACAATGACAATCTACCGGCAACCGGTGTGACAGAAACAAGGCATATAAATACAAAGACAATTAAACATAAGACAGGTGTGGTGTATTGGCTTAATGAGTCAATGAGAGTCCAGGTGAGACGGATCAGTGCAATACACAAAACATGACACGGACTAGCCGTGACATAACCCCTCCCTCTACGAGTGGCTACCAGACACTCAAATAAACACAAAACAAAAACAAAGTCTGGTAGCAAGAGTCCAAGGGAGGGGTGGAGGGCTTGGGGACCCTGGCGAAGCCGGCAGCCGCCGGGACGAGACCAACAGGAACGGTTGGCCGGACTGCGCCAGGAGAACCGGAGCGATCGCTCCGAGAACCGAGGCAGACGAATTACCCCCCTCCTGGGAATCGTCGGCGATCAGCTGCCCCCGGAAGTCATCTCCCATCCCCTCGCGGAAACGGAGACCCTCTCTCGGTAGCCACCCCGGGGAAATGATCGGGCGTGGTCCGTTCCGGATCCCCCTGCGAGCAGGATGGTGGTCCTCCGAGGGACCGTCGTCGACGACTCAACCGTTGGGGGACCGCCTGGGCCGATCCCCCTCCCGCATGCTCGCGGGAGCGAGCGATCGCTCACGGTGGTCCCCAAGAGACATCGGGGCTGATGGGGAATACACCCCGATGTCACTACTCCCCCTCGACAAAACTCCTGGGGGAGCCGCCCTCCGTGAACCCGCTGCGTCCAGTGCTGGCCGGTAGATTCTGTCACGACAGGGTTGGAGAGACAGGACGCAAACGCAGAGTTCGAACCAATAAATAACATTTAATAATAAAACTGGAAACAAAACACGAGGAGTAAAATAACAGGCATGTAAGTAACACAGGAACATCCAACGTGAACAGGAACAGACATGGAAGTAATGACAATGACAATCTACCGGCAACCGGTGTGACAGAAACAAGGCATATAAATACAAAGACAATTAAACATAAGACAGGTGTGGTGTATTGGCTTAATGAGTCAATGAGAGTCCAGGTGAGACGGATCAGTGCAATACACAAAACATGACACGGACTAGCCGTGACACTTTTATTTTGATATATTCATTGCCATGTTTCTCTCTAGTTTCACTATTCACTGATGTGTCATGTTCTGATTGGTTCCTTTTCTGTATATATTGCCCTCATGTTCCCATTGTCTTTGTTAAGCTTTGTTAAACTGTGTTTGGTAGGTTTCTGTTGTTCATGCCATGCAATTATGATTTTGAAATAATCGGGTATATTAGAACAAGTGTAGACAAAAGTACTACAACAAAATGAATGTGTTTTCTTTACTTTCCTTTTTCATAAACTTAGGTGGAATAGACCCGTGTAGGTGGGTTCCGCACTCAGGAGTGCAAACTTGTCACCTTTCGGCGAAATTCGCCGTTTTTGATACAAAATAGGTCATTCTTGTGATTCGTCTAGATCCGATGAGTTTTTGAAAATGAGGGGTGAGGGGGGTCTGCGACATGGTAGCAGTAAATGAAATTATGAAAATCATGTCCAGCTATTGTGGTAACGATGTCAAATTACTAGCCAGTTTGGCGGGTTATGTTTTACAATTTATAGCCACCTCATTTGCTGCCGAAGTTTAAGCAGTCTGCAGATTGAGTGCACATACTTAACTCGTAGTATTTTCTCATTTGAGGTTACGCGCCCACGTCACGTTGCTGTGCGTGTGGTCATAAAGCTTAACATTTGTTCACGCACCGCAGTTTTAAGTTAAGTGATTTTAAGCCGTTGACAACAGTGCTATATGCGCTATATACCTGTTTCTGTTTAAGAGGAGCGTGCAAGCCGCGTATCCGCTTATATAAGAGCGCTTGTGTCTTGTCACCTTTTTCACCCCTGATGAGTTTGCACCCCTGCGCACTAAAAAAGGTTTGAGCACCCCTTATTACACTATGGCAAATATATTATCTTTATTTACTCCACGACCCAGGTGGATACCTACTCTGTAAAGGCACAACACGTGAAACATATTTTACAACAGCTACTATGCAGAGATAAAGAGAAGCTAAATAGTGAGACTATTCGCTGTATAACAGCTAACAAAGAAAAGTTCTAAGAACGTTCCCAATGTTCCCAAGAATGTTCTGCCAACATAAAAAGTGTCCAGTTTTCTTGACATTCTAAGAACGTCTGGGTTGTCTGAACGTTAGAGGAATATTACATTTTACCATTTTCAAACGTAATGACAATGTCATGTTTTAATGTTTAAAACAACTGTTTGTTTATATTGACTTGTTTGTTTGTTATGTAAATGATAGAGAAACATTGCATTTTATTATTTTAGAACTGTTATAAAACATTATTTCTGAATGTTCGATAAAAATACTGCTGTAGAAAACAAAATTCAATTATTAGGTTTAGATGTTAATGATTTGATTTATTTAAAGTCAACATTATTGTGATTAGTGTTTGTTTTAGTTCTCAAGGGACTCTTGACCCTTGACTTTTTGTTTGTTAGTTTTTTCATGGTTGTATTACTTTGTGTGTATAAAGCACATTTGTCACAGTAATGTAAAGTTGGTGAATTTCTGTAGTGGTTGGTACATAGTAGTAAAGATCATATTCTAATTAATTGATTTACCAATCAAGTTTCTGTTCTGTCAACAATGTATGTGAGATCCAGCACTTTCAGTTTTTTATTAAGGAGTTTTAGAAGCTTTGGACAAAAATAGTGAGAGTGCTGGATCTCATATACATTATTGACAGAAAATAATCTGGTAAGTAACTACTATATTAAATGTGCTTTATACACAAAAAGTAATCCCTAAAAGTTTCCCTTAAAAAGGGAAAAACTAACAAACAAAAAGTCAAGGGTCAAGAGTCTAATCACAATAATAGTGCCTTCAAATGAATCAAAACATCAACATCTAAACCTTATAAGTACTTTTGTTTTCTACAGCAATATTTTTACAGAACATTCCGAAAAAAGGTTTAAAAAAAGTTTTAAAATAATAAAATGCAATGTTTCTCTCTCATTTACATGACAAGCAAACAAATCAATATAAAAAAGTTGTTGTTTTAAACATTGTCAACATTAAAACATGACAGTGTGATTACGTTTGAAAATAGTAAAATGTAACATTCCTCTAACGTTCAGAGAACCAAGAAACATTCTTAGAACGTCAAGAAAACTGGGCTGAGTTCAGTCAGCACAAAACGTTGCACAACGTTTATTAAACAGAAACGTATCTCAAACCCTGTTGCACACCGATGCACAGTGTTTCCAGAAAACATGTCGTTCAACCCGGAACCGTAGCAAAAACGTTGCGCACCTTTTTGAACTTGAACATGTCCCTGGACACTTTTTAGGCCCTATAACGATCTAAGCACATTGTCTAAAGCGCACTGCGCAACGTCTAAATGGGCGTGTCCGAATGCACTTTTGCTAATTTAACGACGGGAAAAATGGTTTGTGCGCCGAGCGCATGGTCGAAAAGGGTTGGTCCTTTTTTTTTTATGTTTAATGGGAGTATTTTGGGCGTAACGTGCAATAACCCAATGAGACTCTCGGCTCTCATCCGCTTTAAAAGCCAGTTTGCGCTGGCGCTATGTCTAATCCCTATTTAGATTACGGACTTTGTAAACTGAAAAACTAAGCGGAGGAAGAAGATCCCCAGTTTAAGATTAATGTTAAATAATTGTGTTGTTTTTCACTTGTATTGAAATTGTTATTTTTTCATTAAAACCTTTAAAACCCGTTTTCTTTTAGTCATGGAAGTAAAAAAGCAGGCTTTTAATTGCTTTAAATGTATGGCTATCCAATATCATCAAAAAATAATTTACAAGTATGTAAGAAAAGGTTTGTACTGTAAAAATACTTTATTTGTAACAAACAGGAGATAAAGAATTTACAAACGGCTCTCCGCAAGTCTCAGCACTTGCAGCATCAGTTTTTTTAAGCATTACTTAAAAATGTTTCTCATCTCACCACAGAGTTGTCATATACAATAAATCTGTGAGGTAGCATTTAAAAAAAATATTTAAAAACAAATGCATTTGTTTAAAGCAAAGCATTTATTTACTTACCAGGCTGCAGGTGAAGCAGCTCTTTGTGCCTTCTAACGTCTCATAAGTCCTCATTTATGTCCAAGAGACTCAATAATAATCTTTTACATTCCATCCTTTAATCTTTCATATTTCAAAGCGTTTTTGTGCTGCTGTACATTCATATGTGTTAAGCAAACCCGTGTTGTCGTCCTGTTTAGGCGCATATTACTAATGCGCTCTTTAAATAACAAAAAAAACATATTGCGCCATTGACTTTAGACTTTAGACCAGGTTTTTGTTTCATTTAAAAAAACTTTGTTGAAAGGCAAACAACAGCTTAATGTCTACAGGTTAAACAGCACTTCTGCCAGTTGATCTCAGTTTCATGTCCTGTAATCTGTCCTCATGTATGTCAAAGAGACACAATTATACTCTAACATTTTTATATTTTAATCTTTCATGTTTAGAAATGTTTATGTGCTACTGCCCGTGCCTGTGTGCGTTGTTGTCCGGTTTATGCAGATATTACTTGGTCTTACAAGGATATATGTTCACACCATGTTCTTTTATGTTGGATGCTCTTATGTAGAAAACAGTAAATCACAAAAAAATGGCTATAGGTTTTTCCAGACCGAGTGACATTTATATAGGCTATACAGCATATTGTCCTCTGCAAAATAAACGGACCCGGTGGGTAGGCAAATTGTGACGGCTTACGGATGACAGGGGAGAGCAGTGATGCAGACGTTAAAAAACTGAAGCCCCTGATCTGGTTAAAGCAAACTGAAACTACTGAAAACTATTTTTTTCCTAACTGCATTTTCTCCATGTTTTTACTCTGTTACAAGCTGCCAGAAAGAATGTCTCTACCATCTCTACTGTGGGGCTACATTGTCGCAGTTCCTTTATCGCCCTTCTTCTCTGTTAATAAAGTATTTAAAGTGTTTGAACTTGAGTTGTGTCTGTTCTTTATATCAGAGACAGGGGGCGGGTTTACTGTTCACAGAAAAATAGCAATCTCTCTGTGTGCGTGTGTGTTTATGGGTCTCATTTATAAAGCGTGCATACACAAAGATTTGATTGTAGAGTGAAAAAACGTTAGGCCTAAATAAATTAAGGCCATAGAAAACTGCATGCAGACCAGCCGGGATTTACATTATTGCATCGCTCAAACATCGGCCAAAGAGCTTTTGCGATCAGTTGCCGACGTCTCGGCAACATATTCCCAATTAGCAAACGCTCTCTGAGCGACATCTTGCCGATGGAACTTTGAATATCGTGCCGACATCGGCCAGACGTACGTGTGCTGTCTGGGTGTTCATTAAATCACTGTACATTTCATACATCTGATATACAATAACGTAAATCAGATTGCACTGTGCATAACAAAATGGTTGTCAAAGAATCTGAACTAAATTAAATAATGTCAATGTAAACATCTCTTGTTTGTTTTGTTTTTAAATTTGCTGCCATTGTAAGCACTCAAACTATCATACAGATAGATCATAATAATACACTTTATACAGGAACTAAAACTGCCAGAGCATCATAAATATATATAGAGACAAAAATCATATTATTCACACTCACTAAATGTGTTTAAAATGACAATTTACCTCAGACAAGATATTTGCAAAAGCTTTTCTAACAAACGGGACAGAACAATTAACCATAATATTATGTTGATCATTTAAACATCAAACAAACACTCATAATGAAATGAAACAACCTAAATTATTATGTTATTGAACTCAATTATATAATCATTGATAATCATCCTCATATTTTTCCTAAAATTTAAATTACCTCAGAATACTTCCAACTGCTGTTCAGAAAAGCAATGGCCATCTGCCTATATTAAGTTCATCGTTTATATAGCAACAAAAACACAATACTGAACAAGTGAAAGGTATTTAGATTGATAAAAATAATGGAAATTATAATCTCAATTAAATAATACACAAACATTTTAGCAAAAATGCCTCAAATCTGAATAGCGCTGCTAGTACTACAAACGTTACTATGACTTTATTTGCTGTGCTGTAGTAGACGGAGTGCCTTATACTAACTTTTAAGACTTTTCATATAAGATTTTTGTCGAAAACTTACCTGAACCACGTACATCTGCGAAGTCAGCTCCCCCATTTTTTCCATGTTCATGGCAAGACGAGACTGGAGTGGCTTCTCTGGGTTAAGGAATATATCGCCATCTGTTGGTTTGGCATGCTCATGACAATGCTTCATACCGGGGTTTTGCGTGTTCGAGTTGACGTGGAATTGTCTGTTTTTTTACGAAGGAGGGGAACACAAAACAATGATACGTGTAAAACAAGTCAATAATCCCTTATTTTTCCTTACTTTTCCAGTTGCCTTTTCTCTAACTTACTTGAGTATTAACGGCGGCTGGCAACCAGCGTATGTACATTACTGCCCCCTCCTGCTTCGGAATAATGGAGCTTAGCAGCTGTGTGTCATTAAAAGCAAAGAAAGCGCTGCTATTTTATTTATTTTTACTTGTATATTATATTAAAACATTTACATTTACTTAACGGATTCCATTTTTCTTCAGTTATTATCATTTACTTAGTTCTTGTACATACTTGATACACCCATGATGTCGCCTTTGCTCTGGTGGGTTGCAAAGGGAGGAGTAACTGGACACGCACCAACAGAGAGAAGCGCGGCATCGGCCTCCGGTATAGTTATTCGACCCAAAGCCGACGTAACAGACAAGCTTGATGAGCGGGAAATACTGTTGACTTGACTGAAGATTTGGCCGATGCCTGGCCAATACTTATTAGATGTTTCAGATAAGGAGGCCGACGTACGCTCTTGAGCCGACGTCGGGCAGACGTACGTGTGCTGTCTGGGTAGTGTTTCACTCTTATTCTTACTCTAGTGAATAAATAACTCAGACCACTGCTAGATGCCCGTGACTATGCTTTTTCTGAACAGCCTTCACTTCCTCAAGCGCAACATACAAAAAGGTCCGTGCTGCAACACGAGTCAAATAACAATTACATTGTTACATCCTTCCTTTTTTTTCACATTTGCAACAATGCATATTTATCTTTACATCTGAACATGGTTTCTGTCTGAACATTTCAAAATATTTTATTTTCCTCTCTAATTTATAGTCTTATGATTTTTTCAGCCTGCAGAACATGTCAGGGTTTTTTTTTTTCAAAAAGAGAGGGTATACAAATCAGTAAATGTTTAATTATGTAACATAGTCCTTCAAATACTCTGGTTTGACACTAATCCAACCTGCTCTGGTAGTGACCGTAGGCTTTGTATCACCACTTGGCAGAACAAAATGCTCCATTTGTCTGTTGTTCTCAGCAAACTGTTCTTGTTTCGTGACCTGGTCTTGATGGCCTGTGTGTCTGAGGTAGGGATGTGCGTTAATGTCATTTTTTCATTTCGATTAATCCATAGGTCTAAAGAACGAGTACTCGATTAACTGGGGGCGGGGCAATCAAAGGGGCGGGGCGTACACGTCATGGTGAAAATGAAAATATTTTTATTAAAAACACTCAGATAAAACTTAATTTCGAAGAAACTATGACAGAACAATGAACACATACTAGATTTTTAATGAATTAAATGTTTTTAACAGAAACCTCTAACAGGAAAAGCTGCGTGATGGAATGAAACTAAAGGGTTAACAAACACAAACCGAAGCGCTTTTTATGTGACGCACTCTGCATATTATTAAGCCTTTATACAACATAAATGTACAACGTCCATCTATCTGCATAAATGCAAGACTTCAACCAAGTTTTCAACTAAGTTATCTACAAAAAAGAAAGTTTAACTCCCTTTGTGGATGTGCATCATAAACAGCGCACTTTTAAACACGTCCAGTCAAAGCACAAGCTTCATAACATTAAGCAGCTTTAAGTGTTTTGCTATCAATTTAGCATTCAGCTGTGTCGTGTCGTCCTCTTACCTCAGTCAAGATGTACAGTCTATCTCTTGACATTTGATGTTAAAATATGAGATGATAACCCATTGAACTTTTGACGGCACTGTACATTTTGCAACTGACTGACTGAATCCTTTTAAACCATAGTGCCTCAGTGATGTGAGGTGTGATCGGCTTCGCGGGCTCGCGGGCTGCCGCGCATTACGCGGACCGGCGGGTTGCTGATGCGCGGTTACGCGGAATTATCTGTTTTTTTTTAATCACGCATGGTAATGCTACTGATGTCATACGTCGGTCTGCGTAGCTCGACACGACGTCAAACACGCATCTCCTGACCCAGTCTTTACTACCACAAGCGCTTGTAACGCTAACCAGACACCCAAATGCCGCCATATCCACAATAAATAAATAAATAAACCCACATGATCATCGTTTTCGTGATCGATCATCGATGCCACGTTCGAGTACTGTGGCAAAAACACCACATTTTGAGCAAAAAGCAGAGATAATTCCATTTTTGTGACTGACTTTTCATAGAGATCCCATTCAGAGCGATCTTTAAAACAGACACGGATATGCAGCCGCTTGCCATAGGGCAATACTTCCGGGTTTAAAAAGTTGCGGAAGGGCGCCACCTGGTGGATAATAGCGGTATTGCGGAAAGACTAAAAATCTCGTCATTGGCGGGGAAGCGTTTTCTCTTAATTGACGAGATATCTTGTCAATGGCGGGGAAAGAGTTAACCCAGCAAGCAAAAACCAAGACGTTGAAATGACGGCTAACTATAGACCCGATATAGACCGGCTATGAGTAACCCACTTCTACCCTAAATAGCCTTGAATTTGGTTACATGCCATTTGTGCCAAAATAACTTGAAGATGTATGATATTCCAACACGTAGGCAAAGTCAACAGGTGTTCAAGGTGTTTGCTTTCATTTGTTTTAAACTTATATGTATCGTCTATTCTTGGGCTATGTTAGACGTCTATTAGATTTTCACTGACAGCCCAAATTTAGCCTGGTTTTAGCCCAAATTGCTTGCTGGGAAGAGTCTCTGAGCAGGGCTTGCATTCAGACCCTGAGACGGAGTGTTTCTGTGATCTAACATCGCCAGGTATGGATCTTGGCCTGACATTTTGGCTCCCTGCATCAGATGTTTTGCTGTCTTGACAGCAGACTCTGCCTTCCCGTTACTTTGAGGATGAGTGGGTGATGATGTTTTATGTTGAAACTCCCAGCGTCTCCTGAACTGCTGGAATTCATTTGACATGTATTGGGGCCCATTATCTGAGAACACAACGTCAGGTATGCCTTTGCCTGGCAAAATGAGCTTTCAGCTTCTTAATCACCATAGAAGACTTTGTGTCTGGTAAGTAATCCACCTCCCAGAAATTTGAGAAATAATCCACAGTGATGAGATAGTCACGATTATTGAATACAAACAGATCTGTGCCCACCTTGGACCATGGTCTTTCAGGCAGTTTGTGTGGGTAAAGTGACTCTTTCTGTTGTTTTGTTTCCAGTGATCTACACATCTCACACTTTTCAATGTATCTCTTTATCTGAGCACTCATTCCAGGCCAATAGAGGCATTCCCTTGCTCTCCTCAAACATCCTTCAATACCAAGGTGTGCAGAGTGAATTCTGTGTATCATGTCGTTTTGGAGTACATCTGGTATCACAGCTCTTTTACCTTTAAACAAAATACCATCCTGCACAGATAACTCATCCTGGATTTAGTAGTAGTGAGCTATTTTGTTTGGTATGATTATTTTGTTCGTAGGCCATCCTTCTTTTATTGTCTTTATCAGTATCTGGAGTGTCTCATCTGTTGCGGTCTCATCTCTGATTACTTTGAGTCTCTCTTCAGATATTGGGAGGTACTGAATCATGTTAACACTTTCTATCTCTTTCTCTACTGATCCTTCCTGTGCGGTGTCCTCCAGGTACGCCCGGCTCAGTGCATCTGCTAACAGCATCACTTTTCCTGGAACATAGTTAATGATAAACTGCACCATAAACTTCCGTCCATATGTGTATTGATGAAATTTCTCCATGTCGTACACTATGGCTAGGCACTCTTTTTCAATTTGGGCATAACCACGTTCAGTCAGTGATAATGCACGGCTACCAAAAGCAACAGGCTCTCCACACTGTAACAATGCTGCACCCAGGCCTGTCTCAGATGCATCACACTGTAGGACCAACTGTTCTTTGAGGCTGTAGTAGCGCAGTATCGGTGCCCTGGTTATGAGGTCTTTCATGCTCTGAAATGCTTGTTCGTGCACCTCAGACCAGTCCCACAAACTATCCTTGTGTGTTAGCTGCCTGAGCCCTTCACAGTGATCTGGAAGATGTCTCCAGAATCTAGACAGATAATTCACCATGCCTAGAATTCTCTGTACCCCTTTTACGTCAGTTGGTCTTGGCATTTCATTTATGGTCCGTACTTTCTCTGGATCTACTTTTAGACCATCAGATGTGAGCAGGTGTCCAATATATGGCACTTCATTTTGCCTGAGTCTGAATTTGTCTTTGTTCAGCTTGATATTTCTGTCACTGCATCTGTCAAGGAACAATTTGAGTTTTTGATCATGGTCTATACTTACCATTTTTAGTGTTTCACCTTCCCCAGTTATTAGCACGTCGTCTGCGATCAGTGTTGGGGAAGTTACTTTAAAAAAGTAGTGTTTGCTCGTTACTCGTTACTTTTTAAAAAAGTATTCCATTACTTTACTTAGTTACCGCCTTTGGAAAGTAACTTTTTACGTTACTCGTTACTTTTACGTTACTTTTATGTTGCCTGTATTTTGAAAATATTTTGGAAACACACACAAACACACGAACACATACACACACAATACCCTGTTACTCAGGCATTTGATCTTGACATTGTTAAAATCTTGTCTTTTTTACATGTTTTAACACTGTACATTTAACTTAAAATATTTAATTGTGTACAAGAAAACAGCTCTTATTAATGAATTATTAGTAGCATGTTGTAGTGTCTCGGGAGATTGTGCTCATTGTTAAATAGCTTCGTGGCTATACTGCACTGGAGCGGCAGTTTAAAATATAAACCCAGAATTCAGCGAACATCAAGAACAAGAAAAAAACAATAAGGCCAAGACGCGGGATTTAAATTACGTTACACGGACCATGTATTAATTTCAATGTTTCTGGACAGAAATACCAACTTTGTCTGGTATTAATAAGCTGCACATTGGAGTGCTGGCTGCTCCCCGCGGTGCTGAAGACGCGTGATGGCACATATACACAGATATCTATGTGCAATCTATTGGAAAGTGGAGGAGTCATTAGTTGGGTTAGTAAAATAACGAAATTACAGCTTTTAAATAGAAGAAAAAAAGTTTTTTTTTGTAAAGAGATTTTTTTGTTTTGTTTAAAAGTGCAGAACTCTTCTCAAGGGGAAGAAAGCTATACTTTTCCCCTTACGTGCAACCTATCCGAAAGCCCAGATGAGTTAGTTGGGTTAGTAAAATAATGAAATTATAGATTTAAGTACAAAATAGTATTTATATAAAGAGAAATATTGAAATAAAAAGTGCATAACTCTTCTTAAGTGGAAGTAATAAAGTAAAATAACGAATAATAATTATATAATAACGAATAATAGTTTCCAATAGGTTGCACGTAAATATCTGTGCTGCCACCAGTACTCCGTCCGAGCGCGTCTTCAGCACCGCGGCCAGCACTCCAATGCGCAGCTTATTAATACCAAACAAAGTGAACAAGTTGGTATTTCTGTGCAGAAACATTGAAATTTAAACATGGTCTGTGTGACATTATGTAAATTCCGCGTCTCTGTCTGATTGTTGTTTACGTTTTCTTGTTCTTGACGTTCGCTGAATTCTGGGTTTATATTTTAAATTGCCGCTTCAGTGCAGTATAGCCACAGAGCTATTTAACAAGCACGATCTTCCAAGATACTATGCTAAGATACAATTAATACAAAACGAAATTCACTTCAAACAGAGTGGGTAGACATGATTTTTACCACTTTATTAAGATTGTTTTCGTAAAAACCTTTCTCTAAAGTGAATTTCGTTTTGTATTAATTGTATCTTAATTTCAATCAATGTTTTATCAACCAATTGCTTGAATTTAATAAATAAGAAATAAATAAAAGAAAACGATTTAGTTTTATATTTATGTTTAAAAAAAAAATTCATTAAAACATAAATATGAAGCTGAATCGTTTTCTTTAATTTATTTCTTATTTATTAAAATCAGGCAATTGGTTGATAAAACATTGATTAAAATTAAGATGCCTCCATTCCTCAAAAGTTAGCGTCAGCTGCTTCTTGCTTGCCATGATTTCTTTGCAGACTGATACGAGCCTCTGTCATGTGTGTGGACCTTGTCACTATTGCGCAAGCGCGCAGATGGCAGTGTCGCTGTCAAATCTAACCAAAAGTAACGTTGCGCTGAATTGGAAAATGAACTACGTTACGTTACCAAATTTTCAGTAGTAACGCGTTACACTACTTTTTTCTCAAAAAAGTAGTTACGTTACTGTAACCCGTTACTTTGTACACAACACTGTCTGCGATTATATGTATGCCTTGGAGTCCTTCTAATGCCTGGTTTAGCATTCTCTGAAAAACCTCAGGTGCTGGGCTTATTCCCATAAGCATTCTTAACCACCTGTATCTCCCGTAAGGTGTTGCAAACGTGGTGAGATAACTTGATGGGTCATCCAATTGGACATGCCAGAAGCCATTTTTAACATCACAGACCGTGAACACTCTTGCTTTTGACAGCTCTGGCAAAATATCCTCAATCATGGGCAGAGGGAAGTGACTCCTCTTTAAGGCTTTGTTCAATGGTCTGGGGTCTATGCAAATTCTCAACTTGCCACTGGGTTTGTTTACGACAACCAGACTACTTATCCAGTCAGTGCTTTGTTCTACCGGTGTGATTATACCTCGTTCTTGGAGATTATTTAGCTCCTCCTTCAGTGGTCCCATCATTTCCAATGGTACTCTCCGCTTCGCAAGTTTAACCCTCTGGGGTCCGACCATTTTGGGACACTGTCAGAGGTTCTGACATGCTCTTACATTTGGTCTTTTTTCAGTTGCTTTAAAACATAATAATGGCAAGTGTCTCATACCACTGTGTTCAGCACAAACTGGGCTAAAATATTATATGAGCTACATGTATGTACATGTTTGTATTTTTGAGAGAAAAAGGTTTATGCGTGGTTTTTAAAAAAGCCAAAATGTTAAGTCACTGATATAAGTTCACAAAACCCATACTAAACATGTTTTAACAAGACTTTCCTAAACAGAATCTAGTAGTCTAGAGTTTTTTCTTTAAAATGATGTGAGAATCATCCTGCCTACTGATTCATATAAACCAATATATTGATTTAGAAATTGTAAGACACTTTTTGTTTAGAGTGGCCGTATGCGAGAAGGAGTGATTGACAGCTAGCAAACAAAGCCTCGCATAAAGAGATGCATAATGAGGCAGGAGGGAACTACAGTAAAGAATGTGAGGACAAATGTATACATGTTTGTTTGAGGTTTATTAAGAAGTTAACAATATAATCAAAATAGAAATGAAGGTCAGTAGGAAATTTTCAATTTATTTGGAAACGAACCCTATTAAAAAACTTAACTTGTATAAGAAACTGATAAACAACAGAGCTGTAAACTTCATGTGGCTCATGTTACCATATAACTTTATGTCCAAAGAGTGTGAATATGTTTTTCCACTTCATAGTTTTGTACTGATGAGAGGGATGCAGACCTGTAAGAGAGTTATGAGCAGCTGTCAGCACAAATTGTCCACAGAAATATCCTTACATACATAACTGATGGGTAAATGATAGCACTACATTCAGATAAACTATCATAAACTAAATTAGTATCTCAGATAAACATCTGCAATGATTAGTTATATAAAAAGCTGTTTTCAGATGACTGTTTTCAGATGCCCATCCCCTTATTGTCTAGCTTCTGTTTTAAACGCGTTTCTGTAAGTGAGTATGAACTTTAAAAACACATCGCAAATGGATGTGCGCGAGCTCGCGTCTACGTGTAAACAACGCAGAGCTCATAATAAAACGGTGTGGCATGTAAAGCGCAATGTATGGAATGGGTTGCATGTAAAACAATATCATATTACAGCAGATCCCCCAGTGCAGTATTACTCAAAGTTGCCATGAAGGATACGAAAGTGAATAACTGTGTCTAACACTGTACAGCATGTAACAATGAAATCCGCCATTAAAGCAACACCAAAGAGTTTTGGCTCTTTGCTCCCCCTACAGGTTAGAAGCGTAATTGTCCATTACCCACTGTCATAAATACTGAGGCATAGCTGGCTCTGATTGGATTGTAGGTCTGCCGTAAAGCAAGTTTTTGTAGTATTCACTCGGACTACAGGACCACTACCCGACGTTTGGAAACTTCTTTAGTGCGGTTTTGGCCGATAGAGGGCTGCAAAGCGAATGTGAAAGTGCTGTTCACCCTGTTTAGAGTGGATGAACGACTGAAACTGTTTTGGAAGCGTTATTTTAAGGTAAAAAAAACTCTTTGGTGTTGCTTTAACGTTACGTGATCACGCGCATACTCGTTTGTAAATAAGCATGTAAACATGGAATCATACAGCACACACTTAAAAGATACAGCAGTGCAGCATTACTCAAAGTTGCCATGAAGGATACGAAAGTGAATAACTCTGTCTAACACTGTACAGCATGTATCAATGAAATCCGCCATTACGTGAAATCACGCGCCCTCGTTTGTAAACAATGCGAAAGTTTTTAAATCCGAAGCGTGCAGTCTGCTAAGGTTGCTTATGTAGGCTGAACTGCACAAGCCATAACATATTACATGATAGCAAATATAAATGAAGACAAATGACTTACAGTTTCTTCAGGAATATATCCTTCTCCATTGCGTCTTCCATTGTTCTTCTTCTTAGGTAACGTTAAAGATAAACGCTTCTCTTCCTCAATGTCCAGACATAAATGAAGATATTCCTCACGTGTGTGTATAAAGTTTATAATCCAAACATGCGGTAAAGTATTTAAATCTGATAAAACTTTATGCTTTGCTTATTATGGTTTGAATAGCTCGTGTCTTCATTACCATGTCAACAGCCTGAGGGCGTGACCGCATTAGAGATAATGAGCTCAGCCAGGAAAAACAGTACTCTCTTTACTTCAATGCAGATTATATAAACAGGAAATATTTGTTTTTGATTATAATTAGCTTGTTTAAAAGTAGATATTTCAGGCTTTCTTTGGATATGTGTATTATGTTTGTGTGACAAGTATTCGCAGAGTTTCAACTGATTTTTGTAACGTGTTTTAAGAGACAGCTGGCGGAGACAGAAATGTCTGAATGCGCACCCTGTTTATTTTCTTTATTTGACAAAAACACAAAGATCTCTTGTTATTGTGAATGCACACTAATTAAAGAGGACCCTTCAGAGTTTCAAATGATGTCAAACACGCAAGTGTTTGATTATTAATGATGGAGTATTTTAAGTTGATTCTGCTATGATAAGGAGAAAACACGTCAAAAACGCGTCCCCGCGTTTTTGGACCCCTGGGGGTTAACTGGCTCCACCCCAGACTCAATCTCAACTCAATCAGCGACCTGGCAGACAACCATCACCTGTGAAAACATCTGAGAACTCACTTGTTATTTGTTCCATCGTCCATTGTTCACTTGTGTCGTCACTGTGTGTCTTTGTCACAACATTATCCATAATCAGTATATTCTCAGATTGTACTTTAATCAGTTTCATCCCCGGGACTGCTTTGTTTCCTAGTAACGGTACTGCATCAACAGTGCATCAACGACCATAAACTCCAGTCTGTACAGCTTTTTGTTACATGGGTTTCTCAGCTTCAAATGGCACTTGCCAACTGGTTTCAGTGTACTTTTATTGTACACAACAAGTAACTGGTCTGTTTTCTCAATTTGAACATCTGGATTCACAAGGTTTATAGGGATAATGTTACACGTTGCACCACAGTCCAACTGAAATTTGACTATGTTTTTTCCAAGCAGCATACCTGCAAACAGTTGAGATGGCTGCCCATCCAGGCTCTTTGTAACTTTGTTCACAGACTCAGTTGTAATGCTCCATATATCCTCATACTGCTCACTCTCAGTTTCTGTTATATTATTCACAACCTTTCCACATTGACGTTTGGACTTGCACAATGCAGCAAAATGATTGGCTTTTCCACATTTCCTACAGGTTTTCCCATAAGCTGGACATTTTTGTTTGTCTCTTTCATGTCTCTTTCCACAAAATTTGCAGGTAATCTCAGCTTTCCACTTGTCATCCTTGAGGGTTTTGTGTGTCGGTACCGGTTTCAAAGCGTGAATTTCCTCCACCGCTTTTCCCTCTATGGTTTTGCTGTTCTCTCTGGATAACTCGGTAGCCCTACAAATCTGGACACATTTCTGCAGCGTCAAACTGTCCTCTCTTAACTCTTTCCCCGCCATTGACGAGATATCTCGTCAATTAAGAGAAAACGCTTCCCCGCCAATGACGAGATTTTCCGTCTTTCCGCAATACCGCTATTATCCACTTATCAACTTTTTAAACCCGGAAGTATTGCCCTATGGCAAGCTGCTGCATGTCCGTGTCTGTTTTAAAGATCGCTCTGAATGGGATCATTATGAAAAGTCCGTCACAAAAATGGAATTATCTCTGCTTTTTGCTCAAAATATGGTGTTTTGCAAAAACCTACCCATATTCAAAAGCTGATTGCAAAAGAACCACTAAAGGTAGGATGAAACTTTTTTTTTGTTTAAAAGCAGAGGGTCTGTTCTTTCATTTGGTATATTGTATGTTTATATATTTAAAGAAGAACATTTTCTGGAAGGCATTAAACTTTGGTGAAAATCATGAAAAACGCTGGCGCTGGCTGGCAACTTTTTTTAAAAACGCTGGCGGTGAAAGAGTTAACAGTCTCTCTCTCAAACTTGGACTATTTGTACCGCACACAATCCTGTCACGGATTAGAGAGTCTTTTATGTCACCAAAATTACATGTGCTAGCGAGCATTTTCAGTTCAGTAACATATTTGTCAAACCCTTCTTCAGTCCCTTGATTTCTCATAAAGAACCGATATCTCTCAACTGTTTCATTTAGCTTTGGGTTGCAGTGTTGATCAAATGCTTCCAACAATAGCTTTATAGTCCTGCCCTCCGTTGATGAGCCACCAAAGTTTCACATAACTCTCTACCGGTTTCTCCTACCAGATAGTAGAAAAGTTTCACCTTCGTGCCTTCCGACGCCTCTGTTAAAGTCAGATC
The DNA here is from genome assembly GCF_030506205.2 of Paramisgurnus dabryanus. Classification (NCBI taxonomy): domain Eukaryota; kingdom Metazoa; phylum Chordata; class Actinopteri; order Cypriniformes; family Cobitidae; genus Paramisgurnus; species Paramisgurnus dabryanus. The sequence goes on along the minus strand of NC_133341.1, from coordinate 1,168,181 downwards.
AAGATACAGCTGAAATTCTTCCTTCCATGACTTCCATGTCTTTGCCAGATTGCTCGAGTCCAGCATCAAAGTCGGCAGTGGTTTTAATCCAAGTGTGCCGTCCATTTTACCAGTTGAGGCTCATGTCAGCGCAAAAGGGCTCGCTTTTTTGCTAGCACGTTATCTTCCCGCGGCGAACTTCACACAGCGAATTTAAGCACTAAAACAACACTCGTTCGCCAGCAGCAAAACAAAATCGCTGCCACCATGTTTAACTCTTATTCTTACTCTAGAGCAGGGGTGTCAAACTCAATTTCATCCCAGGCCACATCAGCATTACGGTTACTCTCAAAGGGCCAGTTGTATTTGAATGACTGTATGAATGTATCTCTCTTATTACTGTACATTGCATAATTTTTTCTGCATTTGCTTACTATTGGTTTTGTTAATAACTCAATTAATACCTAGGTTTTAAAGTAAGCCCAGACAAAGTGTATAGAGTACAACTATTCAGATTATTTTAAAAATAATTGTGGTGACAAAAACACATGGGGTAGTGAGTACACTCAAAAAGTTCTATTATACTTTATTGTGCAGGTAAGAAAATTAGAGGCATTTTTAGATACAAATAAAGAGTTTTACAATCTCCACCACAAAAGACACATATACTCTGGCTTGTCATTTCTTGTCCTCTTTACAAAAAAGCTGTGATTTTTTTACCTGGCTTGACTGACGTCTCATGAGTTCAGTGTTGTAGGCTACAGATCAATAGTTTCAATCATTTATTAAAAGTAATCTGTTCAGATGAGTCATTAGTTTACGTATTTAGCGGGAATAGACGCATTGTAAACTAATCCCAGCTGGACATCGCAAAACATTTCTGTAAACGAGACGGAAAACATTTCCTCGCTGGATGCGCGTGAGCGTGCGCGAGAGAGGGAGAGAAAGAACGAGCAGATACTGTCCGTTTCTATATCCAAAGGTTGCAGCCTGCGGAGGTCGCATATGCAGCGTCATCAAGCCTGGTTTATTTAAGTTAACTGACCATAACATTCGCAAGTCATACACATATTACAACTATTTACTATAAATAAAGAATAATATTTAACCTTATAATTGTTTATATTCTGAAACAAGACAGTCTTGATGACGTATGCAGCCTGGAAATGCGACCTCCGGACACTGCAGCCTTTACATTAAGACATGGCCACTCTAGTAGTGCGCGCGTGCAGGGCACTGCTCGTTCTCTCTCATGCAATCATCAAAATTGTCACAATAATTACATTACAAAAAGACTTTGGCGGGAAAAATTTTTATTTTAGTGGCTGCTAGAAAAATCAATGTAGGAAATAACCTGCAAAAAATTAAACTTATAATAATTATAATAACAATAAAATAATCTGTAAACTCTCGCGGGCCACATCATTAACATAATTTGTAAACTCTCACGGGCCAGATGAAATGAGGGGGCGGGCCGGATTTGGCCCGCGGGCCTTGAGTTTGACACCCCTGCTCTAGAGTAAGAATAAGACTGAAACAACTAGCGTTACAATGAAGTGTTGAAAAATTAATTAAAATTTATTTTAAAATGACATTTTGTGCAGCAACGTCAGTTAATGAGCATGCGCGCAGCTTCAGTTAATGAGCATGCGCGCAGCTTCAGTTAACGAGCATGTGCTTTAATCACTTATCGGAGGACGCGCACTAAAATGGATGCAGAGTGTGGTGGTTGTTTCTTCAAGTGGAAATACAGACATTATTTTGATTTCATTGAGCGTAAAAAAATATTACTGTTAAATGCAAACTGTGTGCAATTCCTAAAGAGTTTTTTACTGCTCTTAACTCGATGAGCAATTAGTTTAAGCACTTAAACAGAAAGCATTCCACAACAAAACTCATCGCCAAGGATAATGATGCATGCGCCCAAGAAGAAAGCAGCCCAACAAAGGTTAAACAGGCTAAATTGGATTTTTGTTCCAGTTCAGAATGGAAAGTAACTTCGGAACAAGTGAAGAGAGGTGTAGCAGCATATATCATGGAGGAAATGCTCCCCTTCTAGGCCTGGCAGACTCGATTCCTTTTAAGGATCCGGGTTATTGTGAGTCACTTACTAAAGTGATCCGGGTTGTGTGAGTCACTTAAAGGGACACAAGGCAGCATTTTTATGTTAATAAATCATCTTCGTAAGTCGGTATATGGTTAAATGACTCATTACATGACGAATGAAGACTCTCTCGCCCGCCCCTACCGTCTGTAGGAAGAATACTCCACTTGCAAGTTCGCTGTATCCGACCCGGTGTCCTTCAGTCTCGTATAGTCTTAGATATAGAACGCATTTACTCCCAGACACTAGGGGGAGCTAGTAGAGAAATAATACTCAGACTTGCCTTGTGTGCCTTTAAGTCAGTATTGCTAAATCTGAGTGAGAATCTCGAGTCAGACAGTTCGCTCGGATCAGCCTGAGCCGGTTAGTGGATCTATAAAGCGACTGATGTCTCCTAAAAATCAAATCCACAACAAAAGCCTTTCACTACTGAAACAACATGCTTACAGGTTTTAGGTTTGGTGTGTCGACCATTTAAAAAAAATAGGCCTAATAATAATAACATAATAATATAGAGAAAATATAGAAAAAAAACTTTGCAATTTAAATTTAAATCACCTTTTATATGTTGTTGTAGGAGTCCTCTAATGCATAAATAAATTAGGGTTTTACATTTTAAGTTTTTATGTAAATGTTGTAATACTGGGTAGCAGATTTTCAGTAATTTCACTCACTGTCTGAACAAATGTAACGTAGAGAACATTTAAGGGTGTCCTGCTTATGTAGTCCAATAAAAGCCAGAGCAGCCAGTGAACATTGCAGATTCACATGTCTCTCGAGTCCGCAATGTTTCTGGCTCTGAGTGAGAATTAGGTCAGTTTGCGGCTTGCGCGGATCAGTAGGTCTCTCGAGTTTGCAATGTTTCCGGCTCTGAGTGAGAATCTCTGGTCAGTTCTCGCGCAGATCAGCCGGTTACGAGTGGATCTGTAGAGCGAGCAAAGTCTCATCAATAATGTTGCAAGAGGTTTGTGTGTGTGGTGGCACTGTTTATGGTTTTACATTGAATTGTAGTAGGACTCAACTGATCCGGGTTAATGATATTAGAGACTTGCCACTTATGAGTTCATTTTAAGATTGAGTGAGTCACAACTCAAACAGGTCTGTTGTCCACTGTGGAATCACAGTCATTCAGAGACATTGCGATGATACCTGTGACGGACCGGTATGTGACCTTGCAGGACATTTTCAAGGTACTTGGATAAATGTTATACTGAGATGGAGCATGAACCTAAAAAAAAAAAAACAATTGAGCGTCTAGAGTATGTCTCCACAAATTATGTTTTATTAACAAAGTTCAGGAGGAACATATTCAAACTAGAAAATGCATTTCTGGACGAACTGCAAAAGTGTGCTTGCTGTGGTGCCGCCGATTTAGTTTGTGCATCCTCACATTGGAGTCCCAAGTTCATGTACAAAGTTTGGTTTCAATACGTTAAAGCGTTCCTGAGATATAAACTACTTCCTGTTTGGCAGCGTAAAATTTTAGAAAAAAATGTGTTCTTATGATGTTGTGCATCCTTCCATTGGAGACCCAAATTCATGTACAAAGTTTGGTTTCAATACGTGAAAGGGTTCCTGAGATATAAACTACTTCCTGTTTGGCGGCGTAAAATTTTAGGAAAAAAATTGTTCTTTTGATGTTGTGCATCCTCACATTGGAGACCCAAGTTCATGTACAAAGTTTGGTTTCAATACGTTAAAGCGTTCCTGAGATATAAACTACTTCCTGTTTGGCATCGTAAAATTTTAGAAAAAAATGTGTTCTTATGATGTTGTGCATCCTTCCATTGGAGACCCAAATTCATGTACAAAGTTTGGTTTCAATACATGAAAGGGTTCCTGAGATATAAACTACTTCCTGTTTGGCGGCGTAAAATTTTAGAAAAAAAATTGTTCTTTTGATGTTGTGCATCCTCACATTGGAGACCCAAATTCATGTACAAAGTTTGGTTTCAATACGTGAAAGCGTTCCTGAGATATAAACTACTTCCTGTTTTGGCGGCGTCGACGCACATTTAGTTTGGGCTGTGACGGACAAATGCTTCTGAAAATCAAAAATCCTTCTAGTAACTTTTGTGAGGCTTGGTCCAAGGATCGTGTACATGGAGTTTCGTGAAGTTTGGACAAAATTTGTGACCTGTGAAACTTTTTTAAGGTTTTGTGTTCTATCCATTATGGCGGACGAACGACATGGATCTGTGACTTCATCTTCTCAAGCAACTTACACCGGTACTGCCCGAACATTTTAAAGTTTGAACGGTGTCTCTGCGTCAAACGGTCTAGTCGCTAGAGCTGGCCAAAAAAATCTTCCCGGGAAAAATAATAACTAGAAAATGCATTTCGGGACGAACTGCAAAAGTGTGCTTGCTCTGGTGCCGCCGATTTAGTTTGTGCATCCTCACATTGGAGTCCCAAGTTCATGTACAAAGTTTGGTTTCAATACGTAAAAGCGTTCCTGAGATATAAACTACTTCCTGTTTGGCGGCGTAAAATTTTAGGAAAAAAATTGTTCTTTTGATGTTGTGCATCCTCACATTGGAGACCCAAGTTCATGTACAAAGTTTGGTTTAAATACGTTAAAGCGTTCCTGAGATATAAACTACTTCCTGTTTGGCGGCGTAAAATTTTAGGAAAAAAATTGTTCTTTCGATGTTGTGCATCCTCACATTGGAGACCCAAATTCATGTACAAAGTTTGGTTTCAATACGTGAAAGCGTTCCTGAGATATAAACTACTTCCTGTTTTGGTGGCGTCAACGCACATTTAGTTTGGGCTGTGATGGGCAAACGCTTCCGAAAATCAAAAATCCTTCTAGTAACTTTTGTGAGGCTTGGTCCAAGGATCGTGTACGTGGAATTTCGTGAAGTTTGGACAAAATTTGTAACCTGTGAAACTTTTTTAAGGTTTTCTGTTCTATCCAATATGGCGGACGAACGACATGGATCTGTGACTTCATCTTCTCAAGCAACTTACACCGGTACTGCCCGAACATTTTAAAAACACACACACACAAACACACACACACACACACAGAAATTTATACAGACTTGTAACAACTGTTTCTCTAAAATTTACCATAAAAAAAAATATTTCACTCAGTGATTGACAGCATAATGCAATCAATCGTGTTCCTGTTCAACAGTATGTAAGCATCAGGGACGTGCACAGGAATTTTAAGGGGCAGTTGCTCTAACCTAAAAAAAGGGCACCTCCCCCCACAAAAAAATGCAACATCCAGACATGTTCGTATTTTGTATTTTAAAACTGCATAATAACATAAGTTACGCGTTACTGGAGAGCAGGGGGACAGTTCTGTCTTTAAACTGTCTCCCTGCTTTTATTACTCAAAACAAAACTGACTCGATGGCGAAAGGTCGGAAGACCAAATCATATCCACCGAGGAAATGTTTTACGCGTTGTTACAGTAACACTTTGTTTACAGTTTTGCGCTGCTCAGCCTGGATTACAACACAATGCGTCCGATTCGCAAACTGACTCCTTTGAACGGATTCGTTTGAATGAATGGTTGAAACAACAGATCTGTCCCAACACTAAACTCACAAGACGTCACTGTCAGCACAGTCAGTCACTTATAGCGCCTCAGAAAGGAGAATGTAAATGTGTTTAGAAAGATTTGCCCTAAATAACAGTCTCAACTAAAAAACATAGACATTTACTATGTTAACTTTATGATGAATAAATAAATTATCAGGTCTACCAAATAAGGATTTTATCCTACAAAGCAATAAAAGCCATGGTAAAAAACTGATCAAATATGATGACAGCAGAGTGTCAGGTAAAATCTGTGTCTGATAAATGCATGGTGCAGAGGAGGTTGTAAAACTCTTCAGAAAGACCAGTCATAATTTTTTTTAAAGACTTTGACTTAAATAGTGACATTTTTACATTTAAAATATCTGCTAATGATGAGAACATTTTGATAATTATGTACATATAGAAAATCGGCCTAACATATCGGCCATCGGCTGCCCTGATTTCTAAATATCGGCATCGGCCAGAGAAAAAGCCATATCGGTCGACCTCTACGTGAAAGCATTCCTGACACATACACACACACACACACACACGCACACACGCACAGAAATGTATACAGGCATGTAACCAGGGGTGTTTCCAGCATTGAAGGACATCCGGGGTTTAGCACAGACCATTTTATGTAAATACAGGGATCACAAGCCTAGATAACCCGCTCTAGCTAGCCTAGAACCAACTATAACAGCTATGCTGCACATGTTCAGTGTTTTCTTATTAAATTTTTTTAGAATTGTAATTTAAATAATTTTAATTTTTGGGTGAACAATCCCTTTAAAGTGCCCTATTTTCACACACTAGTTTTGTACATAATATACCAAAAATTCTTCTTTAGTACTTAAGATAATCTTAAAAACATGAGACTTAATGTAGGCCAGAGTTCACGTCACCAAAAGCAGCAGATGTAAGCTGCATTTTATTGATCATAAGCTCATTTTTAAAATAAGCGATAGGAGAGAGCGACAGCAGCACTGATAGCCTAATATCATTTCATTTCTTTACTATTTATGAATATGATTGTGTGTTGAGCGTCTACGACAGGGCTATTCAATTAGTTTGTCATGGGGGCCAGAGATACATCAGTGATGATGACTACATATACATTTAAACATACTCATGTTGTATTTTGAAACTGCATAACAACAAAATCAGTGCATTGTACAATATACTTTTTCTACAAACATGTATTTTCAAACTGCATACAACAAAACCTGTGCATTTTAATATGACCAAGTAAGCTTTATCTACATCCAGACGTTCGTATTTTGTATTTTAAAACTGCATAACAACATAAGTGCATTGTAAGATGCCCGAGTAAGCTTTATTCTACATTTAAAGGGGTAAATAAGAGCCATATCACACTCATTGAGAATTTAACTTATTTACTCACTTAAGTATACATAACCAAAAGTTTATAATATGGAACATAACATTGTTTTATGCAGTTTTTTTGTCAAAGCAAATTATTTCACTACCTCTATTTAAACTATAACCGCCATCTTAATAACTGGCAAACATTAGGATAGCTTCTAATAAGAGAAATTATACTTTTAGATTTCGCCAGAGCAGTAAAATCAGGTGTATGTTTGTCAGCGCGACACGCAAACAGTGGTGCAGGTGCTGGGCTGTGAGCGCTGGGCGATTAACTGTAACTCGTTGAAATTGCATTCTTGTGTGAGAACGATGACTCGCATAATATTTGAGCCTTTGTCTGCTTTGAACTTCGGAGAAACGCCAGGATCTTTTATCTAGTTCACAAAAATCGTTTCCTTTATCAAGACATCTATTGTCATTGTGGAAAAGCAAGTGATCATTTGGCCAACATATCAGACAACAACTGTCGGAAAAGGTGGTGTTGTAAGCTGGAAATACAATAAATAAAGTTAAAACAGCCATAGAGTCCGTGGTGTCTTAACTCACCACTTCGCATCTTGATGCGGGCGGACCAAAGCGCGAATACATGTGAAGGGTGACTCGCGCGCCAAACGATCACTGGTGATACTGACGCGCGAGGATACGCGTCTTTAACTAATACGTTTACAATGTATTACATTGATGAAAAGAGGAATTAAACTTGTCATGCCATATATCACTGAAATAAAAGAAAGGGTTTAAAAGATGTCTGAATGTCATATCATTCCTACCTGTATACCTTATTGTGAAACTGCAAGTTCTCCAGGAGCTCGCGTTGATTCATAAGCGTTCAGAATATAAAATCCATTTGCAGTTTTGTGCACAAACGTATATGAGAAGTATTAATATTCCATCGGAATAAGTATTATCAAATAATACTAGTTTTCAATACCGTATTCACACAGTCAGTTTCTGTCTAGTCACGTGTGAAGGCACGTTTGAACGTAAAGGCTGCCCTCCAGTGGTGAAGACGCATTGCTTTTTTCTTATTTACAGAGGGTTCAATTGGACATTTTAAAGTGGAAATAACATAATATAGACATGTTACTGCAATGTTTTTTTATCTTGGGCATCTTCACATTGGAGTCCCCAGTTCATATAAAAAATTTGGTTAAGAAATGTTACAGACATATTGAGATATAAACTACTTCCTGTTTTGGGGGCGTCGACGCACATTTAGTTTGGGCTGTGACGGACAAACGCTTCCGAAAATCAAAAATCCTTCTAGTAACTTTTGTGAGGCTTGGTCCAAGGATCGTGTACGTCGAGTTTCGTGAAGTTTGGACAAAATTTGTGACCTGTGAAACTTTTTTAAGGTTTTCTGTTCTATCCAATATGGCGGACGAACGACCTGGATCTGTGACTTCATCTTCTCAAGCAACTTACACCGGTACTGCCCAAACATTTTAAAGTTTGAACGGTGTCTCTGTGTCAAACGGTCTAGTCGCTAGAGCTGACACAAAATCTACCCGGAATAATAATAACAATAACTAGAAAATGCATTTCGGGACGAACTGCAAAAGTGTGCATGCTCTGGTGCGGTCACTAACGTGATTTGTGAAATGTAAAATTTTAGAATATTTTTTTATCTTGTGCATCCTTGTATTGGAAATCAAATCCTCGCATTGTGAAAGCATTGCTGAGACACACACACACACACACACACACACACACACACACACACACACACACACACACACACACACACACACACACACACACAATGTACACAGGCTTGTAACCAGGGGCGTTTCCAGCATTGAAGGACATCCGGGGCTTAGCCCAGACCATTTTATGTAAATACAGGGATCACTAGCCTACATCACCTGCTCTAGCTAGCCTAGAACCAATTATAATGGCTGTGCTGCACATGTTCAGTGTTTTCTTATAAAAATAAATTAGAATTGTAATTTAAATAATTTTAATTTTGGGTGAACAATCCCTTTAAAGTGCTCTATTTTCACACTAGGGCTGAACGATATGGACAAAATTTCATATCTCGAGTTTCATGCCGGATATCTAGATATCGATACGATATGGCTACGGGTTCGGTGAAAACCAAGCATTTCTCAGAAAAATAAAAACATCAAAAATTTTGGAAAGTGTAGTTTTATTTTTAAGAACTCACTGCCAGTCATCAACATTAACATAAATTACTAAAAAAATAAATTACAAATCAAACATTTTACTGCAGCTCTGCTTTAACAATAAATAACAAATGCAGCAGCTGGTGGAACATTGAAAGTGCATTGAAGTGCAACATTTATATTCTTCAAAAGATCACATAACTGTATGCAGAGAGGTAGTTACAGGCAGCACAACTTCTACAGATTCTTTGCCAGGAACACTAGCTTGTTAACCATGCCTGGCTTCAGACAGGACCTCTGACAACTCACAATGTTGCCTGATGCACTAAAAATTCTCTCTGAGGGAGAGCTGGTGGCCTGCATGCACAAGTATTTTCTTGCCATGTTGCTGAGCCGGGGAAAGTTGACTTTGTGAGTTAATCTCCACCACAGAAGGGGGTCCTCGTCGCTGTCAATTGTGGGGGCCTGGATGTAGGCACTCAGCTCAGCTTCTATGGCAGCAGTGGGATCGATTGGTACCGTTGCACTTGCGGTGAATCTTTTGAAGAAACTTCCCAACGACTTCTTAGCCTTTTTGGTGGGTGGGGTTGAAACTTCTTCCACTCTGGTCTCTCTGCACTTAACAGAATGCTAGAAAATAGTAAAAACAAAAGAACAAACAAGAAAAAAGAATGTAATTAGTTTTATATATGAATGATCATTACTGTATGAACAACACAATTCAGCTAAATTTAAACTTAAATATTTACTAAAATGTAAGATAATGCATTTAAATAGAAGGAACTCTTCTCATTTACTCCATTCTAACCATTATTTTTACCTTGTGTTCCATCATCTTCATCTCTGACACCAGTCTGGCTTTGATGATGGGGACGTCGTTGTCACTGATGTATTGTGTCTTGTATCTTGGATCTAAGAAGGAGGCCACATCCAAGAGCTCTTGTGTAACTCTCTCTTCATACTTGCTGTTCAAGTACTCCAAAATTTTCTTTTTTAAGGACTTGGTCATGTCTGTATCACCCTCCACTGGTGCCAAGATGGTTGTGTTAAACAGGCTGAGTACTGGTTTGCAGTGCTGGACTGGTAATCTGGCATACCGGGCAAATGCCCGGTGGGCCGACGTCCTTGGGGGCCGGTGAATATAATATGATATTTTTTTATTGGCCAACGACCGGCCCATAAAGCAGGGACAGCGGCCCATTGGTTCATTTTCCATACTGACACTGGGCTGGTCCAATCATCTCTTAACAAGCTACACCTCTCTGTTTCTTGTGTCAGATGGACAGAGCGATGATCTGACGCAAGAAACAGAGAGCGAGTATCATACAGACGTATCATACATCTGACACTATTTTTGTCTGACCAGCCCATAACACTCATACATCGCGCAACGCAGCCCGTTGCTTTCTTTCTTTGTTTTAATGTAATTCATTAATGGCGCAAAAAGGCGCGGTGGCAATGTACTGCATTTAAAAAAAAGTTAGCGTAAGATGGGTTTTTTTTCCGGACAGACCGGCCCAGGAGACACCTAATCAGCAGCCCATTGTTTCTTTTTTATTTGACACTTGGCTAGCCCAATCACAACTTTTAGGGCATTTTATGAAGCATCCAGAGTTAGTGTGCGTCTGTCAAAATAAGAGACGACTGAGAACCGAGTGGACGTGTGGTAAGCAGAACTGCATCTAAACACTGTTGTTAGATATCCTCTTGATAAAACGCAGTCAAAAACACAAGTGATAGACCAATGGCTGTTTGCAAATTGACAGTGATTACACTGCAATAAAATACAGTGTGGGCAAAATTATTAGGTAGCTACATTAAACTTTTGATCACAGTTTTTATCAAACATATTTTACTAATTCCAAACCAAATTAATCTTAATAACTACCATTCATTTTGTAAATAAAGCATTTATAAGTAATACATTATTGTTAATGATGTCTGGCTGGAGACAAAACACCTTATATTCAAGTGTGCAGAATTATTTGGCACATTTTCTTTTACATTTAAAAATGAGCTAAAAAAATTTTATTACATACACTGGAAATTCATTATTTAATGTCCATAAGAAAGATGCCATGCATGGAAATTGCAAAATTGAGGTTTGACCATTATACAAGAAATCCTGATTTGGGCAGCAAGGGCATAAAATAGGATGAAAGGAAAAGATATACAAAATTAATGTTGGGTATTAAAATTATTGTGTTTTGGAATCGGTAAAAGGTGTTCAGAAAAAAGTGATCAAAATATTCTGCACACACTTTAATGGGACTCGTGGCTCAGAGAAGACTGCGACTTCATTGTAACATTTATCAGGTGCCAGTGTTATCATAAGGTGTTCAGAATGGTTAGTTTAAACATTGTGCACTACCTGGCTAACACTATTATTTTTAAAACCTGCAAAGCCTTTTACAGCGCTTACATTTTTGTAATGTCACGTGTCAGCTCTTATACTTTCCTACTTAATCATTATATGGAGTTGGTAGTCAAGGTTGCACAAAGATTTGTGATCCTATGTAGTGGGCCGGTCTGGGCCAAAATGCCAGAGCTAATTTTTTGTCCCAGTCCAGCCCTGCTGGTTTGATGTGTGAAACACTAACGTAATCCTCCCCTGACAGAGCATCCGTGAATTCAAGCAGTGGTCCCAGTGCCTTGCTGACTGACTCCAGCACATCCAGATCTTGATATCCAAGAATTAGGTGCCGGGTGTTTCTGTCCTCTGAGAGGACCTCGTGGAGTGCTTTCTGCTGCTCCAGAATCCTGTTAATCATGAGCACCCTAGACCCCCATCTAGTTTGACACTCAGTGATGAGTTCGTGGACTGGAAGGTTGAGGCGCTTCTGGGCTTGCTCAAGTGCCACTCTCTTTTTCCAGCTATGTGAGAAGTGGCACACCAACTTTTTGCAGACACCTGTTGCACGGCTGATCCGGCTGTCACCTTTCACTGTGTTTTCTTGGAAAATAGATGTACAAAAATAATTAATGATTATATTACAACAGCTTAATAACCACATAATAATGCAGATTGTTCTCTCTCTCTCTCTCTCTCTCTCTCTCTCTCTCTCTCTCTCTCTCTCTCTCTCTCTCTCTCTCTCTCTCTCTCTCCCTCTCTCTCTCCCTCTCTCAATTTTCAATTTCAATTTAAAGCACTTTATTGGCATGATTGTGTCACTTACAGTACAATATTGCCAAAGCATTATACATAAAACAAGAAACATACATTAACACAATATTAACAAACATTAAGGTGCAATTAAGCTAAGGTGCTGGGTGATGGATGAAGTACTACTGCAAATAAAATAAAATAGAATCAGAGGATATTTACAATATAAAGTAGACTTTGAAATATAAACATTTGAAGTATACAAATGTACATTTATGGAGGCAGATGAGAGGTAAAATAAAAGTACTGTACTCTCTCTCTCTCTCTCTCTCTCTCTCTCTCTCTCTCTCTCACACACACACACACACACACACACACACACACACACACACAGACAGACCTCTCTGTCTCAAAGTTATTAAAAATAAACATAACGTACCTATTGCCAGGTGTAGCCTGTGTCCGAAGCACTGAAGGCGCGTCCAGCCATTGTGGGATTTTTATGTTGTTTTATTAATCAGTATGTTATGTTATAATTCATATGTGCCATTATGCTTTTTGTGCTGAGATATGTGAGAGATTGTCTGTGTGAGTGGAAAGGCTGTTTCAGTTGGGGGTAGGAACAAACCCCTGAAGAGAAAACACGCAGAACAGATGGTTTCAATAAACAAGTTGTTTGCTTTATAACTATGTTATATTTAGATAAAGTGAAAATTAGTATGTTTAACTAATGAATGCATTTAACCAATTCTTGAACAATGGAGTACTGTTGTGTTGTTGAATAATTATGTTTTACATATTTACTGCCTACATTTCATGCTGATTGCTGAAAGTGTTAAAGTTACAAAGATGTCCAAATAAGGACTGTGGAAATTGATTTTGTTCCATTTTATATTTCTTTAATTAATCATTTTATTCTATAAACATTGTGTGTTTCATATATGCACTGAGCTATTATGTAGAAATGAGGTCCCAGACAGCACACGTACGTCTGCCCGACGTCGGCTCAAGAGCGTACGTCGGCCTCCTTATCTGAAACATCTAATAAGTATCGGCCAGGCATCGGCCAAATCTTCAGTCAAGTCAACGGTATTTCCCGCTCATCAAGCTTGTCTGTTACGTCGGCTTTGGGTCGGATAACTATACCGGAGGCCGATGCCGCGCTTCTCTCTGTTGGTGCGTGTCCAGTTACTCCTCCCTTTGCAATGCAACCCACCAGAGCAAAGGCGACATCATGGGTGTGTACAAGAACTAAGTAAATGATAATAAGTGAAGAAAAATGGAATCCGTTAAGTAAATGTAAATGTTTTAATATAATATACATGTTGCGAATTCTTTATGGTTTATCTATTATTGTACGTAACTTATCTCGTTAAAGTGTTGGGTTACGTGAAATGCGCAGTGCATAGTTTAAAGCATATACGTTTCTAGCGTAAGTGTGGTATTCTCTGTTACGAAAGTATACTAGCTGGAGTTTTCGTAGAGTTCGCAAGCTTTTCACTCGTGTGCAGCATCCTTCAGTGCAAGTTAAAGTTTATGACACAGTAAGTTCATATCATTATACTATGTTTAATGATTAATGTTTGTGTGCACCGTAACTATTTCTGGCATTAGGCCTACGCCAGTTTTGCCGCTGTTTCGTGATCTGTATAATTATCAGTGTAATCGCGCTAACACTTGCGTTAGCACGGGTGCTTATAACACTAATACCTGCAATATATGTTTAGTTCTTCTTATTATGGGCATAATCCTGTATTCTACAGTTTGTTATCTGTTGCTATAATAATGCTGCATAACGTGATTTATGCTATTATATTTCTTTCCGTAGTTTATATCCTTGCTTAGTGTATATATGAGAGTTCATGATGTTTCATTTGTAATACGGTTGAATCCGTATGTAGACAGGTTATTTTTTATGTCTTATTTGTTTATTACAGAAACTACCTCAGTTGAATACTGGCATGTGTACAAGGTTGAAACTTGCATAAATAAAAGCGAAATCTGATGACTCCTCCCTAATCAGAGTACTGAAGTGGTTAACAGCCTTTAAAACTAGCAATCAGTGGGGTAATTCTCAACAATAAAAGTAAAAATAAATAAAATAGCAGCGCTTTCTTTGCTTTTAATGACACACAGCTGCTAAGTTCCATTAATCCGAAGCAGGAGGGGGTAGTAATGTACATACGCTGGTTGCCAGCCGCCGTTAATACTCAAGTAAGTTAGAGAAAAGGCAACTCGGGAAAGTGAGTACAAATAAGGGATTATTGGCTTGTTTTACACGTATCATTGTTTTGTGTTCCCCTCCTTCGTAAAAAAACAGACAATTCCACGTCAACTCGAACACGCAAAACCCCGGTATGAAGCTTTGTCATGAGCATGCCAAACCAACAGATGGCGATATATTCCTTAACCCAGAGAAGCCACTCCAGTCTCGTCTTGCCATGAACAAGGAAAAAATGCGGGAGCTGACTTCGCAGACGTACGTGGTTCAGGTAAGTTTTCGACAAAAATCTTATATTTAAAGTCTTAAAAGTTAGTATAAGGCACTCCGTCTACTACAGCACAGCAAATAAAGTCATAATGTTTGTAGTACTAGCAGCGCTATTCAGATTTGATGCATTTTTTCTAAAATGTTTTATTTAATAGAGATTATAATTTCCATTATTTTTATCAATCTAAATACCTTTCACTTGTTCAGTATTGTGTTTTTGTTGCTATGTAAACGATGAACTTAATATAGGCAGATGGCCATTGCTTTTCTGAACAGCAGTTGGAAGTATTCTGAGGTAATTTAAATTTTAGGAAAAATATGAGCATGATTATCGATGATTATATAATTGAGTTCAATAACATAGTAATTTTTGTTGTTTCATTTCATTGTGAGTGTTTGTTTGATGTTTAAATGATCAACATAATATGGTTAATTGTTCTGTCCCGTTTGTTAGAAAAGCTTTTGCAAATATCTTGTCTGAGGTAAATTGTCATTTTAAACACATTTAGTGAGTGTGAATAATATGATTTTTGTCTCTATATATATTTATGATGCTCTGGCAGTTTTAGTTACTGTATAAAGTGTATTATTATGATCTGTATGATAGTTTGAGTGCTTACAATGGCAGCAAATTTAAAAACAAAACAAACAAAAGATGTTTACATTGACATTATTTAAGTTAGTTCAGATTTTTTGACAACCATTTTGTTATGCACAGTGCAATCTGATTTACGTTATTGTATATCAGATGTATGAAATGTACAGTGATTTAATGAACAGGTGTTTCATATCATAGTCATTTGCCATACTGTGGATTTTAAACACATCAAGGGCTGGAAATGACTGAATAAATTTCTTGCCTTTTTCCTTAGCTAATATTTCCCTCATATATGTTTCCTCTCTTCTTGTGTGTTAACAGGTCATTGGCACTGCTGTGTAAGTGTTTCACTGACAGACACCTCAAGACATTTTAGTGGGTGTAACTGGACATCATTTATGTTAATCTGTAATATTCAATTATTATGTTTTATGTCTTTGCAAAACAGATCACAACATCATTTGCTGTAAGTTGTTTTTAACCAGCGGTTACAAACATTTTTATTATTTGACTTTAACCCTAAGTGTTTTTGATCTTAACCATACTGTCATATTAGTTTTATCGGAGATAGGACATAGAGGTACTAAGCCATCTGTTTCTCTGTGCAGGGCATGTACATCTAGGATGCGATCAATCCAGATGAGATTCTCTCCAATGCCAGCAAACCGACAGTGAAAGACACGAGCCAGCACGTCTCCCACCACATTGCCTCAGGCTTTTGAGATACCGACTTATAACTGCTTCTCCCCCCTATGTTGGAATCACCGGGGCCTCCATCGCCCGGCATGTACACGCTACATTAGGTGTAGGTAAGACGCACACTCACTGCTTCCCTGGTGCTTGTGTTCTCAATGTTTCTGTGCAGGTGCCTGGGATAATGAAGACAATTTGGGTTGTCGTGTTACACGCCAGGTGAACAACATCAGAGTGCGGCAGTCAGAGATCCTAAAGAAGGACTCCATATGTTTAGTCGAGACAGTACGCCGTACATCTCTTACGACGAGGATATTTGTTTCAGGACCGCTTTCCCGATACTGACAAGGACATTTAAGGTTCAATGGACAACTTGCTTTCAATGAATGGTTAATGTCTGTAGCCCTTTTCACACACATATTATGGAAAAAATACGGAGTACACATCCGGGAGTTGTTCGGGATTATTTGATTTTGGTTAATTCACGCTGCCAATAGTTATCTAGATTTGTTTGTGCTTTCACACACATGCACTTGGTAGGTTTTTCGTAGTATCTGTAGTTTGCTTATCCGTGATTTCTCTCTCGAGAAACCACACGTGTATTTTTTTGTTTATGATAAGATCATAAAGGAGTGCGTTACACCAGTGCTTCCCAATCCTGGTCCTCGAGCACGCCCTCTCAAAAAGTTTTAGATGTCTCCTTATTTAACTCATCAGCTTGTTAGGGAGACATTTTTACCATTTTGGAAGGAGGCTGATAAGTTGAATCAGGTGTTTTAAATAAGTTTTTGGGAGGGGGTGCTCGAGGACCAGGATTGGGAAGCACTGTGTTACACGCTGTTTTGTTATGCTGGTGAATGTTCATAGCTGATAGTGACGAGCCCCCTGATTTCTTCTTCAGTCCAGTTTGCAGATTTTTCTCATTGTGAATGTTAATCTGCATTTAAATCTGCCATGTCAAAGGGGAAAAGGCTATATTTTTGTCGTGATGACACAATATTTATGTTGACTAATTATCGACGTTGAAATTGACACCGCCGATTCTATCCACCAAAAGCAACAGCTCGAAGTCTAGCATACACATAATTGCATTCACTAACCTTTGCCTCAGGTTATAAATAACTTAATAATCACAACCATCCACTACCTAAAAAGCTATGAACAGCAGTCATGCAAATTTTCTCAATTTGCTTTTCTATTTCTACTAGCATTTATGTGAGCTGCAGTCTGGATCCTGCCTCTGTCAGATGACCTAACACAAATGGAAAGATGACATCGACCCTTGCAAGGACTTCAGACGATCCCAGCACTGGACTACATACAGTGGTAATCATGTGCGTTTCATGTTTAACTTTGGATACTTTTGGAGATCATTTCATCTTCCCCTCGCTTAAATGTTTACATTATCAGAATTTTTTTACCAGGGGTGCCCAAACTTGTGCATGTCCCTGTACTGATATATACTATACAAATAATATTAGTTGAATTTACTTATTTGAAACGCATTATACTAAACACTACACTGCAATGTTGTTTTTAACGTTTGTGCATAATATATGATTTTTTGTCTTTTTCCTTCATTAGATTTTCAGTAGTCCGTGTCAAATTTTCTTTCAAGGTAAGATAGCTTTACATGTTTTTTATTGTGCTTTAGTGGTCACACAGGCCCGGTTTATGTTCTTAACCAGCATGAGTTTATTTATTGTGATATACACAAAACAAGATATGTTGATAAATGATGTTAAGTACACAGCTGCTCATTTACTTCAATAAAATGTCTTTTTCCTATTATGGAAGTCAATGGGTACCATCAACTGTATGATTGACATCATTTATCAGATTAAAGAATTTTTGGCAAGTTTATAACAACATGAAGGTGAGTAAATGATACAATTATAATTTTTACGTAAACTTTTAGCTTTGAAGGATTATTTACTCAACCCCATGTTATCCAAGATGTTTGTCTTTCTTTCTTTAGCCAAACACAATCAGAGTTATATTAAATACTGTCCTGGCCAGTGGCGGCTCGTGACTGCTCTTCTGAGGGGTGCGAATTCAAAATAAGTGTTCAGAGTGTCATGTGTGTTGCTCGTGTCTTCAAAAATATGTGTTTGTTACATCATGTAAACCATGTGCATCACGTGTCTTGTCAAAAGAAGTGCCTGCTGCACACGCGTCAAAACCTTTTATCATAAAAGAGATGCTCACGTTCACAAAATACACAAAATACACACAACACATTCACTTAACATTAAACTCTGATTACGCTTGAGATAATGCAGGTATCTTTTATCATAAACCATTATGACGTGTGTGCAGCAGGCACTTATTTTGAAATGACACGTGATTCACATGCGATACGCCTAACACATATTTTAAAATGACGAACCACACACATGACGGGCTACATACATGTTGGGATGAGCTTCGCATTGCATTTTGCGCCCTCGGAAAATAAGTCATTGTCCGCCACTGGTCCTGGTTCTTCAATGCTTAAAGGAATAGTCTACTCATTTTCAATATTAAAATATGTTATTACCTTAACTAAGAACTGTTGAATCATCCCTCTATCATTTGTGTGTGTGCACGTAAGCGCTGGAGCGCGCTGCGACGCTACGATAGCATTTAGCTTAGCCCCATTCATTCAATGCTGCCATTTAGAGATAAAGTTAGAACTGACCAAACACATCAACGTTTTTCCTATTTAAGACGAGTAGTTATACGAGCAAGTTTGGTGGTACAAAATAAAACGTAGCCGTTTCTAAGCGGATTTAAAAGAGAAACTATATTTTATGGCATAATATCACTTTTGGGAGTACTTCGACTCGCCTGAAAAGTCCGCTCCCCTTCTCACTCTCATAATGGGAGAGGGAGGGTGTTACTGCGCCAAGTCGAAGTACTCCCAAAAGTGCTATTACGCCATAAAATATAGTAACTCTTTTAAATCCGCTTAGAAAAGCGCTATGTTTTATTTTGTACCACCAAACTTGCTCGTATAACTACTCGTCTTAAATAGGAAAAACGTTGATGTGTTTGGTCACTTCTAACTTTATCTCTAAATGGTACCATTGAATGAATGGGGCTAAGCTAAATGCTATCGTAGCGTCGCAGCGCGCTCCAGCGCTTACATGCGCACACACACAGATGATAGAGGGATGATTCAATAGTTCTTAGTTAAGGTAATAACATTTTTTAATATTGAAAATAAGTAGACTATTCCTTTAATAATGGCATTGACTGGGCATCAATGTTTTGAAGTTCCAAAAGTGCATCCATCCATCATTAAAGTGATCCATATATAACCCAGTGGGTCTTCTGATGCAAAATGATAGGCTTGTGAGAAAAACTTTATATTTTAAGCTTTAAGCGAGTTACGATGTATATGTAATGTAAACAGACTACAACAACTCAATCGCATTGTTTCTCATGTGTCTCTACTGTGTTTCATCACAATTCATTTTACGACTAGTCATGAGATGCATAACGTGCCGCCATATTTAAATTGTCTTTTTAACTTTGTAAATGTCTTGTCTCTATCATAAAAAGCTATAAATATGAAATAGTTTTTCTCACAAACGTATTGTTTCGCTTCGGAAGACATTTATTAATCCACTGGGTTACATATGGATTACTTTAATGATGGATGGATATACTTTTGAGCTTTGAAAAACATTGATCCCAGTCAATGACATTATAAAGCAAAAATATAAATACAATATATAAATGTAAAGAACCAGGAAATGATTTAATATAACTCTGATTGTGTTCTGTTAAAAAAGTAATAATCAGTCAATTTTCATTTTGGTGGGAGGAGTAATCCTTTAACTCATTTGAGTCATCAGACAGTCATCTTATTGCTTTTACTGAATTCAGTTACAGATCAAAATCCCTGGTGGTAATTCAACACTGCTCAGTCTTATCTATTTAGGTACACTGACGATCCTGAAGGTGTGTTAACATTAATAAAATAATAAAGTAATGCATAAAGTGATAATTGAACATTACTGATGATGTGTGCTGTTAACAAGCAGAAGGCTAAAGATAAACTAAAACAAAGACGTCAAAGCAACAAGATGACTTGGTTCAGACAACTCAACCCTTTTAAAATGTCTTTTATTTAACAGTGCATTTTATCCTTTATCTTAGACAAAGCAGACCATGTTATTTTCATTTAATACATTCTGGAACAAATCTGGGTCCACTTATCATTTCTACTTACAAATGAACATTTCTGTTCTGCTCCGTTTACAGTGTTTGGGTGAGATCTAGACCGAGGACTAAGGCGTATACTAGGACAGAACTAAGTGTTGTGGCCCACAGGTGAGACAAACTTTGCTACTTGGTATCTGTTAGACACGATACATTGAAGAAGGGCCCATTCATATTATACTTAAACTTGGTCCAGGACCATTTGATTTTTGGTTCATTCACACTGCCAATGATTTTCCGGAAACTGTGTTTATGCCGTAAAGACACATGATGTGTTTAAAGTCCTGCACTTGATAGGTTTTATCCACAGTGTCTGAAGGTTTGTTATTATTGGTTATTTCTCTCTGCAGATGACTGGATTTTTGTTTATGATAAGACTATAATGGAATGCGTGATGCGCTGTTCTAGTATGCACATGAATTAACCCAATTTCAAAGTGGATTTTTGAAACTCCCTGAACCCTGTTCTAGTCCAGTTTGCAGACATTTCTCATTGTGAATGTAAATGTTCATTTAAACCCCCGTTTTAAAGAGCTGAATGGTATATCTTGTTGCGATGACGCACATGTATTTTGTTTAATATAAGCTCATGTGAGCACCTGATGCGCTAGAACTGTTATGCTGCTAAATGATCTCTGCTTCAGCGTGGATAGTGACAAGTTCCCTGATCTCTGCTTCGGTCCAGTTTGCCGACCTTTGTAAAACCCTTGTTTTAAAGAGCTGAACCATAACTTCAAAACTACGCCATTGTTTTTGCGTCTCATTCACAAAGAGGGCTTTCCAGGTATCTTACGGTAATGTTACTAGGTCCTCTTTCCTGGAACAATCCCAGAACATCTTTGCGTTCACACAAATGCCTGTCTGCCAATTTTACGGATATTTTCTGGGACCAAAGTGCTGTGTGAATAAGGTTATACTTTACTCGATTACATGAACACTGATGAAAGCACTTGTTCAACACAGTTTGGTGGTAAGCAAGTGGGTGACTGTTATCTTTAGATATCTCTAACAATAAAATGTATAATTTTCAAGACATTTGCATTAATTCCTCCTATAGCACTCATTTTAAGTATAGCTGAGGATGCAAAGAAGAATTAACACTGTTAATAATGCACAGCCAGACACTCAGGAATGCAACAACACAGTAGACCAGATGTTTTATATGCTTACATAAAGTACTGTATGCTTTGTGGGTCCACTTTTTGATTATCTATCCAATATACACGATTGTTCATGTTTGCCATAGGCACCTAAATTTAAATATAAAAATGTGATTGTATGATTAATAATTTTTTGTTGGATGTTTAGGTGATCCTAAAGCAACAAAGAGGAACCATGGAGAGGAAGAAGTAGTATCCAGATGTTTAAAAGGCGGTGTTCGGGACAGGAAACAAAGGCAACAAAGAGGAACCTCTAAGGTTTAAAGGCACTGCTTGCAGAGACGAGTGCAGAAAACAAGACAGAAGACCTGTCGAGAATGTTTTATGATTAAATGTTTTTGTTATGTACATGCACATTATTATTTACAATATATTTCTAAGATACATAAATATGTGACCTTTTAATGAAATCCAGGCTACTGTCTTAAAATCTAATGACATCTAAAGTTTGAATTTACTGATTTAACATTGAGTTCAGTCTTTGGCATGACCTTACTCAGTCAGTATTGAAGTTGTCAAGATTATATTTTCAGAGAATGTTTTCTGAATTGTGTAGGATGATTTTACAGTATGTAGAAAACAGTAAGTCACAAAGAAATACTTTGCTGGGATTTCACAGGCCGTGTCCCATTTGTACAACATATGTGAATTATCTTGAGACTAAAACTTCTGAAATCCAAACTGTTATATTTTAGCATTTCAAATGCAGCCACCCTTTGCCTAGAATTTGAAATATATACCCTTGGGTTTTTTCAGTAATTTTTTGACAACTCACCCTGAGATATTTTTAAAGAAATTTCTATGTATTATGGGCTTGAATTACTTGTTTATTTTATCATTTTGTCCAAGTAATTTGAAAAAAGTTTTAACTTAAATTTTAGTTCTCAATTAAAATAAATGTATATGTTGAGACTATATTTTTGTCCACAAACGTAATTGAATCATATACTTTAAGAGTATATTATTTTGAAGGGTATAAGAAATATTTTAGTTAAGTGTAAGTAAAACGTTTACACAGTAGTATAGCAGTGTATAATAGTTACAGAATATGTAATTTATGTGTGACACATGTAAATATTCTGTTACTGATTTATCCAAGTTGTTTATGTGTTATATTTGTCAAATGAATAAATTTGCAACGGTTATTGACAGTGGTGTACTTGTTTTTAGTTATTATTGCAAAGAAGCACATTATTCTGCATAAGTGTGAATGAATAAAGGTTTAATTTAATAAATAAATGCACGGTAAAGCCCGTGCAGAGCGGCTGTAATTGCATCGTTTAAACATCGGCCCGAGGGCATTTGCGACGAGATGCCGACATCTAGACGACATCTTCCCAATGAGCAAACGCTCCCTGAGCGACATCTTGCCGATGGAACTTTGAAAGTCGGCACAACGTCGGCTAGATGTATGTGTGCTGTCTGGGGTGTTTGTGTTTGAGAGTGGAAAGTTACCAGCTTTTGTGTGTGTGTGTAAGAAGCTGCAAGGAGGATTAGCGAGGAATTTACGTCTGGAAATTGTTAAGATAAGAGAGAGGCCTGAGGGGGAAAAGTAAACAGGCATCCATGTTATTAACCAATGCTTTAATGCTCACAGGATAAAATATGCAATGTATTTCTTACTTAATCAGTATTAATCATTGAATAATTGATGTAATAAATATAAGATGTTGTCTTTGATAAATTTGTATTAACCAATGAAATGAAGGTTGCATACAGAATAACTTAATGGGGGCATGGCAGCTCAACCTTGAAGAACAGAATCTCCTGTGCTTGTTCTGTGTGTGTGTGTGTGTGTGTGTGTGTGTGTGTGTGTGTTTTCTTTCCTAACAGATGGTTTTTAATAATGATTAAAGTGTTTCCTTAGAAGTAGTATTGCAGTAAAAGATTTAATATGTGTTTATCTATCTAAAGAAGTTAATGTGTGCCTTATTCATATAACCAATTTTACGAATAATAAAATGATGTCATGATATTGAAATATGTTTTACATAATAATCACTTTCATCTTACAGCTTATGTTTTTTATAAATGAATGTTTTATTAATGATTTGTTTTTAAGAAAGCATTATAACATGCTATGTGAAGTCAACCATATGTGAAGTGGAGGAGTACTAGAGAGGAACTGCAGGGCTCCCAGGGATGAGAGGAGAACAGTTTGATTTTTCTTTGTCTATGTGTGTCCATCTTTGCCTACAGGCTGAAATTGGGTGTGGTAAGGGAGTCAGATTCACGAGGAAGAGCAGCCTTTGTGGGTGGAGATTCTAAGAAGAACGACGACGTCATATACTCTTTAAATAAATGTTTTCCCAAATGCTGTGCATTCGTTGCTTGCCGCTTGTGGCCTTGAAACGATCCAGTGCGCTGTTAAACTTTTTCATATCTGATCAATAAATATTTGAACTTAGATATTTGTATCTTTTGCCTTTCCTCTAAATTATGAACATGCAATGGACGCCTTAAAGTCCAACACCATTCACCTCCATAGCCTTTATCATATTCGACGCATTATCAGTTGTCACGCAAACTTGTTGGTCCTCCTTCAAGTTCCAGTCTGCTAACGCACCTCTCATCTCCTCTGCTATATTATCCCCGGTATGCTCCGCGGGGAAGATTGATGTCTGCAGAGAGTGGGTCTTGAGTTCGAAGTTTGTTGTGATAAAATGGACTGTTAAACTTATGTATGGCTCAGTTGTCCGGCTCGTCCGTGGTTGTGGCGAAATGATCGATTTCACGGAGCTCGGATTCAACACTCATTTTACACTCATTATAAAGTTTCGGGATGGCCACTTGATTAAAATGTGTTCGGGATGGTATTTTATAACGCTTGTCCAGCGTCAGAACCATTTTTTTAAAGCCTTCTTTTGAGACTGTGTACACGGGTACCATGTCTTTTGCAATGTGGTATGTTATAGCGTCTGTAATTTCTTTGTGTCTGGCGGACGTCGACTCGTACGGTGTAACGCTACTGAACGCGTCAGCAATCAAACTTTGCTTTGGCTTATTTTGGGATGACTGAGAAGTCCCCGGTGTTTCTCTCATTTTCATGCACTCTTCATGCAGCACGCGATGGTGTTGTTTCAGGTGGTGAAACATGTTTTCTTGTGCTACCTTGCTTAGTCGCAATTTTTGTTAAGCACGACCTGCACAACACGTCACTCTGGTTTACATCGTCTTTTCTGAATCCAAAATACCTCCAAATAATGGAAGATGATTTATGTTTTGGCACCAAGTCAGATGCACTTCCACCGACCACATTATCTCCCGCACTCATTTTCTTTCTTTTTAATTTCTCCGCTGTCTCTGTATTGTACGCGCTGTCTTTAGCGGTCCATTCAAGCCAGGGCACTCGTTAAACTGATGTTCGTTGTGTGACTGCCAGAGTTGTATGCAAGGGCGGGGCGAGCGCGGAGAGGGGAAATCTATATTGTCTATATCGTTGCTTTTTCGATAGTAATATATTGAAAGTTCATATCTAGATATAGATACGATAGCGATATATCGTTCAGCCCTATTTCACACACTAGTTTTGTACATAATATACCAAAAATTCTTCTTTAGTACTTAAAGCTCCGCTGTGTACTTTTTTGAGTTAATTCTTAGCAAAAACCCATGTTTTCTTTCAAAAGTATGTGCTCATTTATGTGTAATTACTTCCACCCACTAATCAAAGTATTCTCGCAAGTGTAGAATCTGCTATTTAAAATACATACGGTCGAGTCGCTCGACTGGCTGAATCCATGTTGTGCTCAGTTCACAGCTCACCCCTTGCTTTTGAAATGCATAGAGAAGCTACGGTAGCCACCACCAGACAAACATGTCATGATTGGAGACAACGTAATAAAAAAGTTTGTCCGTTAAGACTGTAGAAACATGGTGGCACAAAATGGCGACTTCCATGGAGGGGGACCCTCGGTGTATGTACATAAAAACGTCTCATTCTAAAGTAATAAAAACATAACGGTTCATTATGAAAGGTCTTTATACACCCCTGATAATATAGTTTTGTATATTATTTTGCATTTCTGTCAAGAGATCATTCTAAAAATTACACACTGCACCTTTAACGTAGGCCAGAGTTCACGTCACCAAAAGCAGCAGATAAAAGCTGCATTTTATTGATCATAAGCTCATTTTTAAAATAAGCAATAGGAAAGAGCGACAGCAGCACTGATAGCCTAATATCATTGCATTTCTTTACTATTTATGAATATGATTGTGTGTTGAGCGTCTAAGACAGGGCTGTTCAATTAGTGTGTCATGGGGGCCAGAGTTATATCAGTGATGATGACTACATATACATTTAAACATACTCATGTTGTATTTTGAAACTGCATAAAAACAAAATCAGTGCATTGTACAATATACTTTTTCTACAAACATGTATTTTCAAACTGCATACAACAAAACTTGTTGTATGGCCAAGTAGGCTTTATCTACATCCAGACATGTTCGTATTTTGTATTTTAAAACTGCATAACAACATAAGTGCATTGTAAGATACCCGAGTAAGCTTTATTTTACATTTAAAGGGGTAAATAAGAGCCATATCACACTAATTGAGAATTTAATTTATTTACTCACAAGCACATAACCAAAAGTTTATAATATGGAACATAACATTGTTGTTTGACTCTCTATGTAAATGCATTGATGAAATTAACTGTTGGATGCGTCAAAACTTCCTCCAGTTAAACAAAGACAAAACCGAAGTCATTGTATTTGGAAATAAAGATGAAACTCTCAAAGTTAACACATACCTTGACTGTAGGGGTCTAAAGACACAAAATAAAGTCAGAAATCTTGGTGTAATTTTAGAGTCTGACCTTAATTTCAGTAGTCACGTGAAAGCGATAAGCAAATCAGCTTACTACCATCTCAGAAATATTGCCAGAATTAGATGTTTTGTCTCAAGACAGGACTTAGAGAAACTTGTTCATGCTTTCATCACCAGCAGGGTGGATTACTGCAATGGACTCCTTACTGGGATCCCCAAAAAGACCATTAGACAGCTGCAGCTCATACAGAACGCTGCTGCCAGAATTCTGACCAGAACCAAAAAATCTGAGCACATCACTCCAGTCCTCAGGTCCTTACACTGGCTTCCTGTTACATTTAGAATAGACTTTAAAGTATTGTTACTCGTTTATAAATCACTTCATGGCTTAGGACCCAAATACATGACAGATATGCTAACTGAATATAAACCTAACAGATTACTCAGATCATTAGGATCAGGTCAGTTAGAAATACCAAGGGTTCACTCAAAACAAGGTGCGTCAGCATTTAGCTTTTATGCCACCTCTAGCTGGAATCAACTTCCAGAAGAGATCAGATGTGCTTCAACAGTAAACACTTTTAAATCTAGATTAAAAACACATCTGTTTAACTCTGCATTTACTGAATGAGCACTGTGCTGCTTCACACTGACTGCACCTTTAACTCAAGTCACTTTTACTCCTGTTTTATTCTTTTTAACATTTTAAACTGTTTTATTAAAATCACATTTATTTTCTTTAATTGTTATTTTAAATTCTCATGTATCTTTGTCTTTATTGTGATCTTATCGTGTAAATCTTATTTTAACATTTTCTTTTACTTTTTTATATATTGTTTTCTCATTTCTGTGTAAAGCACTTTGAATGACCTCTGTGTATGAAATGTGCTATACAAATAAACTTGCCTTGCCTTGCCTTGCCTTGCCTATGCAGTTTTTTGTCAATGCTAATTATTTCACGACCTCTATTTAAACTACAACTGCCATCTTAATAACTGGCAAACATTAAGCTAGCTTCTAATAAGATAAATTATACTTTTAGATTTCGTCAGGGCAGTTAAATCAGGTGTATGTTTGTCAACGCGATACGCATACAGTGGTGCAGGTGCTGGGCTGTGAGCGATAGGCGATTAACTTACTCGTTTAAATTGCACTCTTGTGTGAGAACGATGACTCACATAATATTTGAGCCTTCTGGAGCCTTTGTCTGCTTTGAACTTCGGAGAAACGCCAGCTAGTTCACAAAAATCGTTTCCTTTATTAAGACGTCTAATGTCATTGTGGATAAGCAAGTCATAATTGAGCCGACATATCAGACAACAACTGTCGGAAAAGGAGTTGTTATTGTAAGCTGGAAATACAATAAATAAAGTTAAAACAGCCATAGAGTCTGTGGTCTCTTAACTCGCCACTGTCAGTCTTCGCATCTTGACGCGAGCAGACCAAAGCGCGAATACACGTGAAGGGGTGACTCGCGCTCTGCATTTCATGCAAACGATGCACGCACATCAAGATTGCGACCCTGTCCTCTTGCTTTCCATGTGAAATCAATGCTTCGCTGAGTGATTGACAGCATAATGATTGACTGCATAATGCAATCGTGTTCCCGTTAGTTAAGCATACGATTTAGATATATAGCTTTTTTCTTATCTGAAGATTATGTAAATGGCATATACGCAGTCTTCTAGCTGTGGCAAGCTGTGTTTTAATGTGTCATAAATTTCTCAAAGTCATGACTGTTTAAATACACTTGGCATCACATGCATGATTTAAGGTAAAGTGACACTTTTTCCGCGTCAATTCACAATCATTTAAACCATGCAGCTGTTATAGAGCCGATGCCAAACGATCACTGTTACGCGAGGACGCGAAACTGACGCGTCTTTACAAACTAATACATTTACAATGTATTACATTGATGAAAAAGGGAATTAAACTTGTCATGCAATATATTACTGAAATAAAAGAAGGGGTTTTTCGTCTGAATCCCTGAAACATACCTGTATGTGAGACTGCACGTTCTCCAGAGAGCTCGCGTTGATTCACGCCTTCAGAATATAAAATCCATTTGCAGTTTTGTAAACAAACGTATATGAGAAATATTAATATTCCATCGGATTTAGTATCAAATAATCCTCAGTATATATAGTTTTCAATAGGCACGCACTTAGTTTCGGTCTAGTCACGTGTGAAGGCAATTAAACACGCTTGGGCTGCCCTCTAGTGGTAAAAGCTAATGACATTTTTATTTTTACACAGGTTTTAATTGGACATTTTAAAGTGGAAATAACATAATATAGACATGTTTCTGCAATGTTTTTTTATCTTGGGCATCTTCACATTGGAGTCAAGAGTTCATATAAAATTTTTGGTTAATAAATGTTACAGACATATTGAGATTTGAACTACTTCCTGTTTGGCGACTACGCCATAGGTATATTTTGGTCTGTGATGGGAAAATGCTTCCGAAAATCAAAAATCCTTCTAGTAACTTTTGTGAGGCTTGGTCCAAGGATCGTGTACGTGGAATTTCATGAAGTTTCGACAAAATTTGTGACCTGTGAAACTTTTTTAAGGTTTTGTGTTCTATCCAATATGGCGGAAGAACGACATGGATCTGTGACTTCATCTTCTCAAGCAACTTACACCGGTACTGCCCGAACATTTTAAAGTTTGCACGGTGTCTCTGCGTCAAACGGCCTGGTCGCTAGAGCTGACACAAAAAATCTACCCGGGAATAATAATAATAATAAGAAGAAGAAGAACAAGAATTATAAAACTTAAGAAGAACAATAAGTGTGCTTTTGCAAGCACACTTAACTAGAAAATGCATTTCGGGACGAACTGCAAAAGTGTGCTTGCTCTGGTGCCGCCGATTTAGTTTGTGCATCCTCATATTGGAGACCCAAGTTCATGTACAAAGTTTGGTTTCAATACGTTAAAGCGTTCCTGAGATATAAACTACTTCCTGTTTGGCGGCGTAAAATTTTTGAAAAAAATGTGTTCTTTTGATGTTGTGCATCCTCACATTGGAGACCCAAGTTCATGTACAAAGTTTGGTTTCAATACGTTAAAGTGTTCCTGAGATATAAACTACTTCCTGTTTGGCGGCGTAACATTTAAAAAAAAAAATGTGTTATTTTGATGTTGTGCATCCTCACATTGGAGACCCAAATTCATGTACAAAGTTTGGTTTCAATACGTGAACGCGTTCCTGAGATATAAACTACTTCCTGTTTTGGCGGCGTCAATGCACATTTAGTTTGGGCTGTGACGGGCAAACGCTTCCGAAAATCAAAAATCCTTCTAGTAACTTTTGTGAGACTTGGTCCAAGGATCGTGTACGTGGAATTTCGTGAAGTTTGGACAAAATTTGTGACCTGTGAAACTTTTGTAAGGTTTTCTGTTCTATCCAATATGGCGGACGAACGACATGGATCTGTGACTTCATCTTCTCAAGCAACTTACACCGGTACTGCCCGAACATTTTAAAAAACACACATACACACACACACACAAACACACACACATTCTGGTTTACATGTTTTGTGGGGACATTCCATAGACGTAATGCATTTTATACCGTACAAACTGTATATTCTATTCCACTAACCTACCCCATTCCCTAACCCCAACCATCACAGAAACCCTTTTACTACTTCACATTTTCAAGAAACATCATTTTGTTTGATTTATAAGCTTGTTTCCTCATGGGGACATCAAAATGTCCCCACAAGGTCACAAAAATACTGGTATTCCTATCTTTGTGTGGACAATTGGTCCCCACAACGTGATAATTACCAGGTACACACACACGCACAGAAATGTATACAGGCATGTAACCAGGGGTGTTTCCAGCATTGAAGGACATCCGGGGTTTAGCACAGACCATTTTATGTAAATACAGGGATCACAAGCCTAGATAACCCGCTCTAGCTAGCCTAGAACCAACTATAACAGCTATGCTGCACATGTTCAGTGTTTTCTTATTAAAATTTTTAGAATTGTAATTTAAATAATTTTAATTTTTGGGTGAACAATCCCTTTAAAGTGCCCTATTTTCACACACTAGTTTTGTACATAATATACCAAAAATTCTTCTTTAGTACTTAAGATAATCTTAAAAACATGAGACTTAATGTAGGCCAGAGTTCACGTCACCAAAAGCAGCAGATGTAAGCTGCATTTTATTGATCATAAGCTCATTTTTAAAATAAGCGATAGGAGAGAGCGACAGTAGCACTGATAGCCTAATATCATTTCATGTCTTTACTATTTATGAATATGATTGTGTGTTGATCGTCTACGACAGGGCTATTCAATTAGTTTGTCATGGGGGCCAGAGATACATCAGTGATGATGACTACATATACATTTAAACATACTCATGTTGTATTTTGAAACTGCATAACAACAAAATCAGTGCATTGTACAATATACTTTTTCTACAAACATGTATTTTCAAACTGCATACAATAAAACTTGTGCATTGTAATATGACCAAGTAAACTTTAACTACATCCAGACGTTCGTATTTTGTATTTTAAAACTGCATAACAACATAAGTGCATTGTAAGATACCCGAGTAAGCTTTATTCTACATTTAAAGGGGTAAATAAGAGCCATATCACACTCATTGAGAATTTAACTTATTTACTCACTTAATTATACATAACCAAAAGTTTATAATATGGAACATAACATTGTTTTATGCAGTTTTTTGTCAAAGCAAATTATTTCACTACCTCTATTTAAACTATAACCGCCATCTTAATAACTGGCAAACATTAGGATAGCTTCCAATAAGAGAAATTATACTTTTAGATTTCGCCAGAGCAGTAAAATCAGGTGTATGTTTGTACAGTGGTGCAGGTGCTGGGCTGTGAGCGCTGGGCGATTAACTGTAACTCGATTAAATTGCATTCTTGTGTGAGAACGATGACTCGCATAATATTTGAGCCTTTGTCTGCTTTGAACCTCGGAGAAACGCCAGGATCTTTTATCTAGTTCACAAAAATCGTTTCCTTTATCAAGACATCTATTGTCATTGTGGAAAAGCAAGTGATCATTGAGCCAACATATCAGACAACAACTGTCGGAAAAGGTGGTGTTGTAAGCTGGAAATACAATAAATAAAGTTAAAACAGCCATAGAGTCCGTAGTGTCTTAACTCACCACTTCGCATCTTGACGCGGGCGGACCAAAGCGCGAATACACGTGAAGGGTGACGATCACTGGTGATTCTGACGCGCGAGGATACGCGTCTTTAACTAATACGTTTACAATGTCTAAAATTCATGAAAAGAGGAATTAAACTTGTCATGTCATATATCACTGAAATAAATAAACTACTTCCTGTTTTGGCAGCGTAAAATTTTTGAAAAAAAATGTGTTCTTATGATGTTGTGCATCCTTCCATTGGAGACCCAAATTCATGTACAAAGTTTGGTTTCAATACGTGAAAGGGTTCCTGAGATATAAACTACTTCCTGTTTGGCGGCGTAAAATTTTAGGAAAAAAATTGTTCTTTTGATGTTGTGCATCCTCACATTGGAGACCCAAATTCATGTACAAAGTTTGGTTTCAATACGTGAAAGCGTTCCTGAGATATAAACTACATCCTGTTTTGCCGGCGTCGACGCACATTTAGTTTGGGCTGTGACGGACAAACGCTTCCGAAAATCAAAAATCCTTTTAGTAACTTTTGTGAGGCTTGGTCCAAGGATCGTGTACGTGGAATTTCGTGAAGTTTGGACAAAATGTGTGACCTGTGAAACTTTTTTAAGGTTTTCTGTTCTATCCAATATGGCGGACGAACGACATGGATCTGTGACTTCATCTTCTCAAGCAACTTACACCGGTACTGCCCGAACATTTTAAAGTTTGAACGGTGTCTCTGTGTCAAACTGTCTAGTCGCTAGAGCTGGCCAAAAAAATCTACCCGGGAATAATAATAACTAGAAAATGCATTTCGGGACGAACTGCAAAAGTGTGCTTGCTCTGGTGCGGTCACTAATGTGATTTGTGAAATGTAAAATTTTAGAATATTTTTTTATCTTGTGCATCCTTGTATTGGAAATCAAATCCTCGCATTGTGAAAGCATTGCTGAGACACACACACACACACACACACGCACACACGCACACACGCACGTTCTGGTTTCCATGTTTTTTGGGGACATTCCATAGACGTAATGCATTTTATTCTGTACAAACTGTATATTCTATTCCCCTTACCTGCCCCATTCCCTAACCCCAACCATCACAGGAAACTGTCTGATACCTTAGATTGTCAATAAACATCATTCTGTTTGATTTATTAGCTTGTTTCCTCATGGGGACATCAAAATGTCCCCACAAGGTCACAAAAATACTGGTATTCCTATCTTTGTGGGGACAATTGGTCCCCCCAACGTGATAATTACCCGGCCGCACACACACACACGCGCACACACGCACACACACACACACACACACACACACACGCACGCACACACGCACACACGCACACACACACACACACACACACACACACACACACACACACACACACACACACACACACACACACACACACACACACACAAATGTACACAGGCTTGTAACCAGGGGTGTTTCCAGCATTGAAGGACATCCGGGGCTTAGCCCAGACCATTTTATGTAAATACAGGGATCACTAGCCTACATCACCTGCTCTAGCTAGCCTAGAACCAATTATAATGGCTGTGCTGCACATCACACTCATTGAGAATTTAATTTATTTACTCACTTAAGTACACATAACCAAAAGTTTATAATATGGAACATTACATTGTTTTATGCAGTTTTGTCAATGCAATTATTTCACGACCTCTATTTAAACTACAATCGCCATCTTAATAACTGGCAAACATTAAGCTAGCTTCTAATAAGAGAAATTATACTTTTAGATTTCGTCAGGGCAGTTAAATCAGGTGTATGTTTGTCAGCGCGATACGCATACAGTGGTGCAGGTGCTGGGCTGTGAGCGATAGGCGATTAACTGTAAATCGTTTAAATTGCACTCTTGTGTGAGAACGATGACTCACATAATATTTGAGCCTTTGGGAGCCTTTGTCTGCTTTGAACTTCGGAGAAACGCCAGCTAGTTCACAAAAAATGTTTCCTTTATTAAGACGTCTAATGTCATTGTGGATAAGCAAGTCATAATTGAGCCGACATATCAGACAACAACTGTTGGAAAAGGAGTTGTTATTGTAAGCTGGAAATACAATAAATAAAGTTAAAACAGCCATAGAGTCTGTGGTCTCTTAACTCGCCACTGTCAGTCTTCGCATCTTGACGCGGGCAGACCAAAGCGCGAATACACGTGAAGGGGTGACTCGCGCTCTGCATTTCATGCAAAAGATGCACGCACATCAAGATTGCGACCCTGTCCTTTTGCTTTCCATGTGAAATCAATGCTTCGCTGAGTGATTGACAGCATAATGATTGACAGCATAATGCAATCATGTTCCCGTTAGTTACAGTTTTTTTCGATTGCTAAACGACAGTGGGCACAACTGGAGTCACATGTGCAAAACTCTAACTACAGTCTGCACAGCAGCAGTTCATGTGGACCAAACTCTAGTTCGTTTTTCATTGGTTAAACACAGTTTTCAAAACTTTACACACTTATCCCATGACTTTAACCACAACCTGCACAACACTGTGGATTTACAGCACTTTGTTCAAATGCTAACACACTGCTGTCAAAACTGTGAACCACACATTCAAAACAGAATTGATTTCAGCCTTGTGCCTTTCAAACACTGCTGATTGCAATTTCATATAAATGTAAATTCCAATTTCATTTATATATTTCATTTATATATAATATTACTTTTTATATAAATATGATAGGTAGAGCTTAGAAAGACAAATTTTGGAAATGGAACAAGGAAGACGGGTTCGTGGAGGGAGAAGGGTGGCAGGTAGTGGCCTGATGCTAGAGAAAGGCAGGATTAGCTCCTCAATTATTTGTTTGAATTACAGTATGTACTTTTAGTTTCTACCTTTTTTCCTCATTACTATAATTCCATAAACTACTACAGACTATTGAAGCAAACTGCAAATTTCATTTACCTTAAAGAATTGTTCTGGTCAAAAAATTTCAATAAATCATGTGATAAATCAATCAATAAATACATCATTATTTGAAGAAAATATTACTTTGTATGAAGTCACTGAAATTGTTCAAACTGTAAAGATAAAAATTAGTAATTTCTGTATTGGTGTTTGATGTTAGTGTTTTTCCTCTCAGTGTGTTGTTAGTGACAGTGTGTGTTATCTCAGTGAGGGTTGTGTTTAGTGTTTGGCTGTACTGAGCTGTTTTGAGTCATGTGTTTAGAGTTGTGCTCAGGTGACTTTTGGTATTGCAGGTTGTAGTTAGAGTTTTGCACATGTAGCTCCAGTTGTGCCCACTGACGTTTAGCAATCGAAAAAAACTGTAAGCATACGATTTAGATATATAGCTTTTCTTATCTGAAGATTATGTAAATGGCATATACGCAGTCTTCTTGCTGTGGCAAGCTGTGTTTTAATGTGTCATACATTTCTCAAAGTCATGACTGTTTAAATACACTTGGCATAACATGCATGATTTAAGGTAAAGTGACACTTTTTCGCGTCAATTCACAATCATTTAAACCATGCAGCTGTTATAGAGCCGATGCCAAGCAATCACTGTTACGCGAGGACGCGAAACTGACGCGTCTTTACAAACTCATACATTTACAATGTATTACATTGATGAAAAAGGGAATTAAACTTGTCATGCAATATATTACTGAAATAAAAGAAAGGGTTTTACGTCTGAATCCCCGAAACATACCTGTATGTGAGACTGCACGTTCTCCAGAGAGCTCGCGTTGATTCACGCCTTCAGAATATAAAATCCATTTGCAGTTTTGTAAACAAACGTATATGAGAAATATTAATATTCCATTGGATTTAGTATCAAATAATCCTCAGTATATATAGTTTTCAATAGGCACAGACTTAGTTTGGGTCTAGTCACGTGTGAAGGCAAGGCAATTAAACACGCTTGGGCTGCCCTCTAGTGGTAAAAGCTAATGACATTTTTATTTTTACACAGGTTTTAATTGGACATTTTAAAGTGGAAATAACATAATATAGACATGTTTCTGCAATATTTTTTTATCTTGGGCATCTTCACATTGGAGTCAAGAGTTCATATAAAATTTTTGGTTAATAAATGTTACAGACATATTGAGATTTGAACTACTTCCTGTTTGGCGACTACGCCATAAGTATATTTTGGTCTGTGATGGGCAAATGCTTCCGAAAATCAAAAATCCTTCTAGTAACTTTTGTGAGGCTCGGTCCAAGGATCGTGTACGTGGAATTTCATGAAGTTTCGACAAAATTTGTGACCTGTGAAACTTTTTTAAGGTTTTGTGTTCTATCCAATATGGTGGCCGAACGACATGGATCTGTGACTTCATCTTCTCAAGCAACTTACACCGGTACTGCCCGAACATTTTAAAGTTTGAACGGCGTCTCTGAGTCAAACGGTCTGGTCGCTAGAGCTGACACAAAAAATCTACCCGGGAATAATAATAATAATAATAATAATAATAAGAATAATAAAACTTAAGAAGAACAACAAGTGTGCTTTTGCAAGCACACTTAATAACTAGAAAATGCATTTCGGGACGAACTGCAAAAGTGTGCTTGCTCTGGTGCGGTCACTAACGTGATTTGTGAAATGAAAAATTTTTGAATATTTTTTTATCTTGTGCATCCTTATATTGGAAATCAAATCCTCGCATTGTGAAAGCATTGCTGACACACACACACACACACACACACACACACACACACACACACACACACACACACACACACACACACACACACACACACACACACACACACACACACACACACAAATGTACACAGGCTTGTAACCAGGGGTGTTTCCAGCATTGAAGGACATCCGGGGCTTAGCCCAGACCATTTTATGTAAATACAGGGATCACTAGCCTACATCACCTGCTCTAGCTAGCCTAGAACCAATTATAATGGCTGTGCTGCACATGTTCACTGTTTTCTTATAAAAATAAATTAGAATTGTAATTTAAATAATTTAAATTTTGGGTGAACAATCCCTTTAAAGTGCTCTATTTTCACACACTAGTTTTGTACATAATATACCAAAAATTCTTCTTTAGTACTTAAAGCTCCACTGTGTACTTTTTTGAGTTAATTCTTAGCAAAAACCCATGTTTTCTTTCAAAAGTATGTGCTCATTTATGTGTAATTACTTCCACCCACTAATCAAAGTATTCTCGCAAGTGTAGAATCTGCTATTTAAAATACATACGGTCGAGTTGCTCGACTGGCTGAATCCATGTTGTGCTCAGTTCACAGCTCACCCCTTGCTTTTGAAATGCATAAAGAAGCTACGGTAGCCACCACCAGACAAACATGTCATGATTGGAGACAACGTAATAAAAAAGTTTGTCCGTTAAGACTGTACAAACATGGTGGCACAAAATGGCGACTTCCATGGAGTCCATATTCTAAAGTAATAAAAACATAACGGTTCATTATGAAAGGTCTTTATACACCCCTGATAATATAGTTTTGTATATTATTTTGCATTTCTGTCAAGAGATCCTTCTAAAAATTACACACTGCACCTTTAATGTAGGCCAGAGTTCACGTCACCAAAAGCAGCAGATAAAAGCTGCATTTTATTGATCATAAGCTCATTTTTAAAATTAGCGATAGGAAAGAGCGACAGCAGCACTGATAGCCTAATATCATTGCATTTCTTTACTATTCATGAATATGATTGTGTGTTGAGCATCTACGACAGGGCTGTTCAATTAGTGTGTCATGAGGGCCAAAGATATATCAGTGATGATGACTACATATACATTTAAACATACTCATGTTGTATTTTGAAACTGCATAACAACAAAATCAGTGCATTGTACAATATACTTTTTCTACAAACATGTATTTTCAAACTGCATACAACAAAACTTGTGCATTGTGATATGACCAAGTAGGCTTTATCTACATCCAGACATGTTCGTATTTTGTATGTTAAAACTGCATAACAACATAAGTGCATTGTAAGATACCCGAGTAAGCTTTATTCTACATTTAAAGGGGTAAATAAGAGCCATATCACACTCATTGAGAATTTAATTTATTTACTCACTTAAGTACACATAACCAAAAGTTTATAATATGGAACATAACATTGTTTTATGCAGTTTTGTCAATGCAATTATTTCACTACCTCTATTTAAACTATAACCGCCATCTTAATAACTGGCAAACATTAGGATAGCTTCCAATAAGAGAAATTATACTTTTAGATTTCGTCAGGGCAGTAAAATCAGGTGTATGTTTGTCAGCGCGATACGCATACAGTGGTGCAGGTGCTGGGCTGTGAGCGATAGGCGATTAACTGTAAATCGTTTAAATTGCATTCTTGTGTGAGAACGATGACTCGCATAATATTTGAGCCTTTGTCTGCTTTGAACTTCGGAGAAACGCCAGGATCTTTTATCGAGTTCACAAAAATCGTTTCCTTCAGTAAGACATCTAATGTCATTGTGGATAAACAAGTGATCATTGAGCCGACATATCAGACAACAACTGTCGGAAGAGGAGTTGTTGTAAGCTGGAAATACAATAAATAAAGTTAATACAGCCATAGAGTCCGTGGTCTCTTAACTCACCACTGTCAGTCTTCGCATCTTGACGCGGGCAGACTAAAGCGCGAATACACGTGAAGGGGTGACTCGCGCTCTCTATTTCATGCAAAAGATGCACACACATCAAGATTGCGACCCTGTCCTCTTGCTTTCCATGTGAAATCAATGCTTCGCTGAGTGATTGACAGCATAATGATTGACAGCATAATGCAATCGTGTTCCCGTTAGTTAAGCATACAATTTAGATATATAGCTTTTCTTATCTGAAGATTATGTAAATGGCATATACGCAGTCTTCTAGCTGTGGCAAGCTGTGTTTTAATGTGTCATACATTTCTCAAAGTCATGACTGTTTAAATACACTTGGCATAACATGCATGATTTAAGGTAAAGTGACACTTTTTCGCGTCAATTCACAATCATTTAAACCATGCAGCTGTTATAGAGCCGATGCCAAACGATCACTGTTACGCGAGGACGCGAAACTGACGCGTCTTTGCAAACTCATACATTTACAATGTATTACATTGATGAAAAAGGGAATTAAACTTGTCATGCAATATATTACTGAAATAAAAGAAAGGGTTTTACGTCTGAATCCCCGAAACATACCTGTCTGTGAGACTGCACGTTCTCCAGAGAGCTCGCGTTGATTCATGCCTTCAGAATATAAAATCCATTTGCAGTTTTGTACACAAACGTATATGAGAAATATTAATATTCCATCGGATTTAGTATCAAATAATCCTCAGTATATGTAGTTTTCAATAGGCACGGACTTAGTTTCGGTCTAGTCACGTGTGAAGGCAAGGCAATTAAACACGCTTGGGCTGCCCTCTAGTGGTAAAAGCTAATGACATTTTTATTTTTACACAGGTTTTAATTGGACATTTTAAAGTGGAAATAACATAATATAGACATGTTTCTGCAATGTTTTTTTTTATCTTGGGCATCTTTACATTGGAGTCAAGAGTTCATATAAAATTTTTGGTTAATAAATGTTACAGACATATTGAGATTTGAACTACTTCCTGTTTGGCGACTACGCCATAGGTATATTTTGGTCTGTGATGGGCAAATGCTTCCGAAAATCAAAAATCCTTCTAGTAACTTTTGTGAGGCTTGGTCCAAGGATCGTGTACGTGGAATTTCATGAAGTTTCGACAAAATTTGTGACCTGTGAAACTTTTTTAAGGTTTTGTGTTCTATCCAATATGGTGGAAGAACGACATGGTTCTGTGACTTCATCTTCTCAAGCAACTTACACCGGTACTGCCCGAACATTTTAAAGTTTGAACGGCGTCTCTGCGTCAAACGGTCTGGTCGCTAGAGCTGACACAAAAAAATCTACCCGGGAATAATAATAACTAGAAAATGCATTTCGGGACGAACTGCAAAAGTGTGCTTGCTCTGGTGCCGCCGATTGAGTTTCTGCATCCTCACATTGGAGTCCCAAGTTCATGTACAAAGTTTGGTTTCAGTACGTAAAAGCGTTCCTGAGATATAAACTACTTCCTGTTTGGCGACGTAAAATTTTGGAAAAAAAAATTTCTTTTGATGTTGTGCATCCTCACATTGGAGACCCAAGTTCATGTACAAAGTTTGGTCTCAATACGTTAAAGCGTTCGTGAGGTATAAACTACTTCCTGTTTGGCGGCGTAAAATTCTAGAAAAAAATGTGTTCTTTTGATGTTGTGCATCCTCACATTGGAGAGCCAATTTCATGTACAAAGTTTGGTTTCAATAAGTTAAAGCGTTCCTGAGATATAAACTACTTCCTGTTTGGCGGCATAAAATTTTAGAATTTTTTTTTTATTTTGATGTTGTGCATCCTCACATTGGAGACCCAAATTCATGTACAAAGTTTGGTTTCAATACATGAAAGCGTTCCTGAGATATAAACTACTTCCTGTTTGGCGGCGTAAAATTTTAGGGAAAAAAATGTTCTTTTGATTTTGTGCATACTCACATTGGAGACCCAAATTCATGTACAAAGTTTGGTTTCAATACATGAAAGCGTTCCTGAGATATAAACTACTTCCTGTTTGGCGGCGTAAAATTTTAGAAAAAAAATGGTTCTTTTGATGTTGTGCATCCTCACATTGGAGACCCAAATTCGTGTACAAAGTTTGGTTTCAATACGTGAAAGCGTTCCTGAGATATAAACTACTTCCTGTTTGGCGCCGTTAAACTTTTGCAAGCACACTTAATAATAATAAAACTTAAGAAGAACAATAAGTGTGCTTTTGCAAGCACACTTAATAATAATAAAACTTAAGAAGAACAATAAGTGTGCTTTTGCAAGCACACTTAATAATAATAAAACTTAAGAAGAACAATAAGTGTGCTTTTGCAAGCACACTTAATAATAATAATAATAATAAGAATAATAAAACTTAAGAAGAACAACAAGTGTGCTTTTGCAAGCACACTTAATAATAATAAAACTTAAGAAGAACAATAAGTGTGCTTTTGCAAGCACACTTAATAATAATAAAACTTAAGAAGAACAATAAGTGTGCTTTTGTAAGTGTTTTTTTTGTAAAATTTTAGGACAAAAAATGTTCTTTTGATGTTGTGCATCCTCACATTGGAGACCCAAATTCATGTACAAAGTTTGGTTTCAATACGTGAAAGCATTCCTGAGAGATAAACTACTTCCTGTTTTGGCGGCGTCTACGCACATTTAGTTTGGGCTGTGACGGACAAACGCTTCCGAAAATCAAAAATCCTTCTAGTAACTTTTGTGAGGCTTGGTCCAAGGATCGTGTACGTGGAATTTCGTGAAGTTTGGACAAAATTTGTGACCTGTGAAACTTTTTTAAGGTTTTCTGTACTATCCAATATGGCGGACGAACGACATGGATCTGTGACTTCATCTTCTCAAGCAACTTACACCGGTACTGCCCGAACATTTTAAAAACACACACACACACACACACACACACACACAAATTTATACAGACTTGTAACAACTGTTTCTCTAAAATTTACGATAAAAAAAATATTTCACTCAGTGATTGACAGCATAATGCAATCAATCGTGTTCCCATTCAACAGTAACTAAGCATCAGGGACGTGCACAGGAATTTTAAGGGGCAGTTGCTCTAACCTAAAAAAAGGGCACCTCCCCCCACAAAAAAATGCTACATCCAGACATGTTCGTATTTTGTATTTTAAAACTGCATAACAACATAAGTTACGCGTTACTGGAGAGCAGGGAGACAGTTCTGTCTTTAAACTGTCTCCCTGCTTTTATTACTCAAAACAAAACTGACTCGATGGTGAAAGGTCGGAAGACCAAATCATATCCACCGAGGAAATGTTTTACGTGTTGTTACAGTAACACTTTGTTTCCAGTTTTGCGCTGCTCAGCCTGGATTACAACACAATGCGTCCGATTCGCGAACTGACTCCTTTGAACGGATTAGTTTGAATGAACGGTTGAAACAACAGATCTGTCCCAACACTAAACTCACAAGACGTCACTGTCAGCACAATCAGTCACTTATAGCGCCTCATAAATGAGAATGTAAATGTGTTTAGAAAGATTTGCCCTAAATAACAGTCTCAACTAAAAAACATAGACATTTACTATGTTAACTTTATGATGAATAAATAATTTATCAGGTCTACCAAATAAGGATTTTATCCTACAAAGCAATAAAAGCCATGGTAAAAAACTGATCAAAGATGATGACAGCAGAGTGTCAGGTAAAATCTGTGTCTGATAAATGCATGGTGCAGAGGAGGTTGTAAAACTCTTCAGAAAGACCAGTCATAATTTTTTTAAAATACTTTGACTTAAATAGTGACATTTTTACATTTAAAATATCTGCTAATGATGAGACCATTTTGATAATTATGTACATATAGAAAATCGGCCAAACATATCGGCCATCGGCTGCCCTGATTTCTAAATATCGGCATCGGCCAGAGAAAAAGCCATATCGGTCGACCTCTATGTGAAAGCATTCCTGACACACACACACGCACACACACAGAAATGTATACAGGCATGTAACCAGGGGTGTTTCCAGCATTAAAGGACATCCGGGGTTTAGCACAGACCATTTTATGTAAATACAGGGATCACAAGCCTAGATAACCCCCTCTAGCTAGCCTAGAACCAACTATAACAGCTATGCTGCACATGTTCAGTGTTTTCTTATTAAATTTTTTTAGAATTGTAATTTAAATAATTTTAATTTTTGGGTGAACAATCCCTTTAAAGTGCCCTATTTTCACACACTAGTTTTGTACATAATATACCAAAAATTCTTCTTTAGTACTTAAGATAGTCTTAAAAAGATGAGTCTTAACCCTCTGGGGTCCGACCATTTTGGGACACTGTCAGAGGTTCTGACATGCTCTTACATTTGATCTTTTTTCAGTTGCTTTAAAACATAATAATGGCAAGTGTCTCATACCACTGTGTTCAGCACAAACTGGGCTAAAATATTATATGAGCTACATGTATGTACATGTTTGTATTTTTGAGAGAAAAAGGTTTGTGCGTGGTTTTTAAAAAAGCAAAAATTTTAAGTCACTGATATAAGTTCACAAAACCCATACTAAACATGTTTTACCAAGACTTTCCTAAACAGAATCTAGTAGTCTAGAGTTTTTTCTTTAAAATGATGTGAAAATCATCCTGCCTACTGATTCATATAAACCAATATATTGATTTAGAAATTGTAAGACACTTTTTGTTTAGAGTGGCCGTATGCGAGAAGGAGTGATTGACAGCTAGCAAACAAAGCCTCGCATAAAGAGATGCATAATGAGCTGCATAATGAGCTGCATAATGAGGCAGGAGGGAACTACAGTAAAGAATGTGAGGACAAATGTATACATGTTTGTTTGAGGTTTATCAAGAAGTTAACAATATAATCAAAATAGAAATGAAGGTCAGTAGGAAATTTTCAATTTATTTGGAAACGAACCCTATTAAAAAACTTAACTTGTATAAGAAACTGATGAACAACAGAGCTGTAAACTTCATGTGGCTCATGTTACCATATAACTTTATGTCCAAAGAGTGTGAATATGTTTTCCACTTCATAGTTTTGTACTGATGAGAGGGATGCAGACCTGTAAGAGAGTTATGAACAGCTGTCATCACAAATTGTCCACAGAAATATCCTTACATACATAACTGAAGGGTAAATGATAGCACTACATTCAGATAAACTATCATAAACTAAATTAGTATCTCAGATAAACATCTGCAATGATTAGTTATATAAAAAGCTGTTTTCAGATGACTGTTTTCAGATGCCCATCCCCTTAATGTCTAGCTTCTGTTTTAAACACGTTTCTGTAAGTGAGTATGAACTTTAAAAACACATCGCAAATGGATGTGCGCGAGCTCGCGTCTCCGTGTAAACAACGCGGAGCTCATAATAAAACGGTGTCGCGTGTAAAGCGCAATGTATGGAATGGGTTGCATGTAAACAATATCATATTACAGCAGATCCCCTAGTGCAGTATTACTCAAAGTTGCCATGAAGGATACGAAAGTGAATAACTGTGTCTAACACTGTACAGCATGTAACAATGAAATCCGCCATTAACGTTACGTGATCACGCGTGTACTCATTTGTAAATAAGCATGTAAACATGGAATCATATTACAGCACACATTTAAAAGATACAGCAGTGCAGCATTACTCAAAGTTGCCATGAAGGATACGAAAGTGAATAACTGTGTCTAACACTGTACACAGCATGTAACAATGAAATCCGCCATTACGTGATCACACGCGTTCTCGTTTGTAAACAAAGTTTTTAAATCCGAAGCGTGCAGTCTGCTAAGGTTGCTTATGTAGGCTGAACTGCACAAGCCATAACATATTACATCATAGCTGCCAACTCTCACTCATTCACCGTGAGACACCCGCAATTGACCCCATTCTCACGCTCTCACGCCACACATCCATTTTCTCACGCAGGCTCGTGCCCACTATTGACATTCCCATTGAGTTTAATAAAAGTCATGAAATAATTGCCTAATATACCTAATTGTACATACTGT
Source organism: Paramisgurnus dabryanus (assembly GCF_030506205.2). NCBI lineage: Eukaryota > Metazoa > Chordata > Actinopteri > Cypriniformes > Cobitidae > Paramisgurnus > Paramisgurnus dabryanus. The sequence continues at coordinate 1,124,262 of NC_133341.1, read as the reverse complement.
AAAACGCCTAGCTATCTCTATCTGGCCTGCCTCAATCAACATAAAGCGCTCGTCAAAGTCAAAATGATGCGAAGGCCAATCAAATCAAAGAAGGTGGAGTTATTGTTTACAAATGCCAGAGCGCCAGCTACAAACTACAGAGCGAGTGCGCGGCTACGCGATGGTGAAAGAGCAACGCACGATGTACGTAGCTAAACCAGTACTGACACTTTTATATTTAAGCGTACCTTCACTGTCTTTTGCGTGCCTCCACTTCTCATGTTGCTGGTACTTTGCTGCAAAAAGTCAAAGAGCATTTCACTTTATGTGGCGCTGCGCAGGAAGTTCGGCAGCGAGGACATCAGAGTACCGCGAGAGCAATTCGAAATGTTACAAAAGGGTCCGCCTTTACCTTTGCTCTCGCGTTACTATGATGTCATAAGCCGAACAGTCAGCGCCGCACCAGTCGAACACACAAAGCGTCAAGGTCTGGATGAGAAGCAGAGACCTGCACGGATTCCACGCATACAGATACCCTCAGAAAACAGCAATTTTAATCAACCCTCACCTGCGTGTGCATGTCTGTAATCAGTACAAGCCTGTGTGATGTTTGCTGTGACAGTTTTTAATTAAAGAGAAAAAAAGTCAAATGATATTTGACATCTAACAATAATATATACGAAATATAATTATATGGTCTTGACATGCACATTATCTGTTGCTTTAGTTTAATATGAACTACTAATTTGGTTTATTTGATTGTGACAGTCCCTCTATCACCAACCAATCACAAATAATCACTTTTGCTTCTCTTTCTCAGTGGATAAACTGAATCAAAGCTGCTGTTATCTGCAGTTATACATTTTACAGAGACCAGTAGCCTATTCATTAGATTTTAAGTAATTTTTTGGCACTTTTATCAGAAGGAAAGTACAATAGGAGTGTATGAAATAATAATAAAGACTCTAATTTCAGTCATTTAAACTCAGTAAAAGCTTTTATTTCAATTTAATTTGTAAAATATGATTAGATTTGTATTGTAATCCATTTTTACGCAGTTTTTCCAACTATTTTATACAGAAATAGCTAAAATCCACACTATTATCAATTGGTTAAGCACTTAAAAGTTATTACCACAAACCCCCCCCCCCCCCCAAAAAAAAAATCTCACTCCAAGCTGAACTCAGAAGTTGGCAGCTCTGTTACATGATAGCAAATATAAATGAAGACAAATGACTTACAGTTTCTTCAGGAATATATCCTTCTCCATTGCGTCTTCCATTGTTCTTCTTCTTAGGTAACTTAACGTTAAAGATAAACGCTTCTCTTCCTCAATGTCCAGACATAAATGAAGATATTCCTCACGTGTGTGTATAAAGTTTATAATCCAAACATGCGGTAAAGTCTTTAAATCTGATAAAACTTTACGCTTTGCTTATTATGGTTTGAATAGCTCGTGTCTTCATTACCATGTCAACAGCCTGAGGGCGTGACCGCATTAGAGATAATGAGCTCAGCCAGGAAAAACATTACTCTCTTTACTTCAATGCAGATTATATAAACAGGAAATATTTGTTTTTGATTATAATTAGCTTGTTTAAAAGTAGACATTTCAGGCTTTCTTTGGATATGTGTATTATGTTTGTGTGACGAGTATTCGCAGAGTTTCAACTGATTTTTGTAACATGTTGAGACAGCTGGCGGAGACAGAAATGTCTGAATGCGCACCCTGTTTATTTTCTTTATTTGACAAAAACACAAAGATCTCTTGTTATTGTGAATGCACACTAATTAAAGAGGACCCTTCAGAGTTTCAAATGATGTCAAACACGTAAGTGTTTGATTATTAATAATGGAGTATTTAAAGTTGATTCTGCTATGATAAGGAGAAAACACGTCAAAACGCGTCCCCGCGTTTTTGGACCCCTAATTTACTATTTATGAATATGATTGTGTGTTGAGCGTCTACGACAGGGCTATTCAATTAGTTTGTCATGGGGGCCAGAGATACATCAGTGATGATGACTACATATACATTTAAACATACTCATGTTGTATTTTGAAACTGCATAACAACAAAATCAGTGCATTGTACAATATACTTTTTCTACAAACATGTATTTTCAAACTGCATACAACAAAACTTGTGCATTTTAATATGAACAAGTAAGCTTTATCTACATCCAGACGTTAGTATTTTGTATTTTAAAACTGCATAACAACATAAGTGCATTGTAAGATACCCGAGTAAGCTTTATTCTACATTTAAAGGGGTAAATAAGAGCCATATCACACTCATTGAGAATTTAACTTATTTACTCACTTAAGGAAATGTACCTATCTAGTTAGTGGTGCTTGCATTTATGCAAAGCATCACTATTACTATCTTGCATACTTATTATTAGTGGTGCTTGCATTTATGCAAAGCATCACTATTACTATCTTGCATACTTATTATTATTAGTGGTGCTTGCATTTATGCAAAGCATCACTATTATTATTGCTCAGGGATATTATTATTATTATTATTCTTATGTCTGCACACTTTTTCGGCGCGTAACTCGTCGCGCACGGTTTGCCGTAGTCCCATGAAAGAGGGCTCAAATCGACCGGTTTTTTGAGGAGATGGTGGCTATGACTTTTATAAGCGGTCGGGTGCAGAATTTCCGAAAGGGGGGCAAAAAACCACCCGAAAAATCCCATTGACTTAACATTACGCCAAACTTTGACAAGTCATAGCTCCGCTCGAGGATTTTGTAGAAACATGTGGGTTACAACATTTGAAGAGGGTGGTAGACTCTGTAAGAACATGGATCACAATGGGGTGTAAGTTGTACCCCTGGGGTGTAAGAGGTGCCCAAAAATGCCCAATGAAAAGTCAATGGGGGAAAATCCCATAGACTTAACATTGCAAAAACTTTGACGGGTCACAGGTCCGAGCGAGGATTTCGTAGAAGCATGTGGGTTACTAAATTTGAAGAGGGTGCTAGACTCTGTCAGGACGTCCCCCGCAATGGGGTTGTAATGTTACCCTAGCAACCATTTTGGGCACCCTAGCAACCTATCCCATAGACTGCCATTACAAAATGCCCAGAGGGATATCTTTGCACCACAGTGTCACAGAGACATGGGGGTGGGCTCATTTTACTCAGGCATCCAATCAGCCTCTCAGGACCCTTGCAGAGTTACTAAGCCACGCCCCTAGCAACCACTTTTGAGCACCCTAGCAACATAAAATTCAAACAGTTATATCTCGGCATCAGAACATCGTAGAGACACGGGGTTTGGACCGTTTTACTTGTGACTCGGAGTGTAATCACTGGGCACATCATTGGCCACTCCCAAGCCACGCCCCTAGCAACCAAATACAGTACCCTAGCAACAGAGTAAACAAAGCCTTATATCTCCGCATCAGAACATCGTAGAGACACGGGGTTTGGACCGTTTTACTTGTGACTCGGAGTGTAATCACTGGGCACATCATTGGCCACTCCCAAGCCACGCCCCTAGCAACCAAATACAGTACCCTAGCAACAGAGTAAACAAAGCCTTATATCTCCGCATCAGAACATCGTAGAGACACGGGGGTTGGACCGTTTTACTTGTGACTCGGAGTGTAATCACTGGGCACATAATTGGCCACTCCCAAGCCACGCCCCTAGCAACCAAATACAGTACCCTAGCAACAGAGTAAACAAAGCCTTATATCTCCGCATCAGAACATCGTAGAGACACGGGGGTTGGACCGTTTTACTTGTGACTCGGAGTGTAATCACTGGGCACATCATTGGCCACTCCCAAGCCACGCCCCTAGCAACCAAATACAGTACCCTAGCAACAGAGTAAACAAAGCCTTATATCTCCACATCAGAACATCGTAGAGACATGGGGTTTGGACCGTTTGACTCATGACTCGGAGGGTAATCACTAGTGGATGCCATTTTTTTCCCTAGCAACCAAATACAGTACCCTAGCAACAGAGTAAACAAAGCCTTATATCTCCGCATCAGAACATCGTAGAGACATGGGGTTTGGACCGTTTGACTCGTGACTCGGAGGGTAATCACTAGTGGATGCCATTTTTTCCCCTAGCAACCAAATACAGTACCCTAGCAACAGAGTAAACAAAGCCTTATATCTCCGCATCAGAACATCGTAGAGACACGGGGGTTGGACCGTTTGACTCGTGACTCGGAGGGTAATCACTAGTGGATGCAATTTTTTTCCCTAGCAACCAAATACAGTACCCTAGCAACAGAGTAAACAAAGCCTTATATCTCCGCATCAGAACATCGTAGAGACACGGGGGTTGGACCGTTTGACTCGTGACTCGGAGGGTAATCACTAGTGGATGCAATTTTTTTCCCTAGCAACCAAATACAGTACCCTAGCAACAGAGTAAACAAAGCCTTATATCTCCGCATCAGAACATCGTAGAGACACGGGGTTTGGACCGTTTTACTTGTGACTCGGAGTGTAATCACTGGGCACATCATTGGCCACTCCCAAGCCACGCCCCTAGCAACCAAATACAGTACCCTAGCAACAGAGTAAACAAAGCCTTATATCTCCGCATCAGAACATCGTAGAGACACGGGGGTTGGACCGTTTTACTTGTGACTCGGAGTGTAATCACTGGGCACATAATTGGCCACTCCCAAGCCACGCCCCTAGCAACCAAATACAGTACCCTAGCAACAGAGTAAACAAAGCCTTATATCTCCGCATCAGAACATCGTAGAGACACGGGGGTTGGACCGTTTTACTTGTGACTCGGAGTGTAATCACTGGGCACATCATTGGCCACTCCCAAGCCACGCCCCTAGCAACCAAATACAGTACCCTAGCAACAGAGTAAACAAAGCCTTATATCTCCACATCAGAACATCGTAGAGACATGGGGTTTGGACCGTTTGACTCATGACTCGGAGGGTAATCACTAGTGGATGCCATTTTTTTCCCTAGCAACCAAATACAGTACCCTAGCAACAGAGTAAACAAAGCCTTATATCTCCGCATCAGAACATCGTAGAGACATGGGGTTTGGACCGTTTGACTCGTGACTCGGAGGGTAATCACTAGTGGATGCCATTTTTTCCCCTAGCAACCAAATACAGTACCCTAGCAACAGAGTAAACAAAGCCTTATATCTCCGCATCAGAACATCGTAGAGACATGGGGTTTGGACCGTTTGACTCGTGACTCGGAGGGTAATCACTAGTGGATGCCATTTTTTCCCCTAGCAACCAAATACAGTACCCTAGCAACAGAGTAAACAAAGCCTTATATCTCCGCATCAGAACATCGTAGAGACACGGGGGTTGGACCGTTTGACTCGTGACTCGGAGGGTAATCACTAGTGGATGCAATTTTTTTCCCTAGCAACCAAATACAGTACCCTAGCAACAGAGTAAACAAAGCCTTATATCTCCGCATCAGAACATCGTAGAGACACGGGGGTTGGACCGTTTGACTCGTGACTCGGAGGGTAATCACTAGTGGATGCCATTTTTTCCCCTAGCAACCAAATACAGTACCCTAGCAACAGAGTAAACAAAGCCTTATATCTCCGCATCAGAACATCGTAGAGACATGGGGTTTGGACCGTTTGACTCGTGACTCGGAGGGTAATCACTAGTGGATGCCATTTTTTCCCCTAGCAACCAAATACAGTACCCTAGCAACAGAGTAAACAAAGCCTTATATCTCCGCATCAGAACATCGTAGAGACACGGGGGTTGGACCGTTTGACTCGTGACTCGGAGGGTAATCACTAGTGGATGCAATTTTTTTCCCTAGCAACCAAATACAGTACCCTAGCAACAGAGTAAACAAAGCCTTATATCTCCGCATCAGAACATCGTAGAGACACGGGGGTTGGACCGTTTGACTCGTGACTCGGAGGGTAATCACTAGTGGATGCAATTTTTTTCCCTAGCAACCAAATACAGTACCCTAGCAACAGAGTAAACAAAGCCTTATATCTCCGCATCAGAACATCGTAGAGACACGGGGTTTGGACCGTTTTACTTGTGACTCGGAGTGTAATCACTGGGCACATCATTGGCCACTCCCAAGCCACGCCCCTAGCAACCAAATACAGTACCCTAGCAACAGAGTAAACAAAGCCTTATATCTCCGCATCAGAACATCGTAGAGACACGGGGGTTGGACCGTTTTACTTGTGACTCGGAGTGTAATCACTGGGCACATAATTGGCCACTCCCAAGCCACGCCCCTAGCAACCAAATACAGTACCCTAGCAACAGAGTAAACAAAGCCTTATATCTCCGCATCAGAACATCGTAGAGACACGGGGGTTGGACCGTTTTACTTGTGACTCGGAGTGTAATCACTGGGCACATCATTGGCCACTCCCAAGCCACGCCCCTAGCAACCAAATACAGTACCCTAGCAACAGAGTAAACAAAGCCTTATATCTCCACATCAGAACATCGTAGAGACATGGGGTTTGGACCGTTTGACTCATGACTCGGAGGGTAATCACTAGTGGATGCCATTTTTTTCCCTAGCAACCAAATACAGTACCCTAGCAACAGAGTAAACAAAGCCTTATATCTCCGCATCAGAACATCGTAGAGACATGGGGTTTGGACCGTTTGACTCGTGACTCGGAGGGTAATCACTAGTGGATGCCATTTTTTCCCCTAGCAACCAAATACAGTACCCTAGCAACAGAGTAAACAAAGCCTTATATCTCCGCATCAGAACATCGTAGAGACACGGGGGTTGGACCGTTTGACTCGTGACTCGGAGGGTAATCACTAGTGGATGCAATTTTTTTCCCTAGCAACCAAATACAGTACCCTAGCAACAGAGTAAACAAAGCCTTATATCTCCGCATCAGAACATCGTAGAGACACGGGGGTTGGACCGTTTGACTCGTGACTCGGAGGGTAATCACTAGTGGATGCCATTTTTTCCCCTAGCAACCAAATACAGTACCCTAGCAACAGAGTAAACAAAGCCTTATATCTCCGCATCAGAACATCGTAGAGACACGGGGTTTGGACCGTTTGACTCGTGACTCGGAGGGTAATCACTAGTGGATGCAATTTTTTTCCCTAGCAACCAAATACAGTACCCTAGCAACAGAGTAAACAAAGCCTTATATCTCCGCATCAGAACATCGTAGAGACACGGGGGTTGGACCGTTTGACTCGTGACTCGGAGGGTAATCACTAGTGGATGCCATTTTTTTCCCTAGCAACCAAATACAGTACCCTAGCAACAGAGTAAACAAAGCCTTATATCTCCGCATCAGAACATCGTAGAGACACGGGGGTTGGACCGTTTGACTAGTGACTCAGAGTGTAATCATTATGGGATGCCAATTTTTTCCCTAGCAACCAAATACAGTACCCTAGCAACAGAGTAAACAAAGCCTTATATCTCCGCATCAGAACATCGTAGAGACACGGGGGTTGGACCGTTTGACTCGTGACTCAGAGTGTAATCATTATGGGATGCCATTTTTTTCCCTAGCAACCAAATACAGTACCCTAGCAACAGAGTAAACAAAGCCTTATATCTCCGCATCAGAACATCGTAGAGACACGGGGTTTGGACCGTTTGACTCGTGACTCGGAGGGTAATCACTAGTGGATGCCATTTTATCCCTAGCAACCAAATACAGTACCCTAGCAACAGAGTAAACAAAGCCTTATATCTCCGCATCAGAACATCGTAGAGACACGGGGGTTGGATCGTTTGAGTCGTGACTCGGAGGGTAATCACTAGTGGATGCCATTTTTTTCCTTAGCAACCAAATACAGTACCCTAGCAACAGAGTAAACAAAGCCTTATATCTCCGCATCAGAACATCGTAGAGACACGGGGGTTGGACCGTTTGACTCATGACTCGGAGGTTAATCACTAGTGGATGCCATTTTTTCCCTAGCAACCAAATACAGTACCCTAGCAACAGAGTAAACAAGCCCTTATATCTCCGCATCAGAACATCGTAGAGACACGGGGTTTGGACCGTTTGACTCGTGACTCGGAGTGTAATCACTAGTGGATGCCAATTTTCTCCCTAGCAACCAAATACATTACCCTAGCAACAGAGTAAACAAAGCCTTTTATCTCCACATCAGAACATCGCAGAGACACGGGGGTTGGACCGTTTGACTCGTATCTCGGAGTGTAATCACTAGTGGATGCCAATTTTTTCCCTAGCAACCAAATACAGTACCCTAGCAACAGAGTAAACAAAGCCTTATATCTCCGCATCAGAACATCGTAGAGACACGGGGGTTTGACCGTTTGACTCGTGACTCGGAGTGTAATCACTAGTGGATGCCAATTTTCTCCCTAGCAACCAAATACAGTACCCTAGCAACCGAATAAACAAAGCCTTATATCTTCGCATCAGAATATCGTAGAGACATGTGGGTTGAATTGTTTTACTTTTGGCTTGGAGTATAATCATATATTGTCCCCCGAAATTTGCCACGGCAAGCACCACTTCACATTTTCTTCAGGAAATGTACCTATCTAGTTATTATTATTATTATTATTCTTTTTCTGGACACTTTTTCGGCGCGTAACTCGTCCCGCACGCTTTGTCGTAGACCCATAAATTAGGGCTCAAATCAACCGGCTTATTGAGGAGAGGTGTGCTATCACTTTTATAAGCGATCGGGTGCAGGATTTCCGAAAGGGGGGCGAAAAACCACCCAAAAAATCCCATTGACTTAACATTGCGCCCAACTTTGACGAGTCATAGCTCCGCTCGAGGATTTTGTAGAAACATGTGGGTTACAACATTTGAAGAGGGTGGTAGGCTCTGTAAGAACATGGATCACAATGGGGTGTAAGTTGTACCCCTGGGGTGTAAGAGGTGCCCAAAAGTGCCCCAATGAAAAGTCAATGGGGCAAAATCCCATAGACTTACCATTGCAAAAATTTTGACGGGTCATAGGTCCGAGCCAGGATTTCATAGAAACATGTGGGTTACTAAATTTGAAGAGGGTGCTAGACTCTGTCAGGACGTCCCCCACAATGGGGTGTAAGGTTACCATAGCAACCATTTTGGGCACCCTAGCAACCTATACCATAGACTGCCATTATAAAATGCCCGGATGGATATCTTTGCACCACAGTGTCATAGAGACATGGGGGTGGGCTCATTTTACTCAGGCATCCAATCAGTCTCTCAGGATCCTTACAGACTTACTAAGCCACGCCCCTAGCAACCACTTTTGAGCACCCTAGCAACATAAAATACAAACAGTTATATCTCGGCATCAGAACATCGTAGAGACACGGGGGTTGGACCGTTTTACTTGTGACTAGGGGTGTAACAATTGGGCACATCATTGGCCACTCCCAAGCCACGCCCCTAGCAACCAAATTTGAGCACCCTAGCAACCGAATAAACAAAGCCTTATATCTCCGCATCAGAACATCGTAGAGACACGGGGGTTGGACCTTTTTACTTGTGACTCTGAGTGTAATCACTGGGCACATCATTGGCCACTCCCAAGCCACGCCCCTAGCAACCAAATACAGTACCCTAGCAACAGAGTAAACAAAGGCTTATATCTCCACATCAGAACATCGTAGAGACATGGGGTTTGGACCGTTTGACTCATGACTAGGAGGGTAATCACTAGTGGATGCCATTTTTTTCCCTAGCAACCAAATACAGTACCCTAGCAACAGAGTAAACAAAGCCTTATATCTCCGCATCAGAACATCGTAGAGACATGGGGTTTGGACCGTTTGACTCGTGACTCGGAGGGTAATCACTAGTGGATGCCATTTTTTTCCCTAGCAACCAAATACAGTACCCTAGCAACAGAGTAAACAAACCCTTATATCTCCGCATCAGAACATCGTAGAGACATGGGGTTTGGACCGTTTGACTCGTGACTCGGAGGGTAATCACTAGTGGATGCCATTTTTTCCCTTGCAACCAAATACAGTACCCTAGCAACAGAGTAAACAAACCCTTATATCTCCGCATCAGAACATCGTAGAGACACGGGGGTTGGACCGTTTGACTCATGACTCGGAGGGTAATCACTAGTGGATGCAATTTTTTTCCCTAGCAACCAAATACAGTATCCTAGCAACAGAGTAAACAAAGCCTTATATCTCCGCATCAGAACATCGTAGAGACACGGGGGTTGGACCGTTTGACTCGTGACTCGGAGGGTAATCACTAGTGGATGCCATTTTTTTCCCTAGCAACCAAATACAGTACCCTAGCAACAGAGTAAACAAAGCCTTATATCTCCACATCAGAACATCGTAGAGACACAGGGTTTGGACCGTTTGACTCGTGACTCGGAGGGTAATCACTAGTGGATGCGATTTTTTTCCCTAGCAACCAAATACAGTACCCTAGCAACAGAGTAAACAAAGCCTTATATCTCCGCATCAGAACATCGTAGAGAAACGGGGGTTGGATCGTTTGACTCGTGACTCGGAGGGTAATCACTAGTGGATGCCATTTTTTTCCTTAGCAACCAAATACAGTACCCTAGCAACAGAGTAAACAAAGCCTTATATCTCCGCATCAGAACATCGTAGAGACACGGGGGTTGGACCGTTTGACTCGTGACTCGGAGGGTAATCACTAGTGGGTGCCATTTTTTTCCCCTAGCAACCAAATGCAGGACCCTAGCAACAGAGTAAACAAAGCCTTATATCTCCGCATCAGAACATCGTAGAGACACGGGGTTTGGACCGTTTGACTCGTGACTCGGAGGGTAATCACTAGTGGATGCCATTTTTTTCCCTAGCAACCAAATACAGTACCCTAGCAACAGAGTAAACAAAGCCTTATATCTCTGCATCAGAACATCGTAGAGACACGGGGGTTGGACCGTTTTACTTTTGGCATGGAGTATAATCATAAATTGTCCCTTGAATTTTGCCACGGCAAGCACCACTCACATTTTCTTCAGGAAATGTACCTATCTAGTTATTAGTGGTGCTTGCATTTATGCAAAGCATCACTATTACTATTGCTCAGGGATATTATTATTATTATTATTATATTTTATTCTTACATCCGGACACTTTTTTCGGCGATTAACTCGTCCCGCACGCTTTGTTGTAGACCCATGAAAGAGGGCTCAAATCGACCGGATTATTGAGGAGAGGTGTGCTATGACTTTTATAAGGGATTGGGTGCAGGATTTCCGAAAGGGGGGCGTAAAACCACCCCAAAAATCCCATTGACTTAACATTGGGCCCAACTTTGATGGGTCATAGCTCCGCTCGTGGATTTTGTTGAAACATGTGGGTTACAACATTTGAAGAGGGTGGTAGGCTCTGTAAAAACATGGATCACAATGGGGTGTAAGTTGTACCCCTGGGGTGTAAGAGGTGCCCAAAAGTGTCCCAATGAAAAGTCAATGGGGCAAAATCCCATAGACTTACCATTGCAAAAATTTTGACGGGTCATAGGTCCGAGCCAGGATTTCATAGAAACATGTGGGTTACTAAATTTGAAAAGGGTGCTAGACTCTGTCAGGACGTACCCCACAATGGGGTGTAAGGTTACCATAGCAACCATTTTGGGCACCCTAGCAACCTATACCATTGACTGCCATTATAAAATGCCTAGATGGATATCTTCGCACCACAGTGTCATAGAGACATGGGGGTGGGCTCATTTTACTCAGGCATCCAATCAGTCTCTCAGGATCCTTACAGACTTACTAAGCCACGCCCCTAGCAACCACTTTTGAGCACCCTAGCAACATAAAATACAAACAGTTATATCTCGGCATCAGAACATCTTAGAGACACGGGGGTTGGACCGTTTTACTTGTGACTAGGGGTGTAACAATTGGGCACATCATTGGCCACTCCCAAGCCACGCCCCTAGCAACCAAATTTGAGCACCCTAGCAACCGAATAAACAAAGCCTTATATCTCCGCATCAGAACATCGTAGAGACACGGGGTTTGGACCGTTTTACTTGTGACTCGGAGTGTAATCACTGGGCACATCATTGGCCACTCCCAAGCCACGCCCCTAGCAACCAAATACAGTACCCTAGCAACAGAGTAAACAAAGCCTTATATCTCCACATCAGAACATCGTAGAGACACGGGGGTTGGACCGTTTTACTTGTGACTCGGAGTGTAATCACTGGGCACATCATTGGCCACTCCCAAGCCACGCCCCTAGCAACCAAATACAGTACCCTAGCAACAGAGTAAACAAAGCCTTATATCTCCGCATCAGAACATCATAGAGACACGGGGGTTGGACCGTTTTACTTGTGACTCGGAGTGTAATCACTGGGCTCATCATTGGCCACTCCAAAGCCACGCCCCTAGCAACCAAATACAGTACCCTAGCAACAGAGTAAACAAAGCCTTATATCTCCGCATCAGAACATCGTAGAGACATGGGGGTTGGACCGTTTGACTCATAACTCGGAGGGTAATCACTAGTGGATGCCATTTTTTTCCCTAGCAACCAAATACAGTACCCTAGCAACAGAGTAAACAAAGCCTTATATCTCCGCATCAGAACATCGTAGAGACATGGGGTTTGGACCGTTTGACTCGTGACTCGGAGGGTAATCACTAGTGGATGCCATTTTTTTCCCTAGCAACCAAATACAGTACCCTAGCAACAGAGTAAACAAAGCCTTATATCTCCGCATCAGAACATCGTAGAGACACGGGGGTTGGATCGTTTGACTTTTGGCTTGGAGTATAATCATAAATTGTCCCACGAAACTTGCCACGGCAAGCACCACTCACATTTTCTTCAGGAAATGTACCTATCTAGTTATTATTATTATTCTTCTTTTTCTGGACACTTTTTCGGCGCGTAACTCGTCCCGCACGCTTTGTCGTAGACCCATAAATTAGGGCTCAAATCGACCGGCTTATTGAGGAGAGGTGTGCTATGACTTTTATAAGCGATCGGGTGCAGGATTTCCGAAAGGGGGGCGAAAAACCACCCAAAAAATCCCATTGACTTAACATTGCGCCCAACTTTGACGAGTCATAGCTCCGCTCGAGGATTTTGTAGAAACATGTGGGTTACAACATTTGAAGAGGGTGGTAGGCTCTGTAAGAACATGGATCACAATGGGGTGTAAGTTGTACCCCTGGGGTGTAAGAGGTGCCCAAAAGTGCCCCAATGAAAAGTCAATGGGGCAAAATCCCATAGACTTACCATTGCAAAAATTTTGACGGGTCATAGGTCCGAGCCAGGATTTCATAGAAACATGTGGGTTACTAAATTTGAAGAGGGTGCTAGACTCTGTCAGGACGTCCCCCACAATGGGGTGTAAGGTTACCATAGCAACCATTTTGGGCACCCTAGCAACCTATACCATAGACTGCCATTATAAAATGCCCGGATGGATATCTTTGCACCACAGTGTCATAGAGACATGGGGGTGGGCTCATTTTACTCAGGCATCCAATCAGTCTCTCAGGATCCTTACAGACTTACTAAGCCACGCCCCTAGCAACCACTTTTGAGCACCCTAGCAACATAAAATACAAACAGTTATATCTCGGCATCAGAACATCGTAGAGACACGGGGGTTGGACCGTTTTACTTGTGACTAGGGGTGTAACAATTGGGCACATCATTGGCCACTCCCAAGCCACGCCCCTAGCAACCAAATTTGAGCACCCTAGCAACCGAATAACCAAAGCCTTATATCTCCGCATCAGAACATCGTAGAGACACGGGGTTTGGAACGTTTTACTTGTGACTCGGAGTGTAATCACTGGGCACATAATTGGCCACTCCCAAGCCACGCCCCTAGCAACCAAATACAGTACCCTAGCAACAGAGTAAACAAAGCCTTATATCTCCGCATCAGAACATCGTAGAGACACGGGGGTTGGACCGTTTTACTTGTGACTCGGAGTGTAATCACTGGGCACATCATTGGCCACTCCCAAGCCACGCCCCTAGCAACCAAATACAGTACCCTAGCAACAGAATAAACAAAGCCTTATATCTCCACATCAGAACATCGTAGAGACACGGGGGTTGGACCGTTTGACTCGTGACTCGAAGTGTAATCACTAGTGGATGCCAATTTTTCCCCTAGCAACCATTTACAGTACCCTAGCAACAGAGTAAACAAAGCCTTATATCTCCGCATTAGAACATCGTAGAGACACGGGGGTTGGACCGTTTTACTTTTGGCTTGGAGTATAATCATAAATTGTCCCCCGAAACTTGCCACGGCAAGCACCACTCACATTTTCTTCAGGAAATGTACCTATCTAGTTATATCTTATTCTTATGTCTGCACACTTTTTCGGCGCGTAACTCGTCCCGCACGGTTTGCCACAGTCCCATGAAAGAGGGCTCAAATCGACCGGATTATTAAGGAAAGGTGTGCTATGACTTTTATAAGCGATCGGTGCAGGATTTTCAAAAGGGTGGCGAAAAACCACCCGAAAAATCCCATTGACTTAACATTGGGCCGAACTTTGACGGGTCATAGCTCCGCTTGAGGATTTTGTAGAAACATGTAGGTTACAACATTTGAAGAGGGTGATAGACTCTGTAAGAACATACATCACATTGGGGTGTAAGCTGTACCCCTGGGGTGTAAGAGGCACCCGAAAATTCCCATTGACTTATAATGGGGCAGGAAACATGCCCATATAAGGGAATAAAAAAGTTCCAGATGGGATATCTTCGCTTTACAATATCGTAGAGACATGGGGGTGGGCTCATTTTACTCAGACATCCAATCAATTTACCAGGATAGTCCCAGAGCTATTAAGCCACGCCCCTAGCATCCATTTTAAGCACTCTAGCAACATAAAATTCAAACAGTTATATCTTGACATCAGAACATCGTAGAATCATGGGGGTTGGACCGTTTTACTCATGACTCGGAGGGTAATCACTGGCCGCATCATTGGCCACTCCCAAGCCACGCCCCTAGCAACCAAATAGGAGCACCCTAGCAACCGAATAAACAAATCCTTATTTCTCCGCATCAGAACATCGTAGAGACACGGGGGTTGGACCATTTTACTTGTGACTCAGAGCGTAATAACTTGCGACATCATTGGCCACTCTCAAGCCACGCCCCTAGCAACCAAATATGAGCACCCTAGCAACCGAATAAACAAAGCCTTATATCTCTGCATCAGAACATCATAGAATCACGGGGGTTGGACCGTTTTACTCGTGACTCAGAGCGTAATAACTTGCGACATCATTGGCCACTCCCAAGCCACGCCCCTAGCAACCAAATACAGTACCCTAGCAACAGAGTAAACAAAGCCTTATATCTCCACATCAGAACATCATAGAGACACAGGGTTTGGACCGTTTGAATCGTGACTCGGAGGGTAATCACTAGTGGATGCCATTTTTTTCCCTAGCAACCAAATACAGTACCCTAGCAACAGAGTAAACAAAGCCTTATATCTCTGCTTCAGAACATTGTAGAAACACGGGGGTTGGACCATTTTACTTGTGACTCGGCATGTAATCACTAGTGGATGCCATTTTTTTCCCTAGCAACCAAATACAGTACCCTAGCAACAGAGTAAACAAAGCCTTATAACTCCGCATCAGAACATTGTAAAGACATGGGGGTTGGACCGTTTGACTTGTGACTCGGAGGGTAATCACTAGTGGATGCCATTTTTTCCCCTAGCAACCAAATACAGTACCCTAGCAACAGAGTAAACAAAGCCTTATATCTCTGCTTCAGAACATCGTAGAGACACGGGGGTTGGACCATTTTACTTTTGGCTTGGAGTATAATCATAAATTGTCCCCTGAAATTTGCCACGGCAAGCACCACTCACATTTTCTTCAGGAAATGTACCTATCTAGTTATGTTGGCTTTGAAAAAGCCAATATATTGTTATTGCTATTAAACTTATTATTATTATTATTATTCTTTTTCTCCCCCCAAAATTTCGGCAACTAACTCGTCCTAGGGCTTTCAAGCTACATGCACCAAATTTTCCACAGACCTTCAGACTGGTCTGACTTAGTGTGCTATATCTTTTCTAACTGATGGGACCTTCCGAATTCCTAAACGGGGGTCTCGAACACCCCAAAATTTCCATTGACTTAACATTGAGACAAACTTTGACGGGTCATAGCTGTGAGTGAGAAACTTGTAGAAACTTGTGGCTTACCACATTTAAGGTGGCTGACAGGCTCTGTAAGAACATACATCACAATGGGGTGTAAGCTATACCCCTGGGGTGTAAGAGGCCCCCAAAATTTCCCATTGACTTATAATGGGGCAGGAAACATGCCCATATAAGGGAATAAAAGCGTCCCAGATGGAATATCTTTACTTTAGAGTGTCGTAGAGACATGGGGGTGGGCTCATTTTACTCAGTCATCCAATCAGTCTCTTAGGATCGCCCCAAAGCTATTTAGCCACGCCCCTAGCAACAATTTTGGGTACCCTAGCAACATCTCCCATAGACTACCATTATAAAAAGCCCAGATGGATATCTTTACACCAGAGTGTCATAGAGACATAGGGGTGGGCTCATTTTACTCAGGCATCCAATCAGTCTCTTAGGATTCCTACTGAGGTATTAAACCACGCCCCTAGCAACCAATTTGAGCACCCTAGCAACATAATAAACAAAGCCTTATATCTCTGGATCTGAACATCTTAGAGACATGGGGGTTGGGTCTTTGGGTCATGTTAGCTTCATGCTAGCTCCATGCTAAGTCATACTAGCTTCATGCTAGTTTCATGCTAGCTTTATGCTAATTTCATAATAAATCTTGCTAACTTCATGCTAAATCATGCTAACTTCATGTTAAATCTTGTTAGCTGCACGCTAAATAGTGCTAGCTTAATGCTAATCATGCTAGCATCATGCTAATCATGCTAGCTTCACGTTAAATCATGCTAGCTTCATGCTAATCATGCTATTCTCATGCTAACTTCATGTTAATCATGCAAGCCTCGTGCTAGCTTCATGCTAGCTTCATGCTAATCTTGCTAGTTTCATGCTAGCTTCATGCTAATCATGCTAGCATCATGCTAGCTTCATGCTAATCATGCTAGAATCATGCTAGTTTCATGCTAATCATGCTAGCATCATGCTAGCTTCATGCTAATCATGCTAGCATCATGCTAGCTTCATGCTAATCATGCTAGCTTCATGCTAATCATGCTAGCTTCATGCTAGCTTCATGCTAGCTACATGCTAATCATGCTAACATCATGCTAGCTTCATGCTAATCATGCTAGCTTCATGCTAATCATGCTAGCATCATGCTAGCTTCATGCTAGCTTCATGCTAATCATGCTAGCTTCATGCTAATCATGCTAGCATCATGCTAGCTTCATGCTAATCATGCTAGCATCATGCTAGCTTCATGCTAGCTACATGCTAATCATGCTAGCATCATGCTAGCTTCATGCTAATCATGCTAGCATCATGCTAGCTTCATGCTAATCATGCTAGCATCATGCTAGCTTCATGCTAACATCATGCTAGCTTCATGCTAATCATGCTAGCTTCATGCTAGCTACATGCTAATCATGCTAGCATCATGCTAGCTACATGCTAATCATGCTAGCTTCATGCTAATCATGCTAGCATCATGCTAGCTTCATGCTAATCATGCTAACATCATGCTAGCTTCATGCTAGCTACATACTAATCATGCTAGCATCATGCTAGCTTCATGCTAATCATGCTAGCATCATGCCAATCATGCTAGCATCATGCTAGCTTCATGCTAATCATGCTAGCTTCATGCTAGCATCATGGTAGCTTCATGCTAATCATGCTAGCATCATGGTAGCTTCATGCTAATCATGCTAGCATCATGCTAACTTCATGCTAATCATGCTAGCATCATGCTAGCTTCATGCTAATCATGCTAGCATCATGCTAGCTTCATGCTAATCATGTTAGCTTCATGCTAGCTTCATGCTAATCATGTTAGCTTCATACTTAAACATACTAACTGCCAGATAGCCTACTAAACTAAACTTCTGTCAATCCGTTTTAAACGTTCAGGCTACGCTTTTTCAAGCCAACATAAAGTTTGTCTTCAAACTTTAATATCTAGTTTATAATTATTATTCTTCTTTTTCTGGACACTTTTTCGGCGCATAACTCGTCCCGCACGGTTTAACGTAGTCCCACGAAAGAGGGCTCAAATCGACCGGATTATTGAGGAGAGGTGTGCTATGACTTTTATAAGGGATCGGGTGCAGGATTTCTGAAAGGGGGGCAAAAAACCACCCGAAAAATCCCATTGACTTAACATTGCGCCCAACTTTGACAGGTCATAGCTCCGCTAGAGGATTTTATAGAAACATGTGGGTTACAACATTTGAAGAGGGTGGTAGGCTCTGTAAGAACATGGATCACAATGGGGTGTAAGTTGTACCCCTGGGGTGTAAGAGGCACCCAAAAATTCCCATTGACTTATAATGGGGCAGGAAACATGCCCATATAAGGGAATAAAACAGTTCCAGATGGGATATCTTTGCTTTACAGTGTCATAGAGATAAGTGGGTGGGCTCATTTCACTCGGGCATCCAATCAGTCTCTCAGGATCATCCCAGAGCTATTAAGCCACGCCCCTAGCAACAATTTTGGGCACCCTAGCAACATCTCCCATAGACTGCCATTATAAAATGCCCAGATGGATATCTTTGCATCACACTGTCACAGAGACATGGGGGTGGGCTCATTTTACTCAGGCACCCAATCAGTCTCTCAGGATCCTTACATAGGTATTAAGCCACGCCCCTAGCAACCACTTTTGAGCACCCTAGCAACTTAAAATTCAAACAGTTATATCTCGGCATCAGAACATCGTAGAGACACGGGGGTTGGACCGTTTGACTCGTGACTCAGAGTGTAATCATTATGGGATGCCAATTTTTTTCCTAGCAACCAAATACAGTACCCTAGCAACAGAGTAAACAAAGCCTTATATCTCGGCATCAGAACATCGTAGAGACACGGGGGTTGGACCGTTTGACTCGTGACTCAGAGTGTAATCATAATGGGATGCCAATTTTTCCCTAGCAACCAAATACAGTACCCTAGCAACAGAGTAAACAAAGCCTTATATCTCCGCATCAGAACATCGTAGAGACACAGGTGTTGGACCGTTTGACTCGTGACTCGGAGTGTAATCATTATGGGATGCCAATTTTTCCCTAGCAACCAAATACAGTACCCTAGCAACAGAGTAAACAAAGCCTTATATCTCAGCATCAGAACATTGTAGAGACACGGGGGTTGGACCGTTTTACTTGTGGCTTGAAGGTTGATCATTATGGGATGCCAATTTTCTCCCTAGCAACCAAACTTAGTACCCTAGCAACGGAATAACAAAGCCTTATATCTCCGCTTCAGAACATCATAGAGACACGGGGGTTGGACCGTTTTACTTGTGGCTTGAAGGTTGATCATTATGGGATGCCAATTTCCTCCCTAGCAACCAAACTTAGTACCCTAGCAACGGAATAAACAAAGCCTTATATCTCCGCTTCAGAACATCATAGAGACACGGGGGTTGGACCGTTTTACTTGTGGCTTGAAGGTTGATCATTATGGGATGCCAATTTTCTCCCTAGCAACCAAACTTAATACCCTAGCAACGGAATAACAAAGCCTTATATCTCCGCTTCAGAACATCATAGAGACACGGGGGTTGGACCGTTTTACTTGTGGCTTGAAGGTTGATCATTATGGGATGCCAATTTTCTCCCTAGCAACCAAACTTAGTATCCTATTAACGGAATAAACAAAGCCTTATATCTCCGCTTCAGAACATCATAGAGACACGGGGGTTGGACCGTTTTACTTGTGGCTTGAAGGTTGATCATTATGGGATGCCAATTTTCTCCCTAGCAACCAAACTTAGTACCCCAGCAACGAAATAACAAAGCCTTATATCTCCGCTTCAGAACATCATAGAGACACGGGGGTTGGACCGTTTTACTTGTGGCTTGAAGGTTGATCATTATGGGATGCCAATTTTCTCCCTAGCAACCAAACTTAGTACCCTAGCAACGGAATAAACAAAGCCTTATATCTCCCATTCAGAACATCATAGAGACACGGGGGTTGGACCGTTTTACTTGTGGCATGAAGGTTGATCATTATGGGATGCCAATTTTTTCCCTAGCAACCAAACTTAGTACCCTAGCAACGGAATAAACAAAGCCTTATATCTCCGCTTCAGAACATCATAGAGACACGGGGGTTGGACTGTTTTACTTGTGGCTTGAAGGTTGATCATTATGGGATGCCAATTTTCTCCCTAGCAACCAAACTTAGTACCCTAGCAACGGAATAAACAAAGCCTTATATCTCCGCTTCAGAACATCATAGAGACACAGGGGTTGGACCGTTTTACTTGTGGCTTGAAGTGTAATCATTATGGGATGCCGATTTTCTCCCTAGCAACCAAACTTAGTACCCTAGCAACAGAACAAACAAAGCCTTACATCTCCACATCAGAACATCATAGAGACATGGGGGTTGGACCGTTTTACTTGTGGCTTGAAGTGTAATCATTATGGGATGCCAATTTTCTGCCTAGCAACCAAACTTAGTACCCTAGCAACGGAACAAACAAAGCCTTATATCTCCGCATCAGAACATCATAGAGACATGGGGGTTGGGTCTTTAAACATTTTAGCTTTATGCTGACTTTATGCTAAATCATGTTAGCTTCATGCTAAATCAGGCTAGCTTTATGCTAAATTATGTTAGCTTTATTTTAAAAAGCTTCATACTTAAGCATACTAACAACAAGCCTACTAAACCAGACTTCTGTCAAACTTCTGTCAAACTTCTGTCAAACTGTCTTGAACGTTCAGACCAGGCTTTGTCAAGCCAACATAAAGTTTGTCCTCAAACTTTAATATCTAGTTGCTATTAAACTTATATCTTATTATTCTACCCCAAAATTTCTGACACTAACTCGCCCTAGAGCTTTCAAGCTACATGCACCAAATTTTCCACGGACCTTCAGATTGGTCTGACTTAGTGTGCTATATCTTTTCTAACTGATGGGACCTTCCGAATTCCTAAACGGGGCACTCAAACACCACAAATTTTCCATTTACTTAAAGGGCGTGTTGCAGGTTAACCACCACTGTCGATTAATGGGTACATAAATCACTCAAGATATGTGTATAATTTTTAAAATGTCTCAAAAATGGTCTTAAAGAACACTTTTTTTACGTTTTTGGTATTAACGTTTTTTTTACGCAATTCTGCGATGACGTCACGCTGGGGAGAAGTGGAGAAAGCCTCAGCCAGAGCCATAGAGATAGATGAGACATTTATTGCTGTTTAATACTTGCGTATACAATTTGGAAATCATATATACATCGTAGGAAATATATAATGTGTTATACTGCAAAGATACCATGCTAAATATTATTTATGATATCTTTGGAGATAAATAAAACTTCGCAAATCTGCTGATTTGATCCATTCATGTCCTGACCACCAGGCTAGAGATTTTTAAACATCCTTAATCCACACTTACTAGTCTATCAAATAATATCTCAAATATATTGTTTTGTGAAATAAAAGGATGCTTTGTTATATTGTTTATGCGATTATAACGAATCACACGATCATTTTATACGCAGCAGTCAGCAGCTGCAGCACACTCGGATCCGACCGCATACATACTGTAATAAACAGGCGTTCGGTGGCTTTTTACATCACGACAGACTATGCAAATTGAGGAGGAACCACTCATTGATCACCGTATTTTTATAAATCCTGTACATGTTTGGACCTGCCGAACAGGTTGAGCACTTTCATATACTTTGTTGAGCAGAGAGGCTGCACTTTGACCAGCGGGCTGCGGGAACCAGCGCCCATCACGCCGCCAGACGGTGTTGTTAACTCGAAACGTATAACTATTATCAGATCGACCCACCCGGAAAGTCCCGACTCTCTCGATTGCCATTCCGCTACTGGCTGTAAGAAAGCGAGTGCGTTTGGGTCGCTGGTCCCCGCGAACAGATGTGACGTGCCTCACTCACCTTCCTGGATTAGAGACATGCTGCCAAAACCGTTTGTGCTGAAGATCGCATAAAGTTACACCCATTTCAGGCAGGATTATGGACCCCCTCAAGCCAGCATGCATGAGTATGTTAATTGTTTGTTTACTTTCTACACGAAGATATGCTAACGTTATGCTATCTGGCTGTCTGCCTATCTCTCTATACTAGCCTATCCATCTGTCTGTCTGTCTGTCTGTCTGTCTGTTTGTCTGTCTATCTATCTGTCTATCTATCTGTCTATCTATCTGTCTGTCTATCTATCTATCTATCTATCTATCTATCTATCTATCTATCTATCTATCTATCTATCTATCTATCTATCTATCTATAATCTGCGCTATCAGAACTGTACTTTACTCGTCTTTCTATAGTCATTCTCAATGCGGCTTTGGTAAATTCTCTCCCCAGCGTGACGTCATACAGTGCGTTGTGGGGGAAAGGAGAATCATTGCAAACCGCTGTACTTTTTCATACTTTTTCGGGTTTTGTGATACCCAACAACATAAAATACAATGGATAACACTTTAAATGGTTTTTACACACAAGCAAGTTGCACAAATTCGTAAAAAAAAGAACCTGCAACACACACTTTAACATTGAGACAAACTTTGACTGGTCACAGCTGCAAGTGAGAAACATGTAGAAACATGTGGCTTACCACATTTAAGGAGGCTGACAGGCTCTGTAAGATCATACATCACATTAAGGTGTAAGCTGTACCCCTGGGGTGTAAGAGGCCCCCAAAAATTCCCATTGACTTATAATGGGGCAGGATACATGCCCATATAAGGGAATAAAAACGTCCCAGATGGAATATCTTCACTTTACAGTGTCGTAGAGACATGGGGGTGGACTCATTTTACTCAGTCATCCAATCAGTCTTAATAAGATTCTTATTGAGGTATTAAGCCACGCCCCTAGCAACAATTTTGGGCACCCTAGCAACATCTCCCATAGACTACCATTATAAAACGCCCAGATGGATATCTTTACACCAGAGTGTCATAGAGACATAGGGGTGGGCTCATTTTACTCCGGTATCCAATCAGTCTCTTAGGATTCCTACTGAGGTATTAAACAACGCCCCTAGCAACCAATTTGAGCACCCTAGCAACATAATAAACAAAGCCTTATATCTTTGGATCTGAACATCTTACAGACATGGGGGTTGGGTCTTTGGGTCATGTTAGCTTCATGCTAGCTCCATGCTAAGTCATACTAGCTTCATGCTAGTTTCATGCTAGCTTTATGCTAATTCCATAATAAATCTTGCTAACTTCATGCTAAATCTTGCTAACTTCATGCTAAATCATGCTAACTTCATGTTAAATCTTTTAAGCTGCACTCTAAATAGTGCTAGCTTCATGCTAATCATGCTAGCATCATGCTAATCATGCTAGCTTCACGTTAAATCATGCTAGCTTCATGCTAATCATGCTAACCTCATGCTTACCTCATGCTAATCATGCTAGCCTCATGCTAGCTTCATGTTTAACATGCTAGCCTCATGCTAGCTTCATGCTAATCATGCTAGCATCATGCTAGCTACATGCTAATCATGCTACCATAATGTTAGCTTCATGCTAATCATGCTAGCTTCATGCTAATCATGCTAGCTTCATGCTAATCATGCTAGCTTCATGCTAGCTTCATGCTAATCATGCTAGGTTCATGCTAGCTACATGCTAATCATGCTAGTTTCATGCTAGCATCATGTTAGTTTCATGCTAACATCATGCTAGCTTCATGCTAATCATGCTAGCATCATGCTAGCTTCATGCTAATCATGCTAGCTTCATGCTAGCTTCATGCTAATCATGCTAGTTTCATGCTAGCATCATGTTAGTTTCATGTTAACATCATGCTAGCTTCATGCTAATAAAGCTAGCATCATGCTAGCTTCATGCTAATCATGCTAACATCATGTTAGCTTCATGCTAATCATGCTAACATCATCTTAATCATGCTATCATTATGCTAGCTTCATGCTAATCATGCTAGCTTCATGCTAGCTTCATGCTAATCATGCTAGATTCATGCTAGCTAACATGCTAATCATGCTAGGTTCATGCTAGCTACATGCTAATCATGCTAGTTTCATGCTAGCATCATGTTAGTTTCATGCTAACATCATGCTAGCTTCATGCTAATCATGCTAGCATCATGCTAGCTTCATGTTAGTTTCATGCTAGCTTCATGCTAGCTTCATGCTAATCATGCTAGTTTCATGCTAGCATCATGTTAGTTTCATGCTAACATCATGCTAGCTTCATGCTAATAAAGCTAGCATCATGCTAGCTTCATGCTAATCATGCTAACATCATGTTAGCTTCATGCTAATCATGCTAACATCATCTTAATCATGCTGTCATCATGCTAGCTTCATGCTAATCATGCTAGCTTCATGCTAATCATGCTAGATTCATGCTAGCTAACATGCTAATCATGCTAGTTTCATGCTAGCATCATGTTAGTTTCATGCTAACATCATGTTAGCTTCATGCTAATCATGCTATCATCATGCTAGCTTCATGCTAATCATGCTAGCATCATGTTAGCTTCATGCTAATCATGCTAATCATGCTAGCATCATGCTAGCTTCATGCTAATCATGCTAGCATCATGCTAGCTTCATGCTAATCATGCTAACATCATGCTAGTTTCATGCTAATCATGCTAGCTTCATTCTAGCTTCATGCTAATCATGCTAGGTTCATGCTAGCTACATGCTAATCATGCTAGTTTCATGTTAGCATCATGTTGGTTTCATGCTAACATCATGCTAGCTTCATGCTAATCATGCTAGCATCATGCTAGCTTCATGCTAATCATACTGGCATAATGCTAGCTACATGCTAATCATGCTAGCATTATGCTAGCTTCATGTTAATCATGATAGCATCATGTTAGCTTCATGCTAATCATGCTAGCTTCATGATAGCTTCATGCTAATCATGCTAGTTTCACGCTAGCATCATGTTAGTTTCATGCTAACATCATGCTAGCTTCATGCTAATAAAGCTAACATCATCCTAGCTTCATGCTAATCATGCTAGCATCATGTTAGCTTCATGCTAATCATGCTAACATCATCTTAATCATGCTATCATCATGCTAGCTTCATGATAATCATGCTAGCTTCATGCTAGCTTCATGCTAATCATGCTAGATTCATGCTAGCTAACATGCTAATCATGCTAGTTTCATGCTAGCATCATGTTAGTTTCATGCTAACATCATGTTAGCTTCATGCTAATCATGCTATCATCATGCTAGCTTCATGCTAATCATGCTAGCATCATGTTAGCTTCATGCTAATCATGCTAGCTACATGCTAATCATGCTAGCATCATGCTAGCTACATGCTAATAATGCTAGCATCATGCTAGCTTCATGCTAATCATGCTAGCTTCATTCTAGCTTCATGCTAATCATGCTAGCTTCATGCTAACCTCATGCTCATCATGCATGCTTCATGCTAGCTTCATGCTAATCATGTTAGCTTCATGCTAACTTCATGGTAATCATGCTAGCTTCATGCTAATCATGCTAACTTCATGCTAGCTTCATGCTAATCATGCTAATCATGCTGGCTTCATGCTAACCTCATGCTAATCATGCATGCTTCATGCTAATCATGTTAGCTTCATGCTAGCTTCATGCTAATCATGATAGTCATGTTAGCTTCATGCTAGCTTCATGCTAATCATGTTAGCTTCATGTTAGCTTCATGCTAATCATATTAGCCATGTTAGCTTCATGCTAGCTTCATGCTAATCATGTTAGCTTCATGTTAGCTTAATGCTAATCATGTTAGCTTCATGCTAATCATGTTAGCTTCATACTTAAACATACTAACTGCCAGATAGCCTACTAAACTAAACTTCTGTCAAACCGTTTTAAACGTTCAGGCTACGCTTTTTCAAGCCAACATGAAGTTTGTCTTTAAACTTTAATATCTAGTTATTATGTTGGCTTGACAAAGTCAACATTCTGATATTGTATTTAAACTTATTATTATGTTGGCTTGACAAAGCCAACATTCTGATATTGTATTTAAACTTATTATTATGTTGGCTTTGAAAAAGCCAATATATTGTTATTGCTATTAAACTTATTATTATTATTATTATTATGTTGGCTTTGAAAAAGCCAATATATTGTTATTGCTATTAAACTTATTATTATTATGTTGGCTTTGAAAAAGCCAATATATTGTTATTGCTATTAAACTTATTATTATTATGTTGGCTTTGAAAAAGCCAATATATTGTTATTGCTATTAAACTTATTATTAGTGGTGCTTGCATTTATGCAAAGCATCACTATTACTATTCCTCAAAGATATTATTATTATGTTGGCTTGAAAAAGCCAACATATTGTTATTGCTTTTAAACTTATTATGTTGGCTTGAGAAAGCCAACATACTGTTGTTGCACTTAAACTTATTATTATTATTATTATTATTATTATTATTATTATTATTATTCTTTTTCTTCTGAGACTAAAATTTCTAACTCTAACTCGTCCTAGAGCTTTCAAGCTACAGCCATCAAACTTTGGACAGACTTTCGGTCTGATCTGACGAGGTGTGCTATATCTTTTCTAACTGATGGGACCTTCCGAATTCCTAAACGGGGCGCTGAAACACCCCAAAATTTCCATTGACTTAACATTGAGACAAACTTTGACGGGTCAAAGCTGCGAGTGAGAAACTTGTAGAAACTTGTGGCTTACCACATTTAAGGAGGCTGACAGGCTGTGTAAGAACATACCTCACAATGGGGTGTAAGCTGTACCCCTGGGGTGTAAGAGGCCCCCAAATTTTCCCATTGACTTATAATGGGGCAGGAAATATGCCCATAAAAGGGAAAAAAAGCGTCCCAGATGGAATATCTTCACTTTAGAGTGTCTTAGAGACATGGGGGTGGGCTCATTTTACTCAAGCATCCAATCAGTCTCTTAGGATCACCCCAGAGATATTAAGCCACGCCCCTAGCAACAATTTTGGGTACCCTAGCAACATCTCCCATAGACTACCATTATAAAAAGCCCAGATGGATATCTTTGCACCAGAGTGTCATAGAGACATAGGGGTGGGCTCATTTTACTCAGGCATCCAATCAGTCTCTTAGGATTCTTATTGAGGTATTAAGCCACGCCCCTAGCAACAAAATATGAAGACCCTAGCAACATAATAAACAAAGCCTTATATCTCTGGATCTGAACATCGTAGAGACACAGGGGTTGGACCGTTTTTCTTGTGGCTTGAAGTGTAATCATTATGGGATGCCAATTTTTTCCCTAGCAACCAAACTTAGTACCCTAGCAACGGAATAAACAAAGCCTTATATCTCCGCTTCAGAACATCATAGAGACACGGGGGTTGGACCGTTTTACTTGTGGCTTGAAGGGTGATCATTATGGGATGCCAATTTTCTCCCTAGCAACCAAACTTAGTACCCTAGCAACGGAATAAACAAAGCCTTATATCTCCGCATCAGAACATTGTAGAGACACGGGGGTTGGACCGTTTAACTTGTGGCTTGAAGGGTGATCATTATGGGATGCCAATTTTCTCCCTAGCAACCAAACTTAGTACCCTAGCAACGCAATAAATGTTAGCTTCATGCTAGCTTCTTGCTAATCATGCTAGCTTCATGCTAGCTTCATGCTAATCATGCTAACATCATGCTAGCTTCATGCTAATCATGCTAACTTCATGCTAGCTTCATGCTAATCATGCTAACTTCATGCTAGCTTCATGCTAATCATGCTAACATCATGCTAGCTTCATGCTAATCATGCTAGCATCATGCTAGCTTCATGCTAATCATACTAGCATCATGCTAGCTTCATGCTAACTTCATGCTAATCATGCTAGCTTCATGCTAACTTCATGCTAATCATGCTAGCATCATGCTAGCTTCATGCTAATCATGCTAGCATCATGCTAGCTTCATGCTAATCATGCTAGCATCATGCTAGCTTCATGCTAATCATGCTAACATCATGCTAACTTCATGCTAATCATGCTAGCATCAAGCTAGCTTCATGCTAATCATGCTAGCATCATGCTAGCTTCATGCTAATCATGCTAGCATCATGCTAGCTTCATGCTTATCATGCTAGCTTCATGCTAATCATGCTAGCATCAAGCTAGCTTCATTCTAATCATGCTAGCATCATGCTAGCTTCATGCTAATCATGCTAACATCATGCTAGCTTCATGGTAAATCATGCTACCTTCATACTTAAACATACTAACAGCCAGATAGCCTACTAAACTAAACTTATGTCAAACCGTTTTAAACGTTCAGGCTACGCTTTCTCAAGCCAACATAAAGTTTGTCTTCAAACTTTACTATCTAGTTATTATTATTATTCTTTCTTATCCCCCCAAAATTATAAACACTAACTCGTCCTAGGGCTTTCAAGCTACATGCACCAAATTTTTCACAGACCTTCAGACTGGTCTGACTTAGTGTGCTATATCTTTTCTAACTGATGGGACCTTCCGAATTCCTAAACGGGGGGCTCGAACACCCCAAAATTTCCATTGACTTAACATTGAGACAAACTTTGACGGGTCATAGCTGTGAGTGAGAAACTTGTAGAAACTTGTGGCTTACCACATTTAAGGTGGCTGATAGGCTCTGTAAGAACATACATCACAATGGGGTGTAAGCTATACCCCTGGGGTGTAAGAGGCCCCCAAAATTTCCCATTGACTTATAATGGGGCAGGGAACATGCCCATATAAGGGAATAAAAGCGTCCCAGATGGAATATCTTTACTTTAGAGTGTCGTAGAGACATGGGGGTGGGCTCATTTTACTCAGTCATCCAATCA
The DNA here is from genome assembly GCF_030506205.2 of Paramisgurnus dabryanus. Taxonomy (NCBI): domain Eukaryota; kingdom Metazoa; phylum Chordata; class Actinopteri; order Cypriniformes; family Cobitidae; genus Paramisgurnus; species Paramisgurnus dabryanus. The sequence continues at coordinate 1,095,397 of NC_133341.1, read as the reverse complement.
GTCTCTTAGGATCGCCCCAAAGCTATTTAGCCACGCCCCTAGCAACAATTTTGGGTACCCTAGCAACATCTCCCATAGACTACCATTATAAAAAGCCCAGATGGATATCTTTACACCAGAGTGTCATAGAGACATAGGGGTGGGCTCATTTTACTCAGGCATCCAATCAGTCTTAATAGGATTCTTATTGAGGCATTAAGCCACGCCCCTAGCAACCAAATTTGAGCACCCTAGCAACATAATAAACAAAGCCTTATATCTCTTGGTCTGAACATCATAGAGACATGGGGGTTGGGTCTTTGGGTCATGTTAGCTTCAAGCTAGCTCCATGCTAAGTCATACTAGCTTCATGCTAGTTTCATGCTAGCTTTATGCTAATTTCATAATATAGCTTGCTTACTTCATGCTAAATCATGCTACCTTCATGTTAAATCTTGTTAGCTTCACGTTAAATAGTGCTAGCTTCATGCTAATCATGCTAGCATCATGCTAATCATGTTAACTTCACGTTAAATCGTGTTAGCTTCACGCTAATCATGCTAAGCTCATGTTTACTTCATGCTAATCATGCTAGCCTCATGCTAGCTTCATGCTAATCATGCTAACATCATGCTAACATCATGCTAATCATGTTAGCATCATGCTAGCTTCATGCTAATCATGCTAACATCATGCTAGCTTCATGCTAATCATGCTAGCATCATGCTAGCATCATGCTAATCATGCTAGCATCATGCTAGCATCATGCTAGCTTCATGCTAATCATGCTAATCATGCTAGTTTCATGCTAGCTTCATGCTAATCATGCTAGCATCATGCTAATCATGTTAGCATCATGCTAGCTTCATGCTAATCATGCTAACATCATGCTAGCTTCATGCTAATCATGCTAGCATCATGCTAGTTTCATGCTAATCATGTTAGCATCATGCTAGCTTCATGCTAATCATGCTAACATCATGCTACCTTCATGCTAATCATGCTAGCATCATGCTAACTTCATGCTAATCATGTTAGCATCATGCTAGCTTCATGCTAATCATGCTAACATCATGCTAGCTTCATGCTAATCATGCTAACATCATGCTAGCTTCATGCTAATCATGATAGCATCATGCTAGCTTCATGCTAATCATGCTAACATCATGCTAGCATCATGCTAGCTTCATGCTAATCATGCTAACATCATGCTAGCTTCATGCTAATCATGCTAGAATCATGCTAGCTTCATGCTAATCATGTTAGCATCATGCTAGCTTCATACTAGCATCATGCTAGCTTCATGCTAATCATGCTACCATCATGTTAGATTCATGCTAATCATGTTAGATTCATGCTAGCTTCATGTTAATCATGCTAACATCATGCTAGCTTCATGCTAATCATGCTAGCATCATGCTAACTTCATGCTAATCATGCTAACATTATGCTAGCTTCATGCTAATCATGCTAACATCATGCTAGCTTCATGCTAATCATGCTAGCATCATGCTAATCATGCTAGCTTCATGCTAATCATGCTAGCATCATGCTAACTTCATGCTAATCATGCTAACATTATGCTAGCTTCATGCTAATCATGCTAACATCATGCTAGCTTTATGCTAATCATGCTAGCATCATGCTAATCATGCTAGCTTCATGCTAATCATGCTAGCTTCATGCTAATCATGTTAGCATCATGCTAGCTTCATGCTAATCATGCTAGCTTCATGCTAATCATGCTAGCATCATGCTAGCTTCATGCTAATCATGCTAGCATCATGCTAGCTTCATGCTAATCATGCCAACATCATGCTAGCTTCATGCTAATCATGCTAGCATCATGCTAGCTTCATGCTAATCATGCTAGCATCATGCTAGCTTCATGCCAATCATGCTAACATCCTGCTAGCTTCATGCTAATCATGCTACCTTTATACTTAAACATACTAACTGCCAGACAGCCTACTAAACTAAACTTCTGTCAAACCGTTTTAAACGTTCAGGCTACGCTTTTTCAAGCCAACATAAAGTTTGTCTTCAAACTTTAATATCTAGTTATTATTATTCTTTTTCTGGACACTTTTTCGGCGCGTAACTCGTCCCGCACGCTTTGTCGTAGACCCATAAATTAGGGCTCAAATCGACCGGATTATTGAGGAGAGGTGTGCTATGACTTTTATAAGCGATCGGGTGCATGATTTCCGAAAGGGGCGCGAAAAACCTCCCGAAAACGTCCCATTGACTTTACATTGCGCCCAACTTTGACGAGTCATAGCTCCGCTCGAGGATTTTGTAGAAACATGTGGGTTACAACATTTGAAGAGGGTGGTAGGCTCTGTAAGAACATGGATCACAATGGGGTGTAAGTTGTACCCCTGGGGTGTAAGAGGTGCCCAAAAGTGCCCCAATGAAAAGTCAATGGGGCAAAATCCCATAGACTTACCATTGCAAAAATTTTGACGGGTCATAGGTCCGAGCCAGGATTTCATAGAAACATGTGGGTTACTAAATTTGAAGAGGGTGCTAGACTCTGTCAGGACGTCCTACACAATGGGGTGTAAGGTTACCATAGCAACCATTTTGGGCACCCTAGCAACCAATACCATAGACTGCCATTATAAAATGCCCGGATGGATATCTTTGCACCACAGTGTCATAGAGACATGGGGGTGGGCTCATTTTACTCAGGCATCCAATCAGTCTCTCAGGATCCTTACAGACGTACTAAGCCACGCCCCTAGCAACCACTTTTGAGCACCCTAGCAACATAAAATACAAACAGTTATATCTCGGCATCAGAACATCGTAGAGACACGGGGGTTGGACCGTTTTACTTGTGACTAGGGGTGTAACAATTGGGCACATCATTGGCCACTTCCAAGCCACGCCCCTAGCAACCAAATTTGACCACCCTAGCAACCGAATAAACAAAGCCTTATATCTCCGCATCAGAACATCGTAGAGACACGGGGTTTGGACCGTTTTACTTGTGACTCGGAGTGTAATCACTGGGCACATCATTGGCCACTCCCAAGCCACGCCCCTAGCAACCAAATACAGTACCCTAGCAACAGAGTAAACAAAGCCTTATATCTCCGCATCAGAACATCGTAGAGACACGGGGGTTGGACCGTTTTACTTGTGACTCGGAGTGTAATCACTGGGCACATCATTGGCCACTCCCAAGCCACGCCCCTAGCAACCAAATACAGTACCCTAGCAACAGAGTTAACAAAGCCTTATATCTCCGCATCAGAACATCGTAGAGACACGGGGGCTGGACCGTTTTACTTGTGACTCGGAGTGTAATCACTGGGCACATCATTGGCCACTCCCAAGCCACGCCCCTAGCAACCAAATACAGTACCCTAGCAACAGAGTAAACAAAGCCTTATATCTCCGCATCAGAACATCGTAGAGACACGGGGGTTGGACCGTTTTACTTGTGACTTGGAATGTAATCACTGGGCACATCATTGGCCACTCCCAAGCCACGCCCCTAGCAACCAAATACAGTACCCTAGCAACAGAGTAAACAAAGCCTTATATCTCCGCATCAGAACATCGTAGAGACACGGGGGTTGGACCGTTTGACTCATGACTCGGAGGGTAATCACTAGTGGATGCAATTTTTTTCCCTAGCAACCAAATACAGTACCCTAGCAACAGAGTAAACAAAGCCTTATATCTCCGCATCAGAACATCGTAGAGACACGGGGGTTGGACCGTTTGACTCGTGACTCGGAGGGTAATCACTAGTGGATGCCATTTTTTCCCTAGCAACCAAATACAGTACCCTAGCAACAGAGTAAACAAAGCCTTATATCTCCGCATCAGAACATTGTAGAGACACGGGGTTTGGACCGTTTGACTCGTGACTCGGAGGGTAATCACTAGTGGATGTCATTTTTTTCCCTAGCAACCAAATACAGTACCCTAGCAACAGAGTAAACAAAGCCTTATATCTCCGCATCAGAACATCGTAGAGACACGGGGGTTTGACCGTTTGACTCGTGACTCGGAGTGTAATCACTAGTGGATGCCAATTTTCTCCCTAGCAACCAAATACAGTACCCTAGCAACCGAATAAACAAAGCCTTATATCTTCACATCAGAATATCGTAGAGACATGTGGGTTGAATTGTTTTACTTTTGGCTTGGAGTATAATCATGTATTGTCCCCCGAAATTTGCCACGGCAAGCACCACTTCACATTTTCTTCAGGAAATGTACCTATCTAGTTATTATTCTTTTTCTCCCCCCAAAATTTCGGCAACTAACTCGTCCTAGGGCTTTCAAGCTACATGCACCAAATTTTCCACAGACCTTCAGACTGGTCTGACTTAGTGTGCTATATCTTTTCTAACTGATGGGACCTTCCGAATTCCTAAACGGGGGTCTCGAACACCCCAAAATTTCCATTGACTTAACATTGAGACAAACTTTGACGGGTCATAGCTGTGAGTGAGAAACTTGTAGAAACTTGTGGCTTACCACATTTAAGGTGGCTGACAGGCTCTGTAAGAACATACATCACAATGGGGTGTAAGCTCTACCCCTGGGGTGTAAGAGGCCCCCAAAATTTCCCATTGACTTATAATGGGGCAGGGAACATGCCCATATAAGGGAATAAAAGCGTCCCAGATGGAATATCTTTACTTTAGAGTGTCGTAGAGACATGGGGGTGGGCTCATTTTACTCAGTCATCCAATCAGTCTCTTAGGATCGCCCCAAAGCTATTTAGCCACGCCCCTAGCAACAATTTTGGGTACCCTAGCAACATCTCCCATAGACTACCATTATAAAAAGCCCAGATGGATATCTTTACACCAGAGTGTCACAGAGACATAGGGGTGGGCTCATTTTACTCAGGCATCCAATCAGTCTTAATAGGATTCTTACTGAGGCATTAAGCCACGCCCCTAGCAACCAAATTTGAGCACCCTAGCAACATAATAAACAAAGCCTTATATCTCTTGGTCTGAACATCATAGAGACATGGGGGTTGGGTCTTTGGGTCATGTTAGCTTCAAGCTAGCTCCATGCTAAGTCATACTAGCTTCATGCTAGTTTCATGCTAGCTTTATGCTAATTTCATAATAAATCTTGCTAACTTCATGCTAAATCATGCTAACTTCATGTTAAATCTTGTTAGCTGCACGCTAAATAGTGTTAGCGTTATGCTAATCATGTTAGCATCATGCTAATCATGCTAGCTTCACGTTAAATCATGCTAGCTTCATGCTAATCATGTTAACCTCATGCTTACTTCATGCTAATCATGCTAGCCTCATGCTACCTTCATGCTAATCATGCTAACATCATGCTAGCTTCATGCTAATCATGCTAGAATCATGCTAACTTTATGCTAATCATGCTAGAATCATGCTAGCTTCATGCTAATCATGCTAGAATCATGCTAGCAACATGCTAGCTTTATGCTAATCATGCTACCATCATGCTAATCATGCTAGCAACATGCTAGCTTCATGCTAATCATGCTATCATCATGCTAGCTTCATGCTAGCTTCATGCTAATCATGCTAACATCATGCTAGCTTCATGCTAATCATGCTAACAACATGCTAGCTTTATGCTAATCATGCTAGCATCATGCTAATCATGCTAGCAACATGCTAGCTTCATGCTAATCATGCTACCATCATGCTAACTTCATGCTAGCTTCATGCTAATCATGCTACCATCATGCTAGCTTCATGCTAATCATGCTAACATCATGCTAACTTCATGCTAGCTTTATGCTTATCATGTTAGCATCATGCTAGCTTCATGCTAATCATGCTAACATCATGTTAGCTTCATGCTAATTATGCTAGCTTCATGCTAATCATGCTACAATCATGTTAGCTTCATGCTAATCATGCTAGCTTCATGCTAGCTTCATGCTAATCATGCTAGCATCATGTTAGCTTCATGCTAATCATGCTAGCAACATGCTAGCTTTATGCTAGCATTATGCTAGCTTCATGCTAATCATGCTAGCATCATGCTAGCTTCATGTTAATCATGCTAGCATCATGCTAGCTTTATGCTAATCATGCTACCATCATGCTAATCATGTTAGCAACATGCTAGCTTCATGCTAATCATGCTATCATCATGCTAACTTCATGCTAGCTTCATGCTAATCATGCTAGCATCATGCTAATCATGCTAGCATCATGTTAGCTTCATGCTAATCATGTTAACATCATGCTAGCTTCATGCTAATCATGCTAGCAACATGCTAGCTTTATGCTAATCATGCTACCATCATGCTAATCATGCTAGCAACATGCTAGCTTCATGCTAATCATGCTATCATCATGCTAGCTTCATGCTAATCATGCTAGCATCATGCTAGCTTCATGCTAATCATGCTATCATCATGCTAGCTTCATGCTAATCATGCTAGCATCATGCTAGCTTCATGTTAATCATGCTAATCATGCTAGCATCATGCTAGCTTCATTCTAATCATGCTAGCATCATGCTAGCTTCATGCTAATCATGCTAGCATCATGCTAGCTTCATGCTAATCATGCTAGCATCATGTTAGCTTCATGTTAGCTTCATGCTAGCATCATGCTAGCATCATGCTAATCATGCTAGCATCATGCTAGCTTCATGCTAATCATGCTAACATCATGTTAGCTTAATGTTAATCATGCTAACATCATGCTAGCTTCATGCTAATCATGCTAGCATCATGCTAACATCATGCTAATCATGCTAGCTTCATGCTAATCATGTTAACATCATGCTAGCTTCATGCTAATCATGCTAACATCATGCTAGCTTCATGCTAATCATGTTAGCATCATGCTAGCTTCATGCTAATCATGCTAACTTCATGCTAATCATGCTAGCATCATGCTAGCTTCATGTTAATCATGCTAGCATCATGCTAATCATCCTAGCTTCATGTTTATCATGTTGGCTTCATGATAAATCATGCTAAATCATGCTACCTTCATACCTAAACATACCAACAGCCAGATAGCCTACTAAACTAAACTTCTGTCAAACCGTTTTAAACGTTCAGGCTACGCTTTTTCAAGCCAACATAAAGTTTGTCTTCAAACTTTAATATCTAGTTATTATTATTATTCTTTTTCTCCCCCCAAAATTATAAACACTAACTCGTCCTAGGGCTTTCAAGCTACATGCACCAAATTTTCCACAGACCTTCAGACTGGTCTGACTTAGTGTGCTATATCTTTTCTAACTGATGGGACCTTCCGAATTCCTAAACGGGGGTCTCGAACACCCCAAAATTTCCATTGACTTAACATTGAGACAAACTTTGACGGGTCATAGCTGTGAGTGAGAAACTTGTAGAAACTTGTGGCATACCACATTTAAGGTGGCTGACAGGCTCTGTAAGAACATACATCACAATGGGGTGTAAGCTATACCCCTGGGGTGTAAGAGGCCCCCAAAATTTCCCATTGACTTATAATGGGGCAGGGAACATGCCCATATAAGGGAATAAAAGCGTCCCAGATGGAATATCTTTACTTTAGAGTGTCGTAGAGACATGGGGGTGGGCTCATTTTACTCAGTCATCCAATCAGTCTCTTAGGATCGCCCCAAAGCTATTTAGCCACGCCCCTAGCAACAATTTTGGGTACCCTAGCAACATCTCCCATAGACTACCATTATAAAAAGCCCAGATGGATATCTTTACACCAGAGTGTCATAGAGACATAGGAGTGGGCTCATTTTACTCAGGCATCCAATCAGTCTTAATAGGATTCTTATTGAGGCATTAAGCCACGCCCCTAGCAACCAAATTTGAGCACCCTAGCAACATAATAAACAAAGCCTTATATCTCTTGGTCTGAACATCATAGAGACATGGGGGTTGGGTCTTTGGGTCATGTTAGCTTCAAGCTAGCTCCATGCTAAGTCATACTAGCTTCATGCTAGTTTCATGCTAGCTTTATGCTAATTTCATAATAAATCTTGCTAACTTCATGCTAAATCATGCTAACTTCATGTTAAATCTTGTTAGCTGCACGCTAAATAGTGTTAGCGTTATGCTAATCATGTTAGCATCATGCTAATCATGCTAGCTTCACGTTAAATCATGCTAGCTTCATGCTAATCATGCTAACCTCATGCTTACTTCATGCTAATCATGCTAGCCTCATGCTACCTTCATGCTAATCATGCTAACATCATGCTAGCTTCATGCTAATCATGCTAGAATCATGCTAGCTTCATGCTAATCATGCTAGAATCATGCTAGCTTCATGCTAATCATGCTAGAATCATGCTAGTTTCATGCTAGCATCATGCTAGCTTCATGCTAATCATGCTAGCAACATGCTAGCTTTATGCTAATCATGCTATCATCATGCTAATCATGCTAGCAACATGTTAGCTTCATGCTAATCATGGTACCATCATGCTAACTTCATGCTAGCTTCATGCTAATCATGCTAGCATCATGCTAGCTTCATGCTAATCATGCTAACATCATGCTAACTTCATGCTAGCTTTATGCTTATCATGTTAGCATCATGCTAGCTTCATGCTAATCATGCTAGCATCATGTTAGCTTCATGCTAATCATGCTAGAATCATGCTAGCTTCATGCTAATCATGCTAGAATCATGCTAGCTTCATGCTAATCATGCTAGAATCATGCTAGTTTCATGCTAGCATCATGTTAGCTTCATGCTAATCATGTTAGCAACATGCTAGCTTTATGCTAATCATGCTATCATCATGCTAATCATGCTAGCAACATGTTAGCTTCATGCTAATCATGGTACCATCATGCTAACTTCATGCTAGCTTCATGCTAATCATGCTAGCATCATGCTAGCTTCATGCTAATCATGCTAACATCATGCTAACTTCATGCTAGCTTTATGCATATCATGTTAGCATCATGCTAGCTTCATGCTAATCATGCTAACATCATGTTAGCTTCATGCTAATTATGCTAGCTTCATGCTTATCATGCTACAATCATGTTAGCTTCATGCTAATCATGCTAACATCATGCTAGCTTCATGCTAATCATGCTAGCATCATGTTAGCTTCATGCTAATCATGTTAGCAACATGCTAGCTTTATGCTAGCATTATGCTAGCTTCATGCTAATCATGCTAGCATCATGCTAGCTTCATGTTAATCATGCTAGCATCATGCTAGCTTCATGCTAATCATTCTAGCATCATGCTAACTTCATGCTAATCATGCTAACATCATGCTAACTTCATGCTAGCTTCATGTTAACATCATGGTAGCATCATGCTAATCATGCTAGCTTCATGCTAATCATGTTAGCATCATGCTAGCTTCATGCTAATCATGCTAGCATCATGCTAGCTTCATGCTAATCATGCTAACTTCATGCTAATCATGCTAGCATCATGCTAGCTTCATGCTAATCATGCTAGCATCATGCTAGCTTCATGTTAATCATGCTAGCATCATGCTAATCATCCTAGCTTCATGTTTATCATGTTGGCATCATGATAAATCATGCTAAATCATGCTACCTTCATACCTAAACATACCAACAGCCAGATAGCCTACTAAACTAAACTTCTGTCAAACCGTTTTAAACGTTCAGGCTACGCTTTTTCAAGCCAACATAAAGTTTGTCTTCAAACTTTAATATCTAGTTATGTTGGCTTGAAAAAGCCAACATATTGTTATTGCTTTTAAACTTATTATTATTATTCTTTTTCTGAGACCAAAATTACGAACACTAACTCGTCCTAGAGCTTTCAAGCTACATGCACCAAATTTTCCACGGACCTTCAGACTGGTCTGACGGAGTGTGCTATATCTTTTCTAACTGAGGGGACCTTCCGAATTCCTAAACGGGGGGCTCGAACACCCCAAAATTTCCATTGACTTAACATTGAGACAAACTTTGACGAGTCATAGCTGTGAGTGAGAAACTTGTAGAAACTTGTGGCTTACCACATTTAAGGAGGCTGACAGACTCTGTAAGAACATACATCACAATGGGGTGTAAGCTATACCCCTGGGGTGTAAGAGGCCCCCAAAATTTCCCATTGACTTATAATGGGGCAGGAAACATGCCCATATAAGGGAATGAAAGCGTCCCAGATGGAATATCTTTACTTTAGAGTGTCGTAGAGACATGGGGGTGGGCTCATCTTACTCAGTCATCCAATCAGTCTCTTAGGATCGCCCCAGAGCTATTAAGCCACGCCCCTAGCAACAATTTTGGGTACCCTAGCAACATCTCCCATAGACTACCATTATAAAAAGCCCAGATGGATATCTTTGCACCAGAGTGTCATAGAGACATAGGGGTGGGCTCATTTTACTCAGGCATCCAATCAGTCTTAATAGGATTCTTATTGAGGTATTAAGCCACGCCCCTAGCAACCAAATATGAGCACCCTAGCAACATAACAAACAAAGCCTTATATCTCTGGATCTGAACATCATAGAGACATGGGGGTTGGGTCTTTGGGTCATGTTAGCTTCATGCTAGCTTAATGCTAAGTCATACTAGCTTCATGCTAGTTTCATGCTAGCTTTATGCTAATTTCACAATATATCTTGCTAACTTCATGCTAAATCATGTTAGCTTCATGTTAAATCTTGTTAGCTTCAGGCTAAATAGTGCTAGCTTCATGCTAATCATGTTAGCATCATGTTAATCATGCTAGCTTCATGTTAAATCATGCTAGCTTCATGCTAATCATGTTAACATCATGCTAGCTTCATGTTAATCATGTTAGCCTCATGCTAGCTTCATGCTAATCATGCTAGCCTCATGCTAGCTTCATGCTAATCATGCTAAAATCATGCTAACATCATGCTAGCTTCATGTTAATCATGCTAACATCATGCTAACTTCATGCTAAACATGCTAATATCATGCTAGCTTCATGCTAGCTTCGTGCTAATCATGCTAACATCATGCTAGCTTCGTGCTAATCATGCTAGCATCATGCAAGCTTCATGCTAATCATGCTAGCATCACGATAGCTTCATGCTAGTCATGCTAGCTTCATGCTAGTCATATAAGCTTCATGCTAGCTTCATGCTAATCATGCTAGCTTCATGCTAACATCATGCTAATCATGCTAGCATCATGCTAGCTTCATGCTAATCATGTTAGCATCATGCTAGCTTCATGCTAATCATGCTAGCATCATGCTAGCTTCATGTTAATTATGCTAGCTTCATGCTAGCTTCATGCTAATCATGTTAGCATCATGCTAGCTTCATGCTAATCATGCTAGCATCATGTTAGCTTCATGCTAATCATGTTAGCTTCATGCTAATCATGCTAGCATCATGCTAGCTTCATGTTAATCATGCTAACATCATGCTAGCTTCATGCTAATCATGCTAGCATCATGCTAGCTTCATGCTAATCATGCTAGCTTCTTGCTAATCATGCTAGCTTCATGCTAATCATGCTAGCATTATGCTAGCTTCATGCTAATCATGCTAGCATCATGCTAGCTTCATGTTAATCATGCTAGCATCATGCTAGCTTCATGCTAACATCATGCTAACATCATGCTAACTTCATGCTAATCATGCTAGCTTCATGCTAGCATCATGCTAATCATGCTAACATCATGCTAGCCTCATGCTAATCATGTTAGCATCATGCTAATCATGCTAGCTTCATGCTAATCATGCTAGCATCATGCTAGCTTCATGCTAATCATGCTAGCATCATGCTAGCTTCATGCTAATCATGCTAGCATCATGCTAGCTTCATGCTAATCATGCTAGCATCTTGCTAGCTTCATGCTAATCATGCTAGCATCATGCTACCTTCATGCTAATCATGCTAGCATCATGCTAGCTTCATGCTAATCATGCTAGCATCATGCTAGCTTCATGCTAATCATGCTAGCATCATGTTAGCTTCATGCTAGTCATGCTAGCATCATGCTAGCATCATGCTTATCATGCTAGCATCATGCTAGCATCATGCTAATCATGCTAGCATCATGCCAGCTTCATGCTTATCATGTTAGCATCATGTTAAATCATGCTACCTTCATACTTAAACATTCTAACAGCCAGATAGCCTACTAAACTAAACTTCTGTCAAACCGTTTTAAACGTTCAAGCTACGCTTTTTCAAGCCAACATAAAGTTTGTCTTCAAACTTTAATATCTAGTTATTATTATTATTCCGCTTTCTTCTGAGACTAAATTTCCGACACTAACTCGTCCTAGGGCTTTCAAGCTTCATGCACCAAATTTTCCACAGACCTTCAGACTGGTCTGACTTAGTGTGCTATATCTTTTCTAACTGATGGGACCTTCCGAATTCCTAAACGGGGGTCTCGAACACCCCAAAATTTCCATTGACTTAACATTGAGACAAACTTTGACGCGTCATAGCTGCGAGTGAGAAACTTGTAGAAACTTGTGGCTTACCACATTTAAGGTGGCTGACAGGCTCTGTAAGAACATACATCACAATGGGGTGTAAGCTGTACCCCTGGGGTGTAAGAGGCCCCCAAAATTTCCCATTGACTTATAATGGGGCAGGAATCATGCCCATATAAGGGAATAAACGCGTCCCAGATGGAATATCTTTACTTTAGAGTGTCGTAGAGACATGGGGGTGGGCTCATTTTACTCAGTCATCCAATCAGTCTCTTAGGATCGCCCCAAAGCTATTTAGCCACGCCCCTAGCAACAATTTTGGGTACCCTAGCAACATCTCCCATAGACTACCATTATAAAAAGCCCAGATGGATATCTTTACACCAGAGTGTCATAGAGACATGGGTGTGGGCTCATTTTAGGGGCTCAGGCGTCCAATCAGTCTTAATAGGATTCTTATTGAGGCATTAAGCCACGCCCCTAGCAACCAAATTTGAGCACCCTAGCAACATAATAAACAAAGCCTTATATCTCTTGGTCTGAACATCATAGAGACATGGGGGTTGGGTCTTTGGGTCATGCTAGGTTCATGCTAGCTCCATGCTAAGTCATACTAGCTTCATGCTAGTTTCATGCTAGCTTTATGCTAATTTCATAATAAATCTTGCTAACTTCATGCTAAATCATGCTAACTTCATGTTAAATCTTGTTAGCTGCACGCTAAATAGTGCTAGCGTCATGCTAATCATGTTAGCATCATGTTAATCATGCTAGCTTCACGTTAAATCATGCTAGCTTCATGCTAATCATGCTAACCTCATGCTTACTTCATGCTAACCTCATGCTTACTTCATGCTACCTTCATGCTAATCATGCTAACATCATGCTAGCTTCATGCTAATCATGCTAGAATCATGCTAGCTTCATGCTAATCATGCTAGAATCATGCTAGTTTCATGCTAACATCATGATAGCTTCATGCTAATCATATTAACATCATGCTAGCTTCATGCTAATCATGCTAGTTTCATGCTAACATCATGATAGCTTCATGCTAATCATATTAACATCATGCTAGCTTCATGCTAATCATGCTAGCATCATGCTAGCTTCATGCTAATCATGCTAGCATCATGCTAGCTTCATGCTAATCATGCTAGCATCATGCTAGCTTCATGCTAATCATGCTAGCATCATGCTAGCTTCATGCTAATCATGCTAGCATCATGCTAATCATGCTAGCATCATGCTAGCTTCATGCTAATCATGCTAGCATCATGCTAGCTTCATGCTAATCATGCTAGCATCATGCTAGCATCATGCTAGCTTCATGCTAAACATTCTAGCATCATGCTAGCTTCATGCTAATCATGCTAGCATCATGCTAGCTTTATGCTAATCATGCTAGCATCATGCTAGCTTCATGCTAATAATGCTAGCATCATGCTAATCATGCTAGCATCATGCTAGCTTCATGCTAATCATGCTAACATCATGTTAGCTTCATGCTAATCATGCTAACATCATGCTAGCTTCATGCTAATCATGCTAGCATCATGCTAGCTTCATGCTAATCATGCTAGCTTCATGCTAATCATGTTAGCATCATGCTAGCTTCATGCTAATCATGCTAGCATCATGCTAGCTTCATGCTAATCATGCTAGCATCATGCTAGCTTCATGCTAATCATGCTAGCATCATGCTAGCTTCATGCTAATCATGCTAGCATCATGCTAGCTTCATGCTAATCATGCTAACATCATGTTAGCTTAATGCTAATCATGCTAGCATCATGCTAGCTTCATGCTAACATCATGCTAGCTTCATGCTAATCATGCTAGCATCATGCTAGCTTCATGCTAATCATGCTAGCATCATGCTAATCATGCTAATCATGCTAGCATCATGCTAATCATGCTAGCATCATGCTAGCTTCATGCTAATCATGCTAGCATCATGCTAGCTTTATGCTAATCATGCTAGCATCATGCTAGCTTCATGCTAATCATGCTAGCATCATGCTAGCTTCATGTTAATCATGCTAGCATCATGTTAGCTTCATGCTAATCATGCTAACATCAGGCTAACTTCATGCTAATCATGCTACCTTCATACTTAAACATTCTAACAGCCAGATAGCCTACTAAACTAAACTTCTGTCAAACCGTTTTAAACGTTCAAGCTACGCTTTTTCAAGCCAACATAAAGTTTGTCTTCAAACTTTAATATCTAGTTATTATTATTCTTCTTCTGAGCGAAATTTCTGCAGCTAACTTGTCCGACAGCTTTCAAGCTACATCCACCAAATTTTCCACGGACATTCTAACTGGTCTGAAGAAGTGTGCTATATCTTTTTGAAGGGATCCGACTTACAGAATTCCTAAAACGGGAATTTAAAATTCCAAAAGTCCCATTGACTTAACATTGGACAAATTTTGACGGGTCATAGCTGCGAGCGAGAAATTTGTAGAAACGTGTGTGTCACCACATTTGAAGAGGCTGGCAGGCACTGTGAGAACATACCTCACATTGGGGTGTAAGTTTCACCCCTGGGGCGTAAGAGGCACCCAAAATTCCCCATTGACTTATAACGGGACAGGAAACATGACCATATAAGGGGATAAAACGTTCCAGATGGAATATCTTCGCTTTACAGTGTCATAGAGACATGGGGGTGGGCTCATTTTACTCGGGCATCCAATCAGTCTCTCAGGATCGTCTCAAAGCTATTAAGCCACGCCCCTAGCAACCATTTTTGGGCACCCTAGCAACATATTAGCTTCATGCTAATTCATGTTAACATCATGCTAGCTTCATGCTAATTCATATTAGCATCATGTTAGCTTCATGCTAATTCATGCTAACTTCATGCTAATTCATGTTAGCATCATGTTAACTTCATGCTAATCATGTTAACATCATGCTAGCTTCATGCTAATCATGCTAGCATCATGCTAGCTTTATGCTAATCATGCTAGCATCATGCTAGCTTCATGCTAATCATGCTAGCATCTTGCTAGCTTCATGCTAATTCATGTTAGCATCATGCTAACGTCATGCTAATCATGCTAGCATCATGCTAGCTTCATGCTAATCATGCTAGCATCATGCTAGCTTCATGCTAATCATGCTAGCATCATGCTAGCTTCGTGCTAATCATGCTGTGGGTGGGCTCATTTTACTCAGGCATCCAATCAGTCTCGGAAGGATTCTTATTGAGGTATTAAGCCACGCCCCTAGCAACCAAATATGAGCACCCTAGCAACATAATAAACAAAGCCTTATTTCTCTGGATCCGAAAATCATAGAGACATGGGGGTTGGGTCTTTTGGTCATGTTAGCCTTATGCTAGCTCCATGTTAAGTCATACTAGCTTCATGCTAGTTTAGTGCTAGCTTTATGCTAATTTCATAATAAATCATGCTAGCTTCATGCTAATTCATGTAAGCTTCATGCTAGCTTCATGCTAATTCATGTTAGCATCGTGCTAGCTTCATGCTAATTCATGTTAGCATCGTGTTAGCTTCATGCTAAATCATGTTAGCATCGTGCTAGCTTCATGCTAATTCATGTTAGCATCGTGCTAGCTGCATGCTAATTCATGTTAGCTTCGTGCTAGCTTCATGCTAATTCATGTTAGCATCGTGCTAGCTTCATGCTATTTCATGTTAGCATCGTGGTAGCTTCATGCTAATTCATGTTAACATCGTGCTAGCTTCATGCTAATTCATGTTGGCATCGTGCTAGCTTCATGCTAATTCATGTTGGCATCGTGCTAGCTTCATGCTAATTCATGTTAGCGTCGTGCTAGCTTCATGCTAATTCATGTTAGCGTCGTGCTAGCTTCATGCTAATTCATGTTAGCGTCGTGCTAGCTTCATGCTAATTCATGTTAGCGTCGTGCTAGCTTCATGCTAATTCATGTTAGCGTCGTGCTAGCTTCATGCTAATTCATGTTAGCGTCGTGCTAGCTTCATGCTAATTCATGTTAGCGTCGTGCTAGCTTCATGCTAATTCATGTTAGCTTCATGCTAATCATGCTAGCATCGTGCTAGCTTCATGCTAATCATGCTAGCATCATGCTAGCTTCATGCTAATCATGCTAGCATCATGCTAGCTTCATGCTAATTCATGTTAGCATCATGCTAGCTTCATGCTAATTCATGTTACCATCATGCTAGCTTCATGCTAATTCATGTTAGCATCATGCTAGCTTCATGCTAATTCATATTAGCATCATGCTAGCTTCATGCTAATTCATGTTAGCATCATGCTAGCTTCATGCTTATTCATGTTAACATCATGCTAGCTTCATGCTAATTCATGTTAACATCATGCTAGCTTCATGCTAATTCATGTTAACATCATGCTAGCTTCATGTTAATTCATGTTACCATCATGCTAGCTTCATGCTAATTCATGTTAGCATCATGCTAGCTTCATGCTAGAATCATGCTAACATCATGCTAGCTTCATGCTAATCATGCTAGCAACATGCTAGCTTTATGCTAATCATGCTAGCATCATGCTAATCATGCTAGCAACATGCTAGCTTCATGCTAATCATGCTACCATCATGCTAACTTCATGCTAGCTTCATGCTAATCATGCTAGCATCATGATAGCTTCATGCTAATCATGCTAACATCATGCTAACTTCATGCTAGCTTCATGCTTATCATGTTAGCATCATGCTAGCTTCATGCTAATCATGCTAGAATCATGCTAGTTTCATGCTAGCATCATCCTAGCTTCATGCTAATCATGCTAACATCATGCTAGCTTCATGCTAATCATGCTAGCAACATGCTAGCTTTATGCTAATCATGCTAGCATCATGCTAATCATGCTAGCAACATGCTAGCTTCATGCTAATCATGCTACCATCATGTTAGCTTCATGCTAATCATGCTAGCATCATGCTAGCAACATGCTAATCATGTTAACATCATGCTAACTTCATGCTAGCTTCATGCTTATCATGTTAGCATCATGGTAGCTTCATGCTAATCATGCTAGCATCATGTTAGCTTCATGCTAATCATGCTAGCTTCATGCTAATCATGCTAGCTTCATGCTAATCATGCTAACATCATGCTAGCTTCATGCTAATCATGCTAGCAACATGCTAGCTTTATGCTAATCATGCTAGCATCATGCTAATCATGCTAGCAACATGCTAGCTTCATGCTAGCTTCATGCTAATCATGCTAGCATCATGATAGCTTCATGCTAATCATGCTAACATCATGCTAACTTCATGCTAGCTTCATGCTTATCATGCTAGAATCATGATAGCTTCATGCTAATCATGCTAGAATCATGCTAGCTTCATGCTAATCATGCTAGAATCATGCTAGTTTCATGCTAGCATCATGCTAGCTTCATGCTAATCATGCTAGCAACATGCTAGCTTCATGCTAATTATGCTACCATCATGCTAACTTCATGCTAGCTTCATGCTAATCATGCTAGCATCATGATAGCTTCATGCTAATCATGCTAACATCATGCTAACTTCATGCTAGCTTCATGCTTATCATGTTAGCATCATGTTAGCTTCATGCTAATCATGCTAGAATCATGCTAGTTTCATGCTAGCATCATCCTAGCTTCATGCTAATCATGCTAACTTCATGCTAGCTTCATGCTAATCATGCTAGCATCATGATAGCTTCATGCTAATCATGCTAACATCATGCTAACTTCATGCTAGCTTCATGCTTATCATGTTAGCATCATGCTAGCTTCATGCTAAT
Organism: Paramisgurnus dabryanus; assembly: GCF_030506205.2. Taxonomy (NCBI): domain Eukaryota; kingdom Metazoa; phylum Chordata; class Actinopteri; order Cypriniformes; family Cobitidae; genus Paramisgurnus; species Paramisgurnus dabryanus. The sequence continues at coordinate 1,077,289 of NC_133341.1, read as the reverse complement.
CATGCTAGAATCATGCTAGTTTCATGCTACCATCATCCTAGCTTCATGCTAATCATGCTAACATCATGCTAGCTTCATGCTAATCATGCTAGCAACATGCTAGCTTTATGCTAATCATGCTAGCATCATGCTAATCATGCTAGCAACATGCTAGCTTCATGCTAATCATGCTACCATCATGTTAGCTTCATGCTAATCATGTTAGCATCATGCTAGCAACATGCTAATCATGTTAACATCATGTTAACTTCATGCTAGCTTCATGCTTATCATGTTAGCATCATGGTAGCTTCATGCTAATCATGCTAGCATCATGTTAGCTTCATGCTAATCATGCTAGCTTCATGCTAATCATGCTAGCTTCATGCTAATCATGCTAACATCATGCTAGCTTCATGCTAATCATGCTAGCAACATGCTAGCTTTATGCTAATCATGCTAGCATCATGCTAATCATGCTAGCAACATGCTAGCTTCATGCTAATCATGCTACCATCATGCTAACTTCATGCTAGCTTCATGCTAATCATGCTAGCATCATGATAGCTTCATGCTAATCATGCTAACATCATGCTAACTTCATGCTAGCTTCATGCTTATCATGCTAGAATCATGATAGCTTCATGCTAATCATGCTAGAATCATGCTAGCTTCATGCTAATCATGCTAGAATCATGCTAGTTTCATGCTAGCATCATGCTAGCTTCATGCTAACCATGCTAACATCATGCTTGCTTCATGCTAATCATGCTAGCAACATGCTAGCTTTATGCTAATCATGCTAGCATCATGCTAATCATGCTAGCAACATGCTAGCTTCATGCTAATCATGCTAACATCATGCTAACTTCATGCTAGCTTCATGCTAATCATGCTAGCATCATGATAGCTTCATGCTAATCATGCTAACATCATGCTAACTTCATGCTAGCTTCATGCTTATCATGTTAGCATCATGTTAGCTTCATGCTAATCATGCTAGAATCATGCTAGTTTCATGCTAGCATCATCCTAGCTTCATGCTAATCATGCTAACATCATGCTAGCTTCATGCTAATCATGCTAGCAACATGCTAGCTTTATGCTAATCATGCTAGCATCATGCTAATCATGCTAGCACCATGCTAGCTTCATGCTAATCATGCTACCATCATGTTAGCTTCATGCTAATCATGCTAGCATCATGCTAGCAACATGCTAATCATGCTAACATCATGCTAACTTCATGCTAGCTTCATGCTTATCATGTTAGCATCATGGTAGCTTCATGCTAATCATGCTAGCATCATGTTAGCTTCATGCTAATCATGCTAGCTTCATGCTAATCATGCTAGCATCATGTTAGCTTCATGCTAATCATGCTAGCATCATGCTAGCTTCATGCTAATCATGCTAGCAACATGCTAGCTTTATGCTAGCATTATGCTAGCTTCATGCTAATCATGCTAGCATCATGCTAGCTTCATGCTAATCATGCTACCATCATGCTAGCTTCATGCTAATCATGTTAACATCATGCTAGCTTCATGCTAATCATGCTAGCAACATGCTAGCTTTATGTTAATCATGCTAGCATCATGCTAATCATGCTAGCAACATGCTAGCTTCTTGCTAATCATGCTACCATCATGCTAACTTCATGCTAGCTTCATGCTAATCATGCTAGAATTGCACTAACTTCATGCTAATCATGCTAGCTTCATGCTAATCATGCTAGCATCATGTTAGCTTCATGTTAATCATGCTAGCATCATGTTAGCTTCATGCTAATCATGCTAGCTTCATGCTAATCATGCTAGCATCATGCTAGCTTCATGCTAATCATGCTAGCATCATGCTAGCTTCATGCTAATCATGCTAGCATCATGCTAGTTTCATGCTAATCATGCTAGCATCATGCTAGCTTCATTCTAATCATGCTAACATCATGCTAGCTTCATGCTAGCTTCATGCTAGCATCATGCTAGCATCATGCTAATCATGCTAGCATAATGCTAGCTTCATGCTAATCATGCTAACATCATGTTAGCTTCATGTTAATCATGCTAGCATCATGCTAGCTTCATGCTAATTATGCTAGCATCATGCTAACATCATGTTAATCATGCTAGCATCATGCTAATCATCCTAGCTTCATGTTTATCATGTTGGCATCATGATAAATCATGCTAAATCATGCTACCTTCATACCTAAACATACCAACATCCAGATAGCCTACTAAACTAAACTTCTGTCAAACCGTTTTAAACGTTCAGGCTACGCTTTTTCAAGCCAACATAAAGTTTGTCTTCAAACTTTAATATCTAGTTATTAAGTTGGCTTGTGAAAGCCAACTTACTGAAATGCTATTTAAACTTATTATTATTATCTTCTGATCCACAATTTTCTAAATCTAACTCCTCCTAGAGCTTTAACTCTACATACTCCAAACTCAGGTCAGACCTTCAGTCTGATCTGACTTGAGTTGCTATATCTTTTCTAACTGATGGGACCTTCCGAATTCCTAAACGGGGCGCTCAAACACCCCAAAATTCCCATTGACTTAACATTGAGACAAACTTTGACGGGTCATAGCTGCGAGTGAGAAACTTGTAGAAACTTGTGACTTACCACATCTAAGGAGTCTGACAGGCTGTGTAAGAACATACATCACAATGGGGTGTAAGCTGTACCCCTGGGGTGTAAGGGGCCCCCAAAATCTCCCATTGACTTATAATGGGGCAGGAAACATGCCCATATAAGGGAATAAAAGCGTCCCAGATGGAATATCTTCACTTTAGAGTTTCGTAGAGACATGGGGGTGGGCTCATTTTACTCGGTCATCCAATCAGTCTCTCAGGGTTGTCCCAGAGCTATTAAGCCACGCCCCTAGCAACAATTTTGGGTACCCTAGCAACATCTCCCATAGACTACCATTATAAAAAGCCAAGATGGATATCTTTGCACCAGAGTGTCATAGAGACATAGGGGTGGGCTCATTTTACTCAGACATCCAATCAGTCTCTTAAGATTCTTATTGAGGTATTAAGCCACGCCCCTAGCAACCAAATATGAGCACCCTAGCAACATAATAAACAAAGCCTTATATCTCTGGATCTGAACATCATAGAGACATGGGGGTTGGGTCTTTGGGTCATGTTAGCTTCATGCTAGCTTCATGCTAATTCTTGTTAGCATCATGCTAGCCTCATGCTAATTCATGTTAACTTCATGTTAGCTTCATGCTAATTCATGTTAGCATCATGCTAGCTTCATGCTAATTCATGTTAGCATCATGTTAGCTTCATGCTAATTCATGTTAGCATCATGCTAGCATCATGCTAACTCATGTTAGCATCATGCTAACGTCATGCTAATTCATGTTAGCATCATGTTAACGTCATGCTAATTCATGTTAGCATCATGCTAATTCATGTTAGCATCATGCTAACGTCATGCTAATTCATATTAGCATCATGTTAGCTTCATGCTAATTCATGCTAACTTCATGCTAATTCATGTTAGCATCATGTTAGCTTCATGCTAATTCATGTTAGCATCATGCTAACGTCATGCTAATCATGCTAGCATCATGCTAGCTTCATGCTAATCATGCTAGCATCATGCTAGCTTAATGCTAATCATGCTAGCATCATGCTAGCTTCGTGCTAATCATGCTAGCATCATACTAGCTTCATGCTAATCATGTTAGCATCATGCTAGCTTCATGCTAACATCATGCTAGTGTTACGGCCGGCTCGAAGCCGTGACAAATGTAAAGGAGGACATAGTCAGGTTGGTAAGTTGCAACAAAAGATATTTATTAATGTAAATATAAAACATAAAATAAGGAATAACCAAACCCAATATTGACCCTGTCAAACCCACAGATGGTTTAAGTGTCAGACAGAATCAAGTAACCCAATTATAACATCAAAATAAGTTTAGCTAAACCAAAACCAAACAAGCAGGAGAACAGGCCCCACAACAAACAGCATTGAGACTTTATAGAGAAGGAACAGGTGTAAGCAATTCTGTTGACGTGCCCTCAAGCCACGCCCACTGACCGGTCTTAGTGGAAGTAACGAGGGACTCGTCACACCTAGCTTCATGCTAATCATGCTAGCATCATGCTAAATCAGCCTAGCTTCCTACTTAAACATACTAACAGCCAGATTGCCTACTAAACTAAACTTCTATCAAACCGTTTTAAACGTTCAGGCTACGCTTTGTCAAGCCAACATAAAGTTTGTCAACAAACTTTTCTATCTAGTTATTATTATTATTATTATTAAGTTGGCTTGTGAAAGCCAACTTACTGAAATGCTATTTAAACTTATTATTATTATTCTTCTGATCCACAATTTTCTAAATCTAACTCCTCCTAGAGCTTTAACTCAACATACTCCAAACTCAGGTCAGACCTTCAGTCTGATCTGACTTGAGTTGCTATATCTTTTCTAACTGATGGGACCTTCCGAATTCCTAAACGGGGCGCTCAAACACCCCAAAATTCCCACTGACTTAACATTGAGACAAACTTTGACGGGTCATAGCTGCGAGTGAGAAACTTGTAGAAACTTGTGACTTACCACATCTAAGGAGTCTGACAGGCTGTGTAAGAACATACATCACAATGGGGTGTAAGCTGTACCCCTGGGGTGTAAGGGGCCCCCAAAATCTCCCATTGACTTATAATGGGGCAGGAAACATGCCCATATAAGGGAATAAAAGCGTCCCAGATGGAATATCTTCACTTTAGAGTGTCGTAGAGACATGGGGGTGGGCTCATTTTACTCGGTCATCCAATCAGTCTCTCAGGGTTGTCCCAGAGCTATTAAGCCACGCCCCTAGCAACAATTTTGGGTACCCTAGCAACATCTCCCATAGACTACCATTATAAAAAGCCAAGATGGATATCTTTGCACCAGAGTGTCATAGAGACATAGGGGTGGGCTCATTTTACTCAGACATCCAATCAGTCTCTTAAGATTCTTGTTGAGGTATTAAGCCACGCCCCTAGCAACCAAATATGAGCACCCTAGCAACATAATAAACAAAGCCTTATATCTCTGGATCTGAACATCATAGAGACATGGGGGTTGGGTCTTTGGGTCATGTTAGCTTCATGCTAGCTTCAAACTAAGTCATACTTGCTTCATGCTAGTTTCATGCTAGCTTTATGCTAATTTCATAATAAATCTTGCTAACTTCATGTTAAATCATGCTAGCTTCATGCTAGTTCATGTTAGCATCATGCTAGCTTCATGCTAATTCATGTTAGCTTCATGTTAACATCATGCTAGCTTCATGCTAATTTGTATTAGCATCATGCTAATTTCATGCTAATTCGTATTAACATCATGCTAGCTTCATGCTAATTCATGTTAACATCATGCTAGCTTCATGCTAATTCATGTTAACATCATGCTAGCTTTATGCTAATTCATGTTAGCATCATGCTAGCTTCATGCTAATTCATGTTAGCATCATGCTATCTTCATGCTAATTCATGTTAGCATCATGTTAACATCATGCTAATTCATGTTAGCATAATGTTAACATCATGCTAGCTTCATATTAATTCGTATTAGCATCATGCTAGCTTCATGTTAATTCGTATTAGGATCATGTTAGCTTCATGCTAATTCATGTTAGCATCATGCTAGCTTCATGCTAATTCATGTTAGCATCATGCTAGCTTCATGCTAATTCATGTTAGCATCATGCTAATTCATGTTAGCATCATGCTAGGTTCATGCTAGTTAATGTTAGCATCATGCTATCTTCATGTTAATTCATGTTAGCATCATGTTAACATCATGCTAACTTCATGCTGATTCGTATTAGCATCATGCTAGTTTCATGCTAATTCGTATTAGTATCATGCTAGCTTCATGCTAATTCGTATTAGCGTTATGTTAGCATCATGCTAATTTGTATTATCATCATGCTAGCTTCATGCTAATTCATGTTAGCATCATGCTAGCTTAATGCTAATTCATGTTAACATCATGTTAGCTTCATGCTAATTCATGTTAGCATCATGCTAGCATCATGCTAACTCATGTTAGCATCATGCTAACGTCATGCTAATTCATGTTAGCATCATGTTAACGTCATGCTAATTCATGTTAGCATCATGCTAATTCATGTTAGCATCATGCTAACGTCATGCTAATTCATATTAGCATCATGTTAGCTTCATGCTAATTCATGCTAATTCATGTTAGCATCATGTTAGCTTCATGCTAATTCATGTTAGCATCATGCTAACGTCATGCTAATCATGCTAGCATCATGCTAGCTTCATGCTAATCATGCTAGCATCATGCTAGCTTCATGCTAATCATGCTAGCATCATGCTAGCTTCGTGCTAATCATGCTAGCATCATACTAGCTTCATGCTAATCATGTTAGCATCATGCTAGCTTCATGCTAACATCATGCTAGTGTTACGGCCGGCTCGAAGCCGTGACAAATGTAAAGGAGGACATAGTCAGGTTGGTAAGTTGCAACAAAAGATATTTATTAATGTAAATATAAAACATAAAATAAGGAATAACCAAACCCAATATTGACCCTGTCAAACCCACAGATGGTTTAAGTGTCAGACAGAATCAAGTAACCCAATTATAACATCAAAATAAGTTTAGCTAAACCAAAACCAAACAAGCAGGAGAACAGGCCCCACAACAAACAGCATTGAGACTTTATAGAGAAGGAACAGGTGTAAGCAATTCTGTTGACGTGCCCTCAAGCCACGCCCACTGACCGGTCTTAGTGGAAGTAACGAGTGACTCGTCACACCTAGCTTCATGCTAATCATGCTAGCATCATGCTAAATCAGCCTAGCTTCCTACTTAAACATACTAACAGCCAGATTGCCTACTAAACTAAACTTCTATCAAACCGTTTTAAACGTTCAGGCTACGCTTTGTCAAGCCAACATAAAGTTTGTCAACAAACTTTTCTATCTAGTTATTATTATTATTATTATTAAGTTGGCTTGTGAAAGCCAACTTACTGAAATGCTATTTAAACTTATTATTATTATTCTTCTGATTCACAATTTTCTAAATCTAACTCCTCCTAGAGCTTTAACTCAACATACTCCAAACTCAGGTCAGACCTTCAGTCTGATCTGACTTGAGTTGCTATATCTTTTCTAACTGATGGGACCTTCCGAATTCCTAAACGGGGCGCTCAAACACCCCAAAATTCCCACTGACTTAACATTGAGACAAACTTTGACGGGTCATAGCTGCGAGTGAGAAACTTGTAGAAACTTGTGACTTACCACATCTAAGGAGTCTGACAGGCTGTGTAAGAACATACATCACAATGGGGTGTAAGCTGTACCCCTGGGGTGTAAGGGGCCCCCAAAATCTCCCATTGACTTATAATGGGGCAGGAAACATGCCCATATAAGGGAATAAAAGCGTCCCAGATGGAATATCTTCACTTTAGAGTGTCGTAGAGACATGGGGGTGGGCTCATTTTACTCGGTCCTCCAATCAGTCTCTCAGGGTTGTCCCAGAGCTATTAAGCCACGCCCCTAGCAACAATTTTGGGTACCCTAGCAACATCTCCCATAGACTACCATTATAAAAAGCCAAGATGGATATCTTTGCACCAGAGTGTCATAGAGACATAGGGGTGGGCTCATTTTACTCAGACATCCAATCAGTCTCTTAAGATTCTTGTTGAGGTATTAAGCCACGCCCCTAGCAACCAAATATGAGCACCCTAGCAACATAATAAACAAAGCCTTATATCTCTGGATCTGAACATCATAGAGACATGGGGGTTGGGTCTTTGGGTCATGTTAGCTTCATGCTAGCTTCATGCTAAGTCATACTTGCTTCATGCTAGTTTCATGCTAGCTTTATGCTAATTTCATAATAAATCTTGCTAACTTCATGTTAAATCATGCTAGCTTCATACTAATTCATGTTAGCATCATGCTAACTTCATGTTAATTCATGTTAGCATCATGCTAGCTTCATGCTAATTCATGTTAGCTTCATGCTAGCTTAATGCTAATTCATGTTAACATCATGCTAGCATCATGCTAATTCGTATTAGCATCATGCTAGCTTCATGCTAATTCATGTTAACATCATGCTAGCTTTATGCTAATTCATGTTAGCATCATGCTAGCTTCATGCTAATTCATGTTAACATCATTCTAGCTTCATGCTAATTCGTGTTAGCATCATGTTAACATCATGCTAATTCATGTTAGCATAATGTTAACATCATGCTAGCTTCATATTAATTCGTATTAGCATCATGCTAGCTTCATGTTAATTCGTATTAGGATCATGCTAGCTTCATGCTAATTCATGTTAGCATCATGCTAGCTTCATGCTAATTCATGTTAGCATCATGCTAGCTTCATGCTAATTCATGTTAGCATCATGTTAATTCATGTTAGCATCATGCTAGCTTCATGCTAGTTAATGTTAGCATCATGCTATCTTCATGTTAATTCATGTTAGCATCATGTTAACATCATGCTAACTTCATGCTGATTCGTATTAGCATCATGCTAGTTTCATGCTAATTCGTATTAGTATCATGCTAGCTTCATGCTAATTCGTATTAGCGTTATGTTAGCTTCATGCTAATTTGTATTATCATCATGCTAGCTTCATGCTAATTCATGTTAGCATCATGTTAGCTTAATGCTAATTCATGTTAACATCATGCTAGCATCATGCTAATTCGTATTAGCATCATGCTAGCTTCATGTTAATTCGTATTAGGATCAAGCTAGCTTCATGCTAATTCATGTTAGCATCATGCTAGCTTCATGCTAATTCATGTTAACATCATTCTAGCTTCATGCTAATTCGTATTAGCATCATGCTAATTCATGTTAGCATCATGCTAGCTTCATGCTAATTCATGTTAGCATCATGTTAACATCATGCTAGCTTCATGCTAATTCGTATTAGCACCATGCTAGCTTCATGCTAATTCGTATTAGCGTCATGCTAGCTTCATGTTAATTTGTATTAGCATCATGCTAGCTTCATGCTAATTCATGTTAGCATCATGCTAGCTTCATGCTAATTCATGTAAGCATCATGCTACCATCATGTTAACATCATGTTAGCTTCATGCTAATTAATGTTAGCATCATGCTAATTCATGTTAGCATCATGCTAGCTTCATGATAATTCATGTTAACATCATGTTAGCTTCATGCTAATTCATGTTAGCTTCATGTTAACATCATGCTAGCTTCATGCTAATTCGTATTAGCACCATGCTAGCTTCATGCTAATTCGTATTAGCGTCATGCTAGCTTCATGTTAATTTGTATTAGCATCATGCTAGCTTCATGCTAATTCATGTTAGCATCATGCTAGCTTCATGCTAATTCATGTTAGCATCATGCTAACATCATGTTAACATCATGCTAGCTTCATGATAATTCATGTTAACATCATGTTAGCTTCATGCTAATTCATGTTAGCTTCATGTTAACATAATGCTAGCTTTATGCTAAATCATGCTAGCTTGATGTTAAATTATCATGCTAGCTTCATGTTAAATCATGCTAGCTTCATGCTAACTCATGCTAGCTTATGTTTGCTTCATGGTAAATCATGCTAGCTGTTTTAAACTTTCAGGCCAGTGCCCGGTTGCATGAAACTTCTTAAGTAAGGGTTTCCCTGAGGGAGAAAAAATCCCTGAGGTAAGGGATTTCACTAAGAGCGTTGCAAGAAACCTCTTAACTGTCACCCTTACCTAAGTGTTTATACTAAGCGTTTCACAGTACTTTCTGACAACATACGGCAAAGACCGCCGCGGTTGCTATCGTTACCGCCTCTAACAGTAAACAGAACATAACGAACCACAAAGCCAAACCCTTGCTAAAATTACACTTTTATTAATATAATTGTGCTATGGAGAGTACAAACGTAACAGAAAACAAAAAACGTAAACCAAACTGGACAGAGGACGAAAAAGCAATTCTTTTAGAAGAATTCACAAAAAGAAAAAACATTCTCCAAAGCCGCTATAACCCATCAGTCACTCATTCACACAAATCGAAAGCCTGGCAGGAGATAACAGAAAAAATAAATTCAAGAAATCTTGCTGTCAAGCGAACAGTAGAAGAAGTTATGAAAAAGTATGAAAACATAGTGGTGAGTTCAAGAAAAGAAATTGCAAACAATAAAAAAGAATCTGGAAAGACCGGTAAGTAACGTTCATGCTCCTGCCTGATAAATTGTATCAAAAAGGTATCGCGCTTGGTATGGAACAATGTTACACCTGTTTTGTTATGTAAAGGAGGAGGGCCGCCGCCACAAGACCTATCCGACACAGCGAAATTGGTACAAGATATATTAGGGAAGGATTCTCCTACTCTAGTCGGTATTCCAGGCGTTCCTCAAAGCAGTTCGGGAAGCAGGTAAAATAATGCAAAAAGCGCTATAACCTAAATAACATATACATGCATGTATAAACTGCATTTTTTGTGTGCAGTTTGTAAAGCATATTTTGTTTTTTGTTAGTGGTTATAATAATAATAATAATGCTAATAATTTTACTTTTCAGCATACCTACTCATAACTGGGAAGATGTTCGTGTGACAAGCCCGACTCCCAGCAATACAGCGTCAAGGTAGTGACATAGGTTATTAGGTTTGATATATATATGGATCACAGGGGCTTACTTTTGGGGGACAGTGTAAATATATTTATTTATATATATATATATATATATATATATATATATAAATAAATATATTTACACTGTCCCCCAAAAGTAAGCCCCTGTGATCCATATATATATCAAACCTAATATATATATATATATATATATATAGGTTGCAACATATATATATATAACATTATATAACTGTTCGTTCAATAACTGGCTATTTGTTTTGTTTTCAGACGTTCGTTTGAGGAAAGAGGATTAGAAACCACCAAGGCTACATCAGGGTTGGCTGAACTTCAACGAGAAGTTCTTTTGCTGCAGAAGAGAAAAGCAGAGTTGGAGATTTCTAAAATAGAAATGGAAAAGGAAAACTTGAATATGCAGAATATAGTTCTGCAATACAAAATTAACAAACTTGCTCGAGATGGATTAATAACTTTAGAACCAGTAGGGGAAGAGTAACACAATTTTTGATCTGTTGATAGAGTGTTTATTATTCAAATGATTTGTAATATTAAATATTTAATTACTATATAACAATACTATACTATATAACAATACTATATTTAATAACTATAACAATACATAACCAATGTGATTTTGCTTACTCTAAATGTTTTATGTCTGTTTTTTATTTATAATTAAGCATGTATATATTAGAGTCCTGAGTAAAGAATAAAGTATATAGAATAAAGTTTTGAGTTTACTTATTGTTAATTATAAATGCACTGCTTTATACAGTATCTAAATACTATTATAGCATGCAGTTTAACATATTAGCTCACATTAGGAAAAAAATTTTTGCACAAGCACATCTCGGATAGCATGTCCCTCTGTTGTCACATCCTCCACGATATGATTTGGCTGCACTACGCCTTCAGGTTCAGTGTAGTCATCCATGAGCACCCCTAAGTCTTTTGATATGTTAAAGAGGACGACGCATGCAACGATGACTCTCCCTGCTCTTGCTGGTTCTAGACGTAGCTCCCCGTGAAGACAGTGAAATCTCCTTTTAAGCTGACCAATCGTTCTTTCAATTATTACTCTAGTTTTTGTTAGAGCAGTGTTGTATCTTTCCTGCAATATAGGAAAAATATTCAGTTTTACTTTTACTAATTGTATGCTTATGTATTTATCCATAAACAACTTTAACTGAAGAAAATTAATTTTGCCTGTGCATCTCCTACTGGATTTCTGAAAGGTGTCATCAGCCATGAACGACAGGGATAACCACTGTCCCCCAAAAGTAAGCCCCTGTGTGATCCAGCGACTGCAAAAAAACGCTCCGCTATTGCATCCTCCTCGTCTTTGGAAGGAAATTGTACATATTTGTCAATTTGGCGACTCAGAGCTAAGGCCACTCTATGGACAGTTCTGCAGACAGTAGATTTGTGTACTTTAAAGACGTCGGCAATGACAGAATGAAAAGTACCGCAAGCAAAAAAACGCAAGGCAATTAAAACTTGAAGCAGTGCTGGAATTGCGTAACTTCGCCGGGTTTGGTGCTCAATGTCATGTTCAAGTGTCGCAGTGAGACGAAGGATTGACTGGCGGTCAAACCGATACTCTCTCAATAACTGCGTATCATTCAACGTCTCCAATGGATTATTACGATCATTAAAAACACGCCTTGGTATTTCCTCCTCTTCAATTAACACGAAATCAGCCATGGTATTTTGAGTTAAAGTTGACTTAAGGGAGCTGTTTTGGTCCCTTAAATTTATTAAGGTGAAATGGTCACTAAGGACTTTGTAGCAACGCTTAAGGGAACACTTAGATAATTAAGGGAAAAACTTAATAACAGCCTTAAGTTCCTTAAGGAAACCCTTAGGGTTTTTTTCTTGCAACCCAAGTTTCACTAAGGGTACCCTTAACCTTATATTTAAGGGATTTCTTAGCTTAAGGACTTTCATGCAACCGGGCACAGGCTTTCTCAAGCCAACTTAAAGTTTGTCTTCAAACTTTACTATCTAGTTAGTGGTGCTTGCATTTATGCAAAGCATCACTATTACTATCTTGCATACTTATTAGTGGTGCTTGCATTTATGCAAGGCATCACTATTACTATTGCTCATACTTATTATTAGTGGTGCTTGCATTTATGCAAAGCATCACTATTACTATTGCTCAGGGATATTATTATTATTATTATGTTGGCTTGACAAAGCCAACATACTGTTATTGCTTTTAAACTTATTATTATTATTATTATTATGTTGGCTTGACAAAGCCAACATACTGTTCTTCGATCTAAGCTTATTATTATGTTGGCTTGACAAAGCCAACATACTGTTCTTCGATCTAAGCTTATTATTATGTTGGCTTGACAAAGCCAACATACTGTTCTTCGATCTAAGCTTATTATTATTATTAGTGGTGCTTGCATTTATGCAAAGCATCACTATTACTATCTTGCATACTTATTAGTGGTGCTTGCATTTATGCAAGGCATCACTATTATTATTGCTCATACTTATTATTAGTGGTGCTTGCATTTATGCAAAGCATCACTATTATTATTGCTCAGGGATATTATTAGTGGTGCTTGCATTTATGCAAAGCATCACTATTATTATTGCTCAGGGATATTATTATTAGTGGTGCTTGCATTTATGCAAGGCATCACTATTACTATTGCAAAAATTATTATTATTATATTTTATTCTTACATCTGCACGTTTTTTCGGCACCTAACTCGTCCCGCACGGTTTGTCGTAGACCCATGAAAGAGGGCTCAAATCGACCGGCTTATTGAGGAGAGGTGTGCTATGACTTTTATAAGCGATCGGGTGCAGGATTTCCGAAAGGGGGGCGAAAAACCACCCGAAAAATCCCATTGACTTAACATTGCGCCCAACTTTGACGAGTCATAGCTCCGCTCGAGGATTTTGTAGAAACATGTGGGTTACAACATTTGAAGAGGGTGGTAGACTCTGTAAGAACATACATCACATTGGGGTGTAAGTTGTACCCCTAGGGTGTAAGAGGCGCCCAAAAGTGCCCCAATGAAAAGTCAATGGGGGAAAATCCCATAGACTTAACATTGCAAAAACTTTGACGGGTCATAGGTACGAGCGAGGATTTTGTAGAAACATGTGGGTTATATTATTTGAAGACGGTGGTAGACTCTGTAAGAACATGGATCACAATGGGGTGTAAGTTGTACCCCTGGGGTGTAGAAGGCACCCGAATTTTCCCATTGACTTGTAATGGGGCAGGAAACATGGCCATATAAGGGAATAAAAAAGTTCCAGATGGGATATCTTTGCTTTACAATGTCGTAAAGACAAGGGGGTGGGCTCATTTTACTCAGACATCCAATCAGTCTATCAGGATATTCCCAAAGCTTTTAAGCCACGCCCCTAGCAACCAAATACAGTACCCTAGCAACAGAGTAAACAAAGCCTTATATCTCCGCATCAGAACATCGTAGAGACACGGGGGTTGGACCGTTTGACTCGTGACTCAGAGTGTAATCATTATGGGATGCCAATTTTTTCCCTAGCAACCAAATACAGTACCCTAGCAACAGAGTAAACAAAGCCTTATATCTCCGCATCAGAACATCGTAGAGACACGGGGGTTGGACCGTTTGACTCGTGACTCGGAGTGTAATCATCATGGGATGCCCATTTTTTCCCTAGCAACCAAATACAGTACCCTAGCAACAGAGTAAACAAAGCCTTATATCTCCGCATCAGAACATCGTAGAGACACGGGGGTTGGACCGTTTTACCCGTGACTCGGCATGTAATCACTAGTGGATGCCAATTTTTTCCCTAGCAACCAAATACAGTACCCTAGCAACAGTGTAAACAAAGCCTTATATCTCCGCATCAGAACATCGTAGAGACACGGGGGTTGGACCGTTTGACTCGTGACTCGGAGTGTAATCATTATGGGATGCCAATTTTTTCCCTAGCAACCAAATACAGTACCCTAGCAACAGAGTAAACAAAGCCTTATATCTCCTCACCAGAACATCGTAGAGACACGGGGGTTGGACCGTTTGACTAGTGACTCAGAGTGTAATCATTATGGGATGCCATTTTTTTCCCTAGCAACCAAATACAGTACCCTAGCAACAGAGTAAACAAAGCCTTATATCTCCGCATCAGAACATCGTAGAGACACGGGGGTTGGACCGTTTTACTTGTGACTCGGTATGTAATCATTAGTGGATGCCATTTTTTCCCTAGCAACCAAATACAGTACCCTAGCAACAGTGTAAACAAAGCCTTATATCTCCGCATCAGAACATCGTAGAGACACGGGGGTTGGACCGTTTGACTCGTGACTCGGAGTGTAATCATTAGTGGATGCCATTTTTTCCCTAGCAACCAAATACAGTACCCTAGCAACAGTGTAAACAAAGCCTTATATCTCCGCATCAGAACATCGTAGAGACACGGGGGTTGGACCGTTTTACTCGTGACTCTGTATGTAATCACTAGTGGATGCCAATTTTTTCCCTAGCAACCAAATACAGTACCCTAGCAACAGTGTAAACAAAGCCTTATATCTCCGCATCAGAACATCGTAGAGACACGGGGGTTGGACCGTTTGACTTGTGACTTAGAGTGTAATTACCAGTGGGTGCCAATTTTTTCCCTAGCAACCAAATACAGTACCCTAGCAACAGTGTAAACAAAGCCTTATATCTCCGCATCAGAACATCGTAGAGACACGGGGGTTGGACCGTTTAACTCGTGACTCTGAGTGTAATCACTAGTGGATGCCAAATTTTTCCATAGCAACCAAATACAGTACCCTAGCAACCGCATAAACAAAGCCTTATATCTCTGCATCAAAACCTCATAGAGACACGAGGGTTGGAACGTTTTACTTTTGGGTTGGAGTATAATCATATATTGTCCCGAGAATTTTGCCACGGCAAGCACCACTTCACATTTTCTTCAGGAAATGTACCTATCTAGTTATTATTATTCTTATGTCTGCACACTTTTTCGGCGCGTAACTCGTCCCGCACGGTTTGCCGTAGTCCCATGAAAGAGGGCTCAAATCGACCGGTTTTTTGAGGAGATGGTGGCTATGACTTTTATAAGCGGTCGGGTGCAGAATTTCCGAAAGGGGGGCAAAAAACCACCCGAAAAATCCCATTGACTTAACATTACGCCAAACTTTGACAAGTCATAGCTCCGCTCGAGGATTTTGTAGAAACATGTGGGTTACAACATTTGAAGAGGGTGGTAGACTCTGTAAGAACATGGATCACAATGGGGTGTAAGTTGTACCCCTGGGGTGTAAGAGGTGCCCAAAAATGCCCAATGAAAAGTCAATGGGGGAAAATCCCATAGACTTAACATTGCAAAAACTTTGACGGGTCACAGGTCCGAGCGAGGATTTCGTAGAAGCATGTGGGTTACTAAATTTGAAGAGGGTGCTAGACTCTGTCAGGACGTCCCCCGCAATGGGGTTGTAATGTTACCCTAGCAACCATTTTGGGCACCCTAGCAACCTATCCCATAGACTGCCATTACAAAATGCCCAGAGGGATATCTTTGCACCACAGTGTCACAGAGACATGGGGGTGGGCTCATTTTACTCAGGCATCCAATCAGCCTCTCAGGACCCTTGCAGAGTTACTAAGCCACGCCCCTAGCAACCACTTTTGAGCACCCTTGCAACATAAAATTCAAACAGTTATATCTCGGCATCAGAACATCGTAGAGACACGGGGGTTGGACCGTTTGACTTGTGACTAGGGGTGTAACAATTGGGCACATCATTAACCACTCCCAAGCCACGCCCCTAGCAACCAAATTTGAGCACCCTAGCAACCGAATAAACAAAGCCTTATATCTCCGCATCAGAACATCGTAGAGACACGGGGTTTGGACCGTTTTACTTGTGACTCGGAGTGTAATCACTGGGCACATCATTGGCCACTCCCAAGCCACGCCCCTAGCAACCAAATACAGTACCCTAGCAACAGAGTAAACAAAGCCTTATATCTCCGCATCAGAACATCGTAGAGACACGGGGGTTGGACCGTTTTACTTGTGACTCGGAGTGTAATCACTGGGCACATAATTGGCCACTCCCAAGCCACGCCCCTAGCAACCAAATACAGTACCCTAGCAACAGAGTAAACAAAGCCTTATATCTCCGCATCAGAACATCGTAGAGACACGGGGGTTGGACCGTTTTACTTGTGACTCGGAGTGTAATCACTGGGCACATCATTGGCCACTCCCAAGCCACGCCCCTAGCAACCAAATACAGTACCCTAGCAACAGAGTAAACAAAGCCTTATATCTCCACATCAGAACATCGTAGAGACATGGGGTTTGGACCGTTTGACTCATGACTCGGAGGGTAATCACTAGTGGATGCCATTTTTTTCCCTAGCAACCAAATACAGTACCCTAGCAACAGAGTAAACAAAGCCTTATATCTCCGCATCAGAACATCGTAGAGACATGGGGTTTGGACCGTTTGACTCGTGACTCGGAGGGTAATCACTAGTGGATGCCATTTTTTCCCCTAGCAACCAAATACAGTACCCTAGCAACAGAGTAAACAAAGCCTTATATCTCCGCATCAGAACATCGTAGAGACACGGGGGTTGGACCGTTTGACTCGTGACTCGGGGGGTAATCACTAGTGGATGCAATTTTTTTCCCTAGCAACCAAATACAGTACCCTAGCAACAGAGTAAACAAAGCCTTATATCTCCGCATCAGAACATCGTAGAGACACGGGGGTTGGACCGTTTGACTCGTGACTCGGAGGGTAATCACTAGTGGATGCCATTTTTTCCCCTAGCAACCAAATACAGTACCCTAGCAACAGAGTAAACAAAGCCTTATATCTCCGCATCAGAACATCGTAGAGACACGGGGTTTGGACCGTTTGACTCGTGACTCGGAGGGTAATCACTAGTGGATGCAATTTTTTTCCCTAGCAACCAAATACAGTACCCTAGCAACAGAGTAAACAAAGCCTTATATCTCCGCATCAGAACATCGTAGAGACACGGGGGTTGGACCGTTTGACTCGTGACTCGGAGGGTAATCACTAGTGGATGCCATTTTTTTCCCTAGCAACCAAATACAGTACCCTAGCAACAGAGTAAACAAAGCCTTATATCTCCGCATCAGAACATCGTAGAGACACGGGGGTTGGACCGTTTGACTAGTGACTCAGAGTGTAATCATTATGGGATGCCAATTTTTTCCCTAGCAACCAAATACAGTACCCTAGCAACAGAGTAAACAAAGCCTTATATCTCCGCATCAGAACATCGTAGAGACACGGGGGTTGGACCGTTTGACTCGTGACTCAGAGTGTAATCATTATGGGATGCCATTTTTTTTGAAAAGTCAATGGGGGAAAATCCCATAGACTTAACATTGCAAAAACTTTGACGGGTCACAGGTCCGAGCGAGGATTTCGTAGAAGCATGTGGGTTACTAAATTTGAAGAGGGTGCTAGACTCTGTCAGGACGTCCCCCGCAATGGGGTTGTAATGTTACCCTAGCAACCATTTTGGGCACCCTAGCAACCTATCCCATAGACTGCCATTACAAAATGCCCAGAGGGATATCTTTGCACCACAGTGTCACAGAGACATGGGGGTGGGCTCATTTTACTCAGGCATCCAATCAGCCTCTCAGGACCCTTGCAGAGTTACTAAGCCACGCCCCTAGCAACCACTTTTGAGCACCCTTGCAACATAAAATTCAAACAGTTATATCTCGGCATCAGAACATCGTAGCGACACGGGGGTTGGACCGTTTTACTTGTGACTCGGAGTGTAATCACTTGCCACATCATTGGCCACTCCCAAGCCACGCCCCTAGCAACCAAATATGAGCACCCTAGCAACGGAATAAACAAATCGTTATATCTCCGCATCAGAAAATCGTAGAGACACGGGGGTTGGACCGTTTTACTCGTGACTCAGAGGGTAATCATTAGTGGATGCCAAGAGGTATTAAGCCACGCCCCTAGCAACCAAATATGAGCACCCTAGCAACCGAATAAACAAAGCCTTATATCTCCGCATCAGAAAATCGTAGAGACACTGGGGTGGACCGTTTTACTTTTGGCTTGGAGTATAATCATAAATTGTCCCTCGAAATTTGCCACGGCAAGCACCACTTCACATTTTCTTCAGGAAATGTACCTATCTAGTTATATCTTATTCTTATGTCTGCACACTTTTTCGGCGCGTAACTCGTCCCGCACGTTTTGTTGTAGATACACTAAAGAGGGCTCAAATTGACCGGTTTATTGAGGAGAGGTGTGCTATGACTTTTATAAGAGATCGGGTGCAGGATTTCCGAAAGGGGGGCGAAAAACCTCCCGAAAAATCCCATTGACTTAACATTGGGCCGAACTTTGACGGGTCATAGCACCGCTCGAGGATTTTGTAGAAACATGTGGGTTATAACATTTGAAGAGGGTGGTAGGCTCTGTAAGAACATAGATTACATTGGGGTGTGAGTTGTACCTCTGGGGTGTAAGAGGCACCCGAAATTTCCCATTGATTTATAATGGGGCAGGAAACATGCCCATATAAGGGCATAAAATTGTTCCAGATGGGATATCTTTGCTTTACAGTGTCGTAGAGATAAGTGGGTGGGCTCATTTTACTCGGGCATCCAATCAGTCTCTCAGGACCATCTCAGAATTATTAAGCCACGCCCCTAGCAACCACTTTTGAGCACCCTAGCAACATCTCCCATAGACTGCCATTATAAAATGCCCAGATGGATATCTTTGCAGCACAGTGTCATAGAGACATGGGGGTGGACTCATTTTACTCAGGCATCCAATCAGTCCCTCAGGATCCTTACATAGGTATTAAGCCACGCCCCTAGCAACCACTTTTGATCACCCTAGCAACATAAAATTCAAACAGTTATATCTCCGCATCAGAACATCGTAGAGAAACGGGGGTTGGACCGTTTTACTTGTGACTCGGAGTGTAATAACTAGCCACATCATTGGCCACTCCCAGGCCACGCCCCTAGCAACCAAATATGAACACCCTAGCAACAGAATAAACAAAACTTTATATCTCCGCATCAGAACATCGTAGAGACACGGGGTTTGGACCGTTTTACTTGTGACTCGGAGTGTAATCACTGGGCACATCATTGGCCACTCCCAAGCCACGCCCCTAGCAACCAAATACAGTACCCTAGCAACAGAGTAAACAAAGCCTTATATCTCCGCATCAGAACATCGTAGAGACACGGGGGTTGGACCGTTTTACTTGTGACTCGGAGTGTAATAACTAGCCACATCATTGGCCACTCCCAGGCCACGCCCCTAGCAACCAAATA
This sequence comes from Paramisgurnus dabryanus, assembly GCF_030506205.2. Lineage (NCBI taxonomy): Eukaryota > Metazoa > Chordata > Actinopteri > Cypriniformes > Cobitidae > Paramisgurnus > Paramisgurnus dabryanus. Next base: position 1,057,312 of record NC_133341.1, on the reverse strand, counting down.
TGAACACCCTAGCAACAGAATAATCAAAACTTTATATCTCCGCATCAGAACATCGTAGAGACATGGGGGTTGGACCGTTTGACTTGTGACTCGAAGTGTAATCACTAGTGGATGCCAATTTTTTCCCTAGCAACCATATACAGTACCCTAGCAACAGAGTAAACAAAACCTTATATCTCCGCATCAGAACATCGTAGAGACACGGGGGTTGGACCGTTTGACTCGTGACTCGGAGGGTAATCACTAGTGGATGCCAATTTTTTTCCCTAGCAACCAAATACAGTACCCTAGCAACCAAATAAACAAAGCCTTATATCTCTGCATCAGAACATCGTAGAGACAAGGGGGTTGGACCGTTTTACTTTTGGCTTGGAGTAAAATCATAAATTGTCCCTCGAAATTTGCCACGGCAAGCACCACTCACATTTTCTTCAGGAAATGTACCTATCTAGTTATTATTATTATATCTTATTCTTATGTCTGCACATTTTTCGGCGCGTAACTCGTCCCGCACGGTTTGCCACAGTCCCATGAAAGAGGGCTCAAATCGACCGGATTATTAAGGAGAGGTATGCTATGACTTTTATAAGCGATCGGGTGAAGGATTTTCGAAAGGGGGGCGAAAAACCACCCGAAAAATCCCATTGACTTAACATTGGGCCGAACTTTGACGGGTCATAGCTCCGCTTGAGGATTTTGTAGAAACATGTAGGTTACAACATTTGAAGAGGGTGATAGACTCTGTAAGAACATACATCACATAGGGGTGTAAGCTGTACCCCTGGGGTGTAAGAGGCACCCGAAAATGCCCATTGACTTATAATGGGGCAGGAAACATGCCCATATAAGGGAATAAAAAAGTTCCAGATGGGATATCTTTGCTTTACAATGTCGTAGAGACACGGGGGTTGGACCGTTTTACTCATGACTCAGAGTGTAATCATTATGGGATGCCATTTTTTTCCCTAGCAACCAAATACAGTACCCTAGCAACAGAGTAAACAAAGCCTTATATCTCCGCACCAGAACATCGTAGAGACATGGGGGTTGGACCTTTTGACTTGTGACTCGGAGTGTAATCATTATGGGATGCCATTTTTTTCCCTAGCAACCAAATACAGTACCCTAGCAACAGAGTAAACAAAGCCTTATATCTCCGCACCAGAACATCGTAGAGACACGGGGGTTGGACCGTTTGACTAGTGACTCAGAGTGTAATCATTATGGGATGCCAATTTTTTCCCTAGCAACCAAATACAGTACCCTAGCAACAGAGTAAACAAAGCCTTATATCTCCGCATCAGAACATCGTAGAGACACGGGGGTTGGACCGTTTGACTCGTGACTCGGAGTGTAATCATTATGGGATGCCAATTTTTTCCCTAGCAACCAAATACAGTACCCTAGCAACAGAGTAAACAAAGCCTTATATCTCCACACCAGAACATCGTAGAGACACGGGGTTGGACCGTTTGACTAGTGACTCAGAGTGTAATCATTATGGGATGCCAATTTTTTCCCTAGCAACCAAATACAGTACCCTAGCAACAGAGTAAACAAAGCCTTATATCTCCACATCAGAACATCGTAGAGACACGGGGGTTGGACCTTTTGACTTGTGACTCGGAGTGTAATCATTATGGGATGCCATTTTTTTCCCTAGCAACCAAATACAGTACCCTAGCAACAGAGTAAACAAAGCCTTATATCTCCGCACCAGAACATCGTAGAGACACGGGGGTTGGACCGTTTGACTAGTGACTCAGAGTGTAATCATTATGGGATGCCAATTTTTTCCCTAGCAACCAAATACAGTACCCTAGCAACAGAGTAAACAAAGCCTTATATCTCCGCATCAGAACATCGTAGAGACACGGGGGTTGGACCGTTTGACTAGTGACTCGGAGTGTAATCATTATGGGATGCCAATTTTTTCCCTAGCAACCAAATACAGTACCCTAGCAACAGAGTAAACAAAGCCTTATATCTCCGCACCAGAACATCGTAGAGACACGGGGGTTGGACCTTTTGACTTGTGACTCGGAGTGTAATCATTATGGGATGCCATTTTTTTCCCTAGCAACCAAATACAGTACCCTAGCAACAGAGTAAACAAAGCCTTATATCTCCGCACCAGAACATCGTAGAGACACGGGGGTTGGACCGTTTGACTAGTGACTCAGAGTGTAATCATTATGGGATGCCAATTTTTTCCCTAGCAACCAAATACAGTACCCTAGCAACAGAGTAAACAAAGCCTTATATCTCCGCATCAGAACATCGTAGAGACACGGGGGTTGGACCGTTTGACTCGTGACTCGGAGTGTAATCATTATGGGATGCCAATTTTTTCCCTAGCAACCAAATACAGTACCCTAGCAACAGAGTAAACAAAGCCTTATATCTCCACACCAGAACATCGTAGAGACACGGGGGTTGGACCGTTTGACTAGTGACTCAGAGTGTAATCATTATGGGATGCCAATTTTTTCCCTAGCAACCAAATACAGTACCCTAGCAACAGAGTAAACAAAGCCTTATATCTCCACATCAGAACATCGTAGAGACACGGGGGTTGGACCTTTTGACTTGTGACTCGGAGTGTAATCATTATGGGATGCCATTTTTTCCCTAGCAACCAAATACAGTACCCTAGCAACAGAGTAAACAAAGCCTTATATCTCCGCACCAGAACATCGTAGAGACACGGGGGTTGGACCGTTTGACTAGTGACTCAGAGTGTAATCATTATGGGATGCCAATTTTTTCCCTAGCAACCAAATACAGTACCCTAGCAACAGAGTAAACAAAGCCTTATATCTCCGCATCAGAACATCGTAGAGACACGGGGGTTGGACCATTTGACTAGTGACTCGGAGTGTAATCATTATGGGATGCCAATTTTTTCCCTAGCAACCAAATACAGTACCCTAGCAACAGAGTAAACAAAACCTTATATCTCCGCATCAGAACATCGTAGAGACACGGGGGTTGGACCGTTTGACTCGTGACTCAGAGTGTAATCATTATGGGATGCCAATTTTTTCCCTAGCAACCAAATACAGTACCCTAGCAACAGAGTAAACAAAGCCTTATATCTCCGCATCAGAACATCGTAGAGACACGGGGGTTGGACCGTTTGACTCGTGACTCAGAGTGTAATCATTATGGGATGCCAATTTTTTCCCTAGCAACCAAATACAGTACCCTAGAAACAGAGTAAACAAAACCTTATATCTCCGCATCAGAACATCGTAGAGACACGGGGGTTGGACCGTTTGACTCGTGACTCAGAGTGTAATCATTATGGGATGCCAATTTTTTCCCTAGAAACCAAATACAGTACCCTAGCAACAGAGTAAACAAAGCCTTATATCTCCGCATCAGAACATCGTAGAGACACGGGGGTTGGACCGTTTGACTCATTACTCAGAGTGTAATCATTATGGGATGCCATTTTTTTCCCTAGCAACCAAATACAGTACCCTAGCAACAGAGTAAACAAAGCCTTATATCTCCGCATCAGAACATCGTAGAGACACGGGGGTTGGACCGTTTGACTCGTGAATCAGAGTGTAATCATTATGGGATGCCAATTTTTTCCCTAGCAACCAAATACAGTACCCTAGCAACAGAGTAAACAAAGCCTTATATCTCCGCATCAGAACATCGTAGAGACACGGGGGTTGGACCGTTTGACTCGTGACTCAGAGTGTAATCACTAGTGGATGCCAATTTTCTCCCTAGCAACCAAATACAGTACCCTAGCAACCGAATAAACAAAGCCTTATATCTTCGCATCAGAATATCGTAGAGACATGTGGGTTGAGTTGTTTTACTTTTGGCTTGGAGTATAATCATATATTGTCCCCCGAAATTTGCCACGGCAAGCACCACTTCACATTTTCTTCAGGAAATGTACCTATCTAGTTATTATTATTATTCTTCCAACCAAATTTCCGCAATTAATACGGCTCGAACCGCTTAACTTAGAAACTTCATTCAAACTCTCAAACGTGCGGACTATTCGGGAATAGTGTGCTATGACTTTTATAAGCGATCGGGGGTACGGTCTTCGCCCCAGGGGCGAAAAAGCAGCCGAAAAATCCCATTGACTTAACATGGAGACAAACTTTGACGAGTCGTAGCTCAGACCTAGAATTTCACAGAAACTTGTGACTTGCCACATTTGAAGAGGCTGGCAGGCTCTGTAAGAACATACCTCACAATGGGGTGTAAGTTGTACCCCTGGGGTGTAAGAGGCACCCAAATTTCCCCATAGACTTATAATGGGGCAGGAATCATGCCCATATAAGGAAACAAAAACGTCCCAGATGGGATATCTTTGCAGCGCAGTGTCGTAGAGACATGGGTGTGGGCTCATTTTACTCAGGCATCCAATCAGTCATTTAGGATCCTTATTGAGCTATTAAGCCACGCCCCTAGCAACCATTTTGGGCACCCTAGCAACATTTCCCATAGACTGCCATTATAAAATGCCCAGATGGATATCTTTGCAGCACAGTGTCACAGAGACATGGGGGTGGGCTCATTTTACTCAGGCATCCAATCTGTCTCTCACCATCCTTATTGAGGTATTAAGCCACGCCCCTAGCAACCAAATATGAGCAGCCTAGCAACATAATAAACAAAGCCTTATATCTCTGGATCCGAACATCATAGAGACATGGGGGTTGGGTCTTTGGGTAAAATTAGCTTCATGCTAGCTTCATGCTAAGTCATACTAGCTTCATGCTAGTTTCATGCTAGCTTTATGCTAATTTCATAATAAATCTTGCTAACTTGATGCTAAATCATGCTAACTTCATGTTAAATCTTGTTAGCTTCACGCTAAATCATGCTAGCTTCATGCTAGCATCATCTTAATCATGCTAGCATCATGTTAATTTCATGCTAAATTCATGCTAACTTCATGGTAATCATGCTAACATCATGCTAGCTTCATGCAAATTATGCTAGCTTCATGCTAATCATACTAACATCATGCTAGCTTCATGCTAACATCATGCTAGCTTCATGCTAATCATGCTAACATAATGCTAACTTCATGCTAATCATGCTAACATCATGTTAATCATACTAGCTTCGTGCTAATCATGCTATCATCATGCTAGCTTCGTGCTAATCATGCTAGCATCATGCTAGCTTCGTGCTAATCATGCTAGCATCATGCTAGCTTCGTGCTAATCATGCTAGCATCATGCTAGCTTCGTGCTTATCATGCTAGCATCATGCTAGCTTCGTGCTTATCATGCTAGCATCTTGCTAGCTTCGTGCTAATCATGCTAACATCATGCTAGCTTCGTGCTAATCATGCTAGCATCATGCTAGCTTCGTGCTAATCATGCTATCTTCATGCTAGCTTCGTGCTAATCATGCTAGCTTTATGCTAGCTTTGTGCTAATCATGCTATCATCATGCTAGCTTCATGCTAATCATGCTAGCTTCGTGCTAATCATGCTAGCTTCATGCTACCTTCGTGTTAATCATGCTAGCATCATGCTAGCATCATGCTAGCTTCGTGCTAATCATGCTAGCTTCATGCTAGCTTCGTGCTAATTATGCTAGCATCATGCTAGCTTCATGCTAATCATGCTAGCATCATGTTAGCTTCGTGCTAATCATGCTAGCATCATGCTAGCTTCGTGCTAATCATGCTAGCTTCATGTTAGCTTCATGCTAATCATGCTAACATCATGCTAGCTTCATGCTAATCATGCTAGCATCATGCTAGCTTCATGCTACTCATGCTAGCATCATGCTAGCTTCATGCTAATCATGCTAGCTTCATGCTAGCTTCATGCTAATCATGCTAACATCATGCTAGCTTCATGCTAATCATGCTAGCTTCATGCTAATCATGCTACCATCATGTTAATCATGCTAATCATGCTAGTTTCATGCTAGCTTCATGCTAATCATGCTAGCATCATGCTAGCTTCATGCTAATCATGCTAGCTTCATGCTAATCATGCTACCATCATGCTAGCTTTATGCTAATCATGCTAGCATCATGTTAGCTTCATGCTAATCATGTTAGCTTCATGCTAATCATGCTACCATCATGCTAATCATGGTAATCATGCTAGCTTCATGCTAGCTTCATGCTAATCATGCTAGCATCATGCTAGCTTCATGCTAATCATGCTAGCTTCATGCTAATCATGCTACCATCATGCTTGCATCATGCTAGCTTCATGCTAATCATGCTAGCTTCATGCTAATCATGCTAGCTTCATGCTAATCATGCTAGCTTCATGCTAGCTTCATGCTAATCATGCTAACATCATGCTAGCTTCATGCTAATCATGCTAGCTTCATGCTAATCATGCTACCATCATGCTAATCATGCTAATCATGCTAGCTTCATGCTAATCATGCTAGCATCATGCTAATCATGCTAGCATCATGCTAGCTTCATGCTAATCATGCTAGCATAATGCTAGCTTTATGCTAATCATGCTAACATCATGCTAGCTTCATGCTAATCATGCTAGCATCATGCTAGCTTAATGCTAATCATGCTAAATCATGTTAACGTCATGTTAGCTTCATGTTAAATCATGTTAGCTTCATGCTAATCATGCTAACATCATGCTAGCTTCATGTTAAATAATGCTAGCTTCATGCTAGCTTCATGCTAAATCATGCTAAATCATGTTAACGTCATGTTAGCTTCATGTGAAATCATGTTAGCTTCATGCTAAATCATGTTAGCTTCATGATAAATCATGCTAGCTTCATGATAAATCATGTTAACTTCATGGTAAATCATGTTAACTCATGCTAGCTTCATATTTCATCATGATAACTTTTTTAAATCATGCTAGCTTCACACTAAAACATGTCAACAGCCAGGTAAACTACTAGACTAAGTTTCTTTTACATTTCTGTCAATCAACTTTTTTGTATTTTCATGCACTGGTAATTCCTTGGGAATTGCATTTCTAGTTCACACTTAATAATAATAAAACTTAAGAAGAACAATAAGTGTGCTTTTGCAAGCACACTTAATAATAATAATAATAATAATAATAAAACTTAAGAAGAACAATAAGCTTGCTTTTGCAAGCACACTTAATAAAACTTAAGAACAATAATTGTGCTTTTTCAAGCACACTTAATAATCAACCTAATTACCTTGTAACTATGACCCAGGGTGCGATTTGTGAAAAAACAGAGGGGGGAATGTTTTCATAGGCGTTGATTTCGGCGACGGTGGGTACCCACTGTATTTCGTCATGAGTCATTTTGTACCCACCACTAGTTTTAACTTTTTTGACTGTTTTCAGTGGTTTTGAAGAGCAATATGAGAGAGAAATTTGGTAATCATTGTCCAACCTAACAAAAATCAAATATAATAATAATTTTTTTAAATATATATTTCTAATTAAAATATTTATAGTATTCAGAAATGCGCTCTCCGCTCACGAGCTTTGATCGGAACAAACCCGAACCTCACTGTCTGCTGAACTTGCGCAGAAACATCCAAATTTAACCAGCTTTTTAAACATTTAGACTATTTTAGCACAAATTATGAGCTTATTGACGTTTTTTTATAATTCTTGACCTAATGCGTCTCTGTCCTCAGCACATTTCAAAACATTTTAATTCATAAAAATAAATCATGAGAACATGAACTCATCACTGCATTTTCAGGAATTGTAAAATCTTTTTTCTAATTAACTCATGAAGCAGCCTAATGCAATATTTTTACTCTAATAGCTTATCTTTCCCCACACATATGAACTGTGATCATGCACAACGAAAAAACACGCAAGAATTAAATCTTGAATGGCAAAATTATATGGCACAACGTAGTGTCAACTTAAACATAAATATGAACAAAGTATTGATTGCAAAGTTAAACCATTACAGTAGAAACAGCTTTACTGCTGCTTTTAAAGTAATAACATTAACTGTACACCGCGATGCTGAGCTACAGTGAAATGATAGAAAAGACAGATGCATTATGTGTTAGTCAATTAGCCTCATTTGCGCAAACTGGACGTTCCCGCGCCTCGCTAAACGCCTCATCTGCATTTATTATGTGTAACTTCGGCCATTCTCAGTGGTGTGACTGGGACACTAACTCTGCTTGTCATCATAAACAGATAATCAGATTGTTATGTTTATTCCCGCTTTATTAATATGCGGCTGAATATGCTGCCTTCCATCGTTTCGACACACAGCTCCATAACCATCTTGCAAGTGTTGATCTCGTGAGGTGTAACCGGGTCTGTAACCAATCAGATAGCGCCGTGGGCGGGACATTGAGCAAGTCTGCAGAGTGGTGAATACAGAGAGGTTGCGCAGCAGCTGTATCAAAGCCAGCCAAAGTAGCGCATTTTAAAATAAAACTGACTTTAATCAAACCATGGATCCTTTTGTGATCCGTCTCGCCACTAGTGTAGTAGCACTGATCACTTTGAGGGGGGGATAAATGTATCCCCACCGGGGATAAAAATAATTAAGCAGAGACAGGGATACATTGACCAGAAAGGGGGAAATCCCACGCATGCCCCCCGGCAAATCGCACCCTGCTATGACCAGCTGTCAACAGTCAGCAATCAGGTGTCCACCTGATCGGCATCAACAAAAACATTCAGAATGTATGCACCTGCTGAAGAAACACAATCTGATTCTGAAGACGATTTTGATGACGATAAAGTGACATTCAAAGATGTCGGCCAGGCTCTCTCCTCCTCAGTCGGACAGACAATTTACTCTTCCCCCTCACCTGAGCTGCGCTTCCCACACACTTAATTTAGTGTCGCGCAATGATATAGAAAAATGGCTAACAACTAAAAATGAATCCAAAACTACATACAGAAGTGTCCTTGCCAAGTGCTCTGGTTTGTGGACTAAGGCACGTCTTTATTTTGTAGAAACATGTGGGTTTCAACATTTGAAGAGGGTGGTAGGCTCTGTAAGGACATGCATCACAATGGGGTGTAAGTTGTACCCCTGGGGTGTAAGAGGCTCCCAAAAGTGCCCCAATGAAAAGTCAATGGGGCGAAAATCCCATAGACTTAACATTGCAAAAATTTTGACGGGTTATAGGTCCGAGCGAGGATTTTGTAGAAACATGTGGGTTACTAAATTTGAAGAGGGTGCTAGACTCTGTCAGGACATCCCCCACAATGGGGTTTAAGGTTACCCTAGCAACCATTTTGGGCACCCTAGCAACCTATCCCATAGACTGCCATTATAAAATGCCCAGATGGATATCTTTGCACCACAGTGTCATAGAGACATGGGGGTGGGCTCATTTTACTCAGGCATTCAATCAGTCTCTCAGGATCCTTACAAAGGTATTAAGCCACGCCCCTAGCAACCACTTTTGAGCACCCTAGCAACATAAAATTCAAACAGTTATATCTAGGCATCAGAACATCATAGAGACACTGGGGTTGGACCGTTTTACTTGTGACTCAGAGTGTAATCAATGGCCACATCATTGGCCACTCCAAAGCCACGCCCCTAGCAACCAAATATGAGCACCCTAGCAACAGAATAAACAAATTGTTATATCTCCGCATCAGAAAATCGTAGAGACACGGGGGTTGGACTGTTTTATTCGTGACTTGAAGGGTAATCACTAGTGGTTGCCAAGTGGTATTAAGCCACGCCCCTAGCAACCAAATATGAGCACCCTATCAACGGAATAAACAACGTTATATCTCGCATCAGAAAATCGTAGAGACACGGGGTTGGACCCTTTTACTCGTGACTCGGAGTGTAATCACTAGTGGATGACAATTTTCTCCCTAGCAACCAAATACAGTACCCTAGAAAACAAATAAACAAAGCCTTATATCTCCGCATCAGAACAACGTACAGACACAGGGGTTGGACCCTTTTACTCGTGACTCGGCGGGTAATTACTAGTGGATGCTAATTTTCTCCTTAGCAACCAAATGCTGTACCCTAGCAACCAAATGAACAAAGGATTATTTTTCAGCATCTAAACATCGTAGAGACACGGGAGTTGGACCGTTTTACTTGTGGCTTGGAGTGTAATCACTAGACGGTGCAAATTTTCTCCCTAGCAACCAAATACAGTACCCTAGCAACCGAATAAACAAAGCCTTATATCTCCATATCAGAACATCATAGAAACACAGGGGTTGGACCGTTTGACTCTTGACTCGGAGTGTAGTCACCAGTGGATGCCAATTTCTCCCTATCAACCCAATATAGTACCCTAGCAACCAAATAAACAAATCGTTATATCTCTGCATCAGAACATTGTAGAGACACAGGGGTTGGACCGTTTGACTCTTCACTCAGAGTCTAATCACTAATGGGTGCACATTTTCTCACTAGCAACCAAATACAGTACCCTAGCAACCGAATAAACAAAGCCTTAAAGTGCCCATATTATGATTGCTTTTCCACAAGTTAAATAGGTGTATGAGTTCCATAAAGCATGTTTCAAAAGTTGTTTGCTCGAAATAGCTTGTAGGAAAAGATTGTTACCCATCTCCAGTAGCCTCTGTTTCAGGGCAGTTCAGATTGTGCCGTTTTGAGCTAGTCTTACATATTTATGAGCTGCTGCTCCTTTGATCACGCCCCACTACTAACGTCATGTGCGCGTGCATAGTGATATCGTGAGCAGTACAGACCATACTGTGTTATTATTTTATATATTATTATTATTATTAACGGTTTATGTTGCCAACAGACAAATCATGCAGAAAAGTATCACTAATAAGTAACGTTACACTACAGGAGAAGAAACTCATGACACACAATGATTCCAGAGTAAATTGTGATGTAGCAGTCTCAACAATAAACGCGTTTTCCCTGGACAATACTAACATATTCCAGATATAAAACATTTTCAAACGCATTATTTTCGCAAATTACAGAAATTAAGACCCGGCGGGGGATGTATACTGCTTTTGGACCGCGTGCTAATTGCTAGAAGCTAGCGGGAGGTCCGGACCGTTACAGTTATTAGAGGCTCGGGGGTTAGCCTCATCAGAAAAGCCGGGGGCCAAGGGCCGGTCTCGATTAGTTCTTGTAGAATTGTAAAATAAAGCCGTTAAATATTTTTTTTAAACTTTCGAAACCAGGCTGCAAACTATCTAGCCTGCAAAAATATCTATATAGCCTAACTTAAACAATTTTAACATCACTATACATTTAAAAGGTATAATTTACGGGATTAGCATCAATGTATGATCTCTGTTTTGAGATATAGATGCTCTTATGTTGTATTTTGTGACCGAAGATGACAACATGCAAAATATAACGTGACTTCTTACCTTTTTTTGTTGATACAACGATCGCGAATCGAATCCAGTCTGTTTCAGATGTGTGAATGATCCATGAAAGTCCAATAAAATACATTCAATGACCATTTTTGTCCACAAATGCGTATAATCCGTGAAATATAGATACATAGTGACCGTCTGTTATAGTCTGTGATAATCTGTTGTTTACATCACATTTCGGTAACACACTGTATATAAGATTACTCCGGGTTCCAATAACCACGCGTTAAAACTTTGCTTTTAAAAGTAGGCGGGAGTATAATCCATCATATCCAGAGCCATATCCATGGCTCTGATAATATCCAAATTGCTGTTGTTTCCGTGAGACATGATAACAGCATAGAGGGTGTGACTGCTCTGTGCTCTCTAGCTACCTGGTGGGTGGAGACCTGCGAGTGGGGTGGTGGGTGGGAAAATTCAAACTGAATGTGACGAAACGGTTTGTTACGTCACAACAGAGCTGAGTTTTAACTAGCGCAATCTGATACTCAAGGCAGAGGACATTCAGAAACCTGTATCTCACTCAAAACCGCATGGATGGATTTTTTTCCAAGTTTGTATGCGTGTGGGAGCATCAGAGACACAAATGAACACCCTAAAACCCAGAAAAAGTGAGTTTTTCATAATACGGGGACTTTAAATCTACTTATCAGAACATCGTAGACACATGGGGGTTGGACCGTTTTAGTCGTAGCTCGGGGTAAACCTCTATATTGTGATATGACTGCATGCAAATATCCAGGCTAAAAATCATGTGTTAAACAGTGTTTATTGTTCAGAGAACACAAACTGGAGTTTTGTATTTAGATAACATTGTATTTTATAAAATAGATAAATAATAACACGATAGAGGGCTTAAAACAGATATCAGATAAATAAACACATTACAGATCTTACCACTTATACATCTTTCCTTAAAAAAATTGTATGGATACTGTGGGATTTGATTTTGTTTTACTAATCGTGCTGTTTATAATCTTAATTAATGTGTATTGTTACAACAAAGATTTCTGTGCTGAGTACAAGAAAGTTGTCTGTGTGGTTTCGGTTGGGGGAGAAACAGCATATGCTGAGGAATGTACGTCTGGAAATTGTTAAGATAAGAGAGGGGCCTGAGGGAGAAAAGCAAACTGACATCCATGTTATTAACCAATGTTTTAATATTCACAGAATAAAATATGCAATGTATTTCTTACTTAATCAGTATTAATCACTGAATAGTTGATGTAATAAATATAAGATGTTGTCTTTGATAAATGTGTATTAACCAATTAAATGAAGGTTGCATACAGAATATCCTAATGGGGGCAGGGCAGCTCAACCTTGAAGAAACAGAATCTCCTGTGTTTGTTCTTTGTGTGTGTGTGTGTGTGTGTGTGTGTGTGTGTGTGTGTGTGTCATTTCTTCCCTAATAGATAGAAACTGGGTGTGGTGATGGAGTCAGATGGACGAGGGGAACGGCCTGTGTGGGTGGAGATTTTCTGAAGAAAGATCGACGTCACATATTTTATAAATATGCATGTTACTTCCTGAGCTGGTGGTTCGCCACTTGAGACGACCCAGCGCGCTGTTAAACTTTTTCATATCTGATCAATAAATATTTGAACTTAGATATTTGTATCTTGTGCCTTTCCTCTAAATTATGAACATGCAATGGACGCCTTAAAGTCCAACAATTGGTGACCGCCGACGTTTTGTGGAGGGAAAGGAGAGAGTGAGAGGAAGGAGGGTTTCACATTGAAGAAACCAGAGTAAGGGAGGGCTCCATTTCAACACAAAAAGAGCGCTCTACTAAAACAAGGTAAGCAGAAACCTGTTTTATCGAATTCTGCTATTTGGATATACCAAATTACTTGTGTTGATAAGGAGATCCGAACTGAATTACAAATTTACATTTTTGTAAATTGATCAGAGTGAAAAAGTTTTTGAAATCATTGAATTTTGTTGTTAAATAAAAGGTTGAGGATTCCTTTAACGCATTAGGCGTTATAAAATACCAACTCGGGTTGAAGCCTGTAGGGGGTTGAGAAACCAATGGGTGGAGGGCCCAGGAATCATCTAATTGAGTACAGTATTAAATTTAAGGGTTGAGAAACCTTTAGGTGAAAGTCCTAGGAATAATCTAATTGAGTACAGTATTAAATTTAAGGGTTGAGAAACCTTTAGGTGAAAGGCCTAGGAATTATCTAATTGAGTACAGTATTAAATTTACGGGTTGAGAAACCTTTAGGTGAAAGTCCTAGGAATTATCTAATTGAGTACAGTATTAAATTAAGGGTGTGGAAACCTTTGGGTTAAAGGCCCAGGAAATTCCATTGTGTACTTGATTCTGCAGTTGTATTTGGGTATATTTAGGGGTCAAGCACCGAAGGTGCTGTGACACCTATTGGAATTGTTAGTATTATTATTATTAGGGGTCAAGCACCGAAGGTGCTGAGACACCTATTGTAATTGTTAGTATTATTAGGGGCCAAGCACCTATGGTGCTGTGGCACCTATTGCTTCTGTTAGTATTATTATTAGGGGTCAAGCACCGAAGGTGCTGAGACACCTATTGTTTTTGTTAGTATTATTAGGGGTCAAGCACCGAAGGTGCTGAGACACCTATTGCAATTGTTAGTATTATTATTATTATTAGGGGTCAAGCACCGAAGGTGCTGAGACACCTATTGCAATTGTTAGTGTTATTATTATTATTATTATTCTTACTCTTGTCCAATGGGAGTCTATGGCAGCCCTATGAACCATAAGTAGTAGAATGATGAAATTTGGCACAATTGTAGTGGTGGTCCTAAATAGTCATGTGACCAATAATGGGGTCTCTAGCAGTAACTCTATAGCGCCACCAGCAGATCAAAAATTCAATGTTCGAACTGTTATAACTAATGATACATTTGAACTATGAAAATTCTACTTAGTACACGTGATTGCCCTTCTCACATTAATTGATTTTAATACCTTACAGTAAGACTCCTCCCATTACAGTAGTGGCCATTTTGAAATGTACAGTTGTTTGTTTTTTCGCTACTCCTCATTCAAATTTGGTTCAATTGTTATGAAGTTTGTCACAGATGATCTTTGTAGTGAGCTGCATAGAAATGACCGAACAGAATTTTGATATTTATCTTTATGCAAAAGTAATAAATGCGTAAACTTAACGAGGTTGATGCAATAATGGTTCTGAAGCTGTACCTCGGTCATTCTTTGATCAATTGAAATGAAATTTGGTACACTTCATGTTGACCATGAACTGGGGGTCCATATCAAATTTGGTGACAGCGCCACCTATGGGTCATGAGATATGAAAATAGGCTATTTTTGCCCATAACTTCTGAACTGTTTGTCAGAAAAGTATGATCTTGATGTCTATGGATTGCTTACATCATGCCGCATCTGTCAATGTGTATTATGGCGGGTTTGACCAAACCGCCTGTCCGCCATTTTGAAATTTCACATAAATTGTTATATTTTTTTAACTATTGGACATATCCGCGCAAAAAGTGGTAAGGAGCTTTGACATGATGTCCTGAAGCTACCTGGGAAGTCAGAGTACAGCGCCACCTAGGGGTAATAAACTATAACAGTTCTTATGGAACCCTTTATAACTTCGGAATACTTTGTCTGATATGAATTTCTTTCTGAAATTGTATTCACTGGTTTATGCCGGTTGCAACAATGCCTCGTTTGTCATTTTCCAACAATCTGTTTATGTATTATTGTAAAGCATTTGGTAGATGATTTTTCCGCTACTCCTTTTACAAATTTTGTTTATTTTTTGCCAGGTTCTGCTCGTATAATGTTTGGAGCAATCCGCACAGAAATGACTGAACAGATTTTTTGATATTATGTTATTTTTCTTAGTAATACCACTCCAAAGTTGACCGTGCCTGTGACGTTGTCTATTTGTCATAGTAAATTAATATGACTGTATATTACATTGTATAGCATTACTATACATAATGATCTCCTTGTCTTCAATTTCACTTGAACTCATGTACATTGTATTTATGTTATTTCTACTTCTGCTGTGTCAATTCTGCATCTTTGGTGATTGACATATGTCAATCCTTGCAGATATCTAATCTTTTTCTGCTGCCCCATGAAGTGTGTCAACTGAGTGGCGCATCCAGGAAAGCACATGCATTGAGATTCTGAGTTCTTGGGTTCGAATCCCACCTGAGTCGTATATTAGGTTTTTCTATTAATGTTTTGTTCTTTCTCATCAATTCTTCTCAACCTGTCTGTAGTTCACATATGTTATATTTTTCCATGTTTGCTGTTGTTGCTCTGCACTGTGGTGGTTCTGCTCTATGATTCCTGAGCCTTGCGTGTTTGATGCGCTTTATGGTGCTTGCTGTGCTTTGTGAGCTTGCTGTGCTTTGTGTGGTTGCTGTGCTTTGTGAGTTTGCTGTCTTTGTGTGCTTGCTGTGCTTTGTGAGTTTGCTGTCTTTGTGTGCTTGGTGTGCTTTGTGAGCTTGCTGTGCTTTGTGTGTTTTCTGTGCTTTGTGAGCTTGCTGTGCTTTGTGTGCTTTGTGTGCTTGCTGTGCTTTGTGAGCTTACTGTGCTTTGTGAGCTTGCTGTGCTTTGTGTGCTTGCTGTGCTTTGTGAGCTTGCTGTGCTTTGTGAGCATGCTGTGCTTTGTGAGCTTAATGTGCTTTGTGTGCTTGCTGTGCTTTTTGAGCTTGCGGTGCTTTGTGAGCTTGTTGTGCTTTGTGAGCTTGCTGTGCTTTGTGTGCCTGCTGTGCTTTGTGTGCCGGCTGTGCTTTGTGTGCTTGGTGAGCTTGCTGTGCTTTGTGTGCTTGCTGTGCTTTGTGAGCTTGCTGTGATTTGTGAGCTTGCTGTGTTTTGTGTGCTTGCTGTGCTTGCTTTGGGTGCTCATTATTGCGCTGAAGGTGCTTGGCCCCGAGTTGCTGCTTGCAGCTATATTTAGGGGCCAAGCACCTATGGTGCTGTGGCACCTATTGTTTCTGTTAGTATTATTCTTCTTAATCTTCCCCAATGGGAGTCTACGGCAGCCCTATGAACCGTATATAGGAAAATGATGAAATTTGGCACAGTTGTAGTGGTGGTCATAAATAGTCATTTGGCCAAAAATGGGGTCTCTAGCAGTAATTCTATAGCGCCACCATCATCTCAAAAATTCAATGTTCAAATGGTTATAACTCATGATTCATTTGCTCTATGAAAATTCTACTTAGTACACGTGATTGCTCTCCTCATGCTTATTGTTTTTTAATACCTTACAATAAGACTCCACCCATTACAGTAGCGGCCATTTTGAAATGTACAGTATTTCGTTTTTTCGCTACTCCTCCTTCAAATTTGGTTCAATTCTTATGAGATTTGGCACATGTGATCTTTGGAGTGAGCCGCATAGAAATGACTGAACAGAATTTTGATATTTTTCTTTATTTAAAAGTAATTAATGCGTGAACTTAACGAGATTGACGCAAAATTGGTTCTGAAGCTGTATCTCGGTCATTCTTTGATCAATCGAGATGAAATTTGGTACGCTTCATGTCGACCATGAACTGGGGGTCCATGCCAAATTTGGTGACAGCGCCACCTATGGGTCATGAGATAGGAAAAAAGGCTATTTTTGCGCATAACTTCTGAATCGTTTGTCAGAAAATTATGATCTTGGTGTCTACGGATTCCTTGGCTCATGCCGCAACTGTCGATGTGTATTATGCCGGGATTGACCGAACCGTCTGTCCGCCATTTTGAAATTTGTGATAATTTGCGATAACTTTTGAAGTATCGGATATATCGGCGCAAACATCGGTAGGGAGCTTCGGCATGATGTCCTGAGGAAATCAGAGTACAGCGCCACCTAGGGGTTATAAACTATAACAGTTCTTATCGAATTGCTTATAACTTCTGAATTCTTTGGCATGTAAGCTCTTTTCTGCTGACCCTTGAGCTGTGTCTACTGAGTGGCGCATCTGTTAAGTCGTATGCATAGAGATTCTGAGTTCATGGGTTCGAATCCAGCCTGAGGCAGGTGTTAATTTCTTCTATTAAAGTTTTGTTCTTTCTTTCCCACCTATTCTTCCTGACCTGTCTGTAGTTCACATATGTTCTATTTTTGTCATGTTTTCTGTTGCTGCTCTGCACTGCAGTGGTTCTGATCTGTGATTGCTACGTTTTGGGTACTTGCTGCGCCTTGTGTTTTTGATTGGGTGCTCAATGCGCATTGGGTGATTGATACCTTCTATGTTGTTTGCTGTGCTTTGGGTGCTCATTTCGCTTAATCTGCTTGGCCCCGTATCGCTGCTTGCAGCTATATTTATTATTATTATTATTTTTTTTCCCCAATTGTAGAGGTGGTCATAAATAGTCATGTGACCAAAAATGGGGTCTTTAGCAGTAACACTATAGCGCCACCAGTAGTCTAAAAATTCAATGTTCAAACTGTTATAATTGGTGAACCATTTGATCTTTGAAAATTCTACTTAGTTCACGTGATTGCTCTCATCCCGCTTATTGAATTTGATACTTTACAATAAGACTCCACCCATTACAGTAGCGGCCATTTTGAAATGTACAGTATTTCGTTTTTTTCGCTACTCCTCCTTCAAATGCGGTTCAATTCTTATGAGATTAGGCACAGATGATCTTTGGAGTGAGCCGCATAGAAATGACCGAACAGAATTTTGATATTAATCTTTGTTCAAAAGTAATAAATGCGCAAACTTAACGAGGTTGACGCAAAAATGGTTCTGAAGATGTAGCTCAGTCATTCTTTGATCAATTGAAATGAAATTTGGTACACTTCATGTGGACCATGATCTTGGGGTCCATGCCAAATTTGGTGACAGCGCCACCTATGGGTCATGAGATAATAAAATAGGCTATTTTTGCCCATAACTTCTGAACTGCTTGTCAGAAAATTATGATCTTGATGTCTATGGATTGCTTACCTCATGCCGCATCTGTCGATGTGTATTATGCCGGGTTTGACCGAACCATCTGTCTGCCATTTTGAAATTTAACATAAATTGTTATATTTTTTGAACTATTTGACATATCCGCGCAAAAATTGGTAAGGAGCTTTGACATGATGTCCTGAAGTTACCTGGGAAGTCAGAGTACAGCGCCACCTAGGGGTTATAAACTATTACAATTCTTATTGATATTATACTGTTATCTCCTTTCTGCTGCCCAATGAACCGTGTCAACTGAGTGGCGCATCTAGTTAATCGTATGCATTGAGATTCTGAGATCCTGGGTTCGAATCCCACCTGAGTCAGGTATTTTGTTCTTCCTCATCAATTCTTCTCAACCTGTCTGTAGTTCACATGTGTTCTATTTTTCCATGTTTGCTGTTGTTGCTCCGCATTGTGGTGGTTCTGCTCTATGATTCCTGAGCCTTGCGTTTTTGATGCAATTTATGGTGCTTGCTGTGCTTTGTGAGCTTGCTGTGCTTTGTGAGCTTGCTGTGCTTTGTGTGCTTGCTGTGCTTTGTGAGCTTGCTGTGCTTTGTGAGCTTACTGTGCTTTGTGTGCTTGCTGTGCTTTGTGAGCTTGCTGTGCTTTGTGTGCTTGCTGTGCTTTGTGAGCTTGCTGTGCTTTGTGAGCTTGCTGTGCTTTGTGTGCTTGCTGTGCTTTGTGAGCTTGCTATGCTTTGTGTACTTGCTGTGCTTTGTGTGCTTGCTGTGCTTTGTGTGCTTGCTGTGCTTTGTGTGCTTGCTGTGCTTTGTGAGCTTGCTGTGCTTTGTGTGCTTGCTGTGCTTTGTGAACTTGCTGTGCTTTGTGTGCCTGCTGTGTTTGTGTAATTGCTGTGCTTTGTGTGCTTGGTGTGCATTGTGAGCTTGCTGTGCTTTGTGTGCTTGCTGTGCTTTGTGAGCTTGCTGTGATTTGTGTAATTGCTGTACTTTGTGTGCTTGCTGTGTTTTGTGTGCCTGCTGTGATTTGTGTAATTGATGTACTTTGTGTGCTTGCTGTGCTTTGTGTGCCTGCTGTGCTTTGTGTGCTTGCTGTGCATTGTGAGCTTGCTTTGCTTTGTGTGCTTGCTGTGCTTTGTGTGCTTGCTGTGCTTTGTGTGCTTGCTGTGCTTTGTGTGCTTGCTGTGCTTTGTGAGCTTGCTGTGCTTTGTGTGCTTGCTGTGCTTTGTGAGCTTGCTGTGCTTTGTGTGCCTGCTGTGATTTGTGTAATTGCTGTGCTTTGTGTGCTTGCTGTGCTTTGTGTGCCTGCTGTGCTTTGTGTGCTTGCTGTGCTTTGTGAGCTTGCTGTGCTTTGTGTGCCTGCTGTGATTTGTGTAATTGATGTGCTTTGTGTGCTTGCTGTGCTTTGTGTGCCTGCTGTGCTTTGTGTGCTTGCTGTGCATTGTGAGCTTGCTGTGCTTTGTGTGCTTGCTGTGCTTTGTGTGCTTGCTGTGCTTTGTGTGCTTGCTGTGCTTTGTGTGCTTGCTGTGCTTTGTGAGCTTGCTATGCTTTGTGAGCTTGCTGTGCTTTGTGTGCTTGCTGTGCTTTGTGTGCTTGCTGTGCTTTGTGAGCTTGCTGTGCTTTGTGAGCTTGCTGTGCTTTGTGTGCTTGCTGTGCTTTGTGAGCTTGCTATGCTTTGTGTGCTTGCTGTGCTTTGTGTGATTGCTGTGCTTTGTGAGCTTGCTGTGCTTTGTGTGCCTGCTGTGATTTGTGTAATTGCTGTGCTTTGTGTGCTTGCTGTGCATTGTGAGCTTGCTGTGCTTTGTGTGCTTGCTGTGCATTGTGAGCTTGCTGTGCTTTGTGTGCTTGCTGTGCTGTGTGTGCATTGCGCAGAAGGTGCTTGACCCGGTGTTGCTGCTTGCAGCTATATTTCTTCTTAATCTTCTTAATCTTCCCCAATGGGAGTCTATGGCAGCCCTATGAACCGTATATAGGAAAATGATGAAATTTGGCACAGTTGTAGTGGTGTTCATAAATAGTCATTTGGCCAAAAATGGGGTCTCTAGCAGTAACTCTATAGCGCCACCATCATCTCAAAAATTCAATGTTCAAATGGTTATAACTCATGATCCATTTGCTCTATGAAAATTCTACTTAGTATACG
Organism: Paramisgurnus dabryanus; assembly: GCF_030506205.2. Lineage (NCBI taxonomy): Eukaryota > Metazoa > Chordata > Actinopteri > Cypriniformes > Cobitidae > Paramisgurnus > Paramisgurnus dabryanus. Next base: position 1,036,980 of record NC_133341.1, on the reverse strand, counting down.
TGATTGCTCTCCTCATGCTTATTGTTTTTAATACCTTACAGTAAGACTCCACCCATTACAGTAGCGGCCATTTTGAAATGTACAGTATTTCGTTTTTTCTCTACTCCTCCTTCAAATTTGGTTCAATTCTTATGAGATTTGGCACATGTGATCTTTGGAGTGAGCCGCATAGAAATGACTGAACAGAATTTTGATATTTTTCTTTATTTAAAAGTAATTAATGCGTGAACTTAACGAGATTGACGCAAAATTGGTTCTGAAGCTGTATCTCGGTCATTCTTTGATCAATCGAGATGAAATTTGGTACGCTTCATGTCGACCATGAACTGGGGGTCCATGCCAAATTTGGTGACAGCGCCACCTATGGGTCATGAGATAGGAAAAAAGGCTATTTTTGCGCATAACTTCTGAATCGTTTGTCAGAAAATTATGATCTTGGTGTCTACGGATTCCTTGGCTCATGCCGCATCTGTCGATGTGTATTATGCCGGGATTGACCGAACCGTCTGTCCGCCATTTTGAAATTTGTGATAATTTGCTATAACTTTTGAAGTATCGGATATATCGGCGCAAACATCGGTAGGGAGCTTCGGCATGATGTCCTGAGGAAATCAGAGTACAGCGCCACCTAGGGGTTATAAACTATAACAGTTCTTATCGAATTGCTTATAACTTCTGAATTCTTTGGCATGTAAGCTCTTTTCTGCTGACCCTTGAGCTGTGTCTACTGAGTGGCGCATCTGTTAAGTCGTATGCATAGAGATCCTGAGTTCATGGGTTTGAATCCAGCCTGAGGCAGGTGTTAATTTCTTCTATTAAAGTTTTGTTCTTTCCCACCTATTCTTCCTGACCTGTCTGTAGTTCACATATGTTCTATTTTTGTCATGTTTTCTGTTGCTGCTCTGCACTGCAGTGGTTCTGATCTGTGATTGCTACGTTTTGGGTACTTGCTGCGCCTTGTGTTTTTGATTGGGTGCTCAATGCGCATTGGGTGATTGATACCTTCTATGTTGTTTGCTGTGCTTTGGGTGCTCATTTCGCTTAATCTGCTTGGCCCCAAATCGCTGCTTGCAGCTATATTTAGGGGCCAAGCACCTATGGTGCTGTGGCACCTATTGTTTCTGTTAGTATTATTATTCTTCTTAATCTTAATCTTAATCTTAATCTTCCCCAATGGGAGTCTATGGCAGCCCTATGAACCGTATATAGGAAAATGATGAAATTTGGCACAGTTGTAGTGGTGGTCATAAATAGTCATTTGGCCAAAAATGGGGTCTCTAGCAGTAACTCTATAGCGCCACCATCATCTCAAAAATTCAATGTTCAAATGGTTATAACTGGTGATTCATTTGCTCTATGAAAATTCTACTTAGTACACGTGATTGCTCTCCTCATGCTTATTGTTTTTAATACCTTACAGTAAGACTCCACCCATTACAGTATCGGCCATTTTGAAATGTACAGTATTTTGTTTTTTCGCTACTCCTCCTTCAAATTTGGTTCAATTCTTATGAGATTTGGCACATGTGATCTTTGGAGTGAGCCGCATAGAAATGACTGAACAGAATTTTGATATTTTTCTTTATTCAAAAGTAATTAATGCGTGAACTTAACGAGATTGACGCAAAATTGGTTCTGAGGCTGTATCTCGGTCATTCTTTGATCAATCGAGATGAAATTTGGTACGCTTCATGTCGACCATGAAATGGGGGTCCATGCCAAATTTGGTGACAGCGCCACCTATGGGTCATGAGATAGGAAAAAAGGCTATTTTTGCGCATAACTTCTGAATCGTTTGTCAGAAAATTATGATCTTGGTGTCTACGGATTCCTTGGCTCATGCCGCATCTGCCGATGTGTATTATGCCGGGATTGACCGAACCGCCTGTCCGCCATTTTGAAATCTGTGATAAATTGCTATAACTTTTGAAGTATCGGATATATCGGCGCAAAAATCGGTAGGGAGCTTCGGCATGACGTCCTGAAGAAATCAGAGAACAGCGCCACCTAGGGGTATAAACTATAACAGTTCTTATAGAACTGCTTATAACTTCTGAATTCTTTGTATGGCATGTAAGCTCTTTTCTGCTGCCCCTTGAGCTGTGTCTACTGAGTGGCGCATCTGTTAAGTCGTATGCATTGAGATCCTGAGTTCGTGGGTTCGAATCCCACCTGAGCCAGGTGTTAATTTCTTCTATTATAGTTTTGTTCTTTCTCACCTATTCTTTTTGACCTGTCTGTAGTTCACATATGTTCTATTTTTGCCATGTTATCTGTTGCTGCTCTGCACTGCGGTGGTTCTGCTCTGTCATTGCTACGCTTTGGGTTCTTTGCTGAGCCTTGGGTTCTTGATGCACCTTGGGTGCTCAATGCGCCCTGAGTGATTGATAAGTTGTATCTTTCTTGCTGTGCTTTGGGAGCTCATTGCGCTGATTGTGCTTGGCCCCGTATCGCTGCTTGCAGCTATATTTAGGGGTCAAGCACCGAAGGTGCTGAGACACCTATTGGAATTGTTAGTATTATTATTATTATTCTGCCGTTTCTTAGTCATAGGCGTCTATGGCAGCCCTATGAACCGTACATAGGAAAATGATGAAATTTGGCACAGTTGTAGAGGTGATCATAAATAGTCATGTGACCAAAAATGGGGTGTCTAGCAGTAACTCTATAGCGCCACCAGCAGTGCAAAAAATCAATGTTCAAACTGTCATAAATAGTGAACCATTTGATCTATGAAAATTCTACTTAGTACACGTGATTGCTCTCATCCCGCTTATTGAATTTGATACTTTACAGTAAGACTCCACCCATTACAGTAACGGCCATTTTGAAATGTACACTATTTAGTTTTTTCGCTACTCCTCCTTCAAATGTGGTTCAATTCTTATGAGATTTGGCACAGGTGATCTTTGGAGTGAGCCGCATAAAAATGACTGAACAGAATTTTGATATTTATCTTTGTTCAAAAGTAATAAATGCGCAAACTTAACGAGGTTGACGCAAAAATGGTTCTGAAGCTGTAGCTCGGTCATTCTTTGATCAATTGAAATGAAATTTGGTACACTTCATGTCGACCATGAACTTGGGGTCCATGCCAAATTTGGTGACAGCGCCACCTATGGGTAATGAGATAGGAAAATAGGCTATTTTTGCCCATAACTTCTGAACTGTTTGTCAGAAAATTATGATCTTGATGTCTATGGATTGCTTACCTCATGCCGCATCTGTCGATGTGTATTATGCCGGGTTTGACCAAACCGCCTGTCCGCCATTTTGAAATTTGACATAAATTGTTATATTTTTTGAACTATTGGACATATCTGCGCAAAAATTGATAAGGAGCTTTGACATGATATCCTGAAGGTACCTGAGAAGTCAGAATACAGCGCCACCTAGGGTTTATAAACTAATTTGACATATGTTAATCCTTGTAGCTTTCTAATCTCTTTTCTGCTGCCTCATGAGCTGTGTCATCTGAGTGGCGCATCAAGTTAATCATATGTATTGAGATTCTGAGTTCCTGGGTTTGAATCCCACCTGAGTCAGGTATTTTGTTCTTCCTCATCAGTTCTTCTCAACCTGTCTGTAGTTCAAATGTGTTCTATTTTTCCATGTTTGCTGTTGTTGCTCTGCATTGTGGTGGTTCTTGCTGTGCTTTCTGTGCTTTGTGTGCTTTGTGTGCATGCTGTACTTTGGGAGTTTGCTGTGCTTTGTGTGCTGGTTGTGCTTTGTGAGCTTGCTGTGCTTTGTGAGCTTGCTGTGCTTTGTGTGCTTGCAGTGCTTTTTTTGTTGCTATGCTTTGTGTGCTTGCTGTGCTTTGTGTGCTTACTGTGCTTTGTGTGCTTGCTGTGCTTTGTGAGCTTGCTGTGCTTTGTGAGCTTGCTGTGCTTTGTGAGCTTGCTGTGCTTTGTGAGCTTGCTGTGCTTTGTGAGCTTGCTGTGCTTTGTGTGCTTGCTGTGCTTTGTGAGTTTGCTGTGCTTTGTGAGCTTGCTGTGCTTTGTGAGCTTGCTGTGCTTTGTGTGCTTGCTGTGCTTTGTGAGTTTGCTATGCTTTGTGAGATTACTGTGCTTTGTGTGCTTGCTGTGCTTTGCGTGCTTGCTGTGCTTTGTGTGCTTGCTGTGCTTTGCGAGCTTGCTGTGCTTTGTGTAATTGCTGTGCTTTGTGTAATTGCTGTGCATTGTGAGCTTGCTGTGCTTTGTGTGCTTGCTGTGCATTGTGAGCTTGCTGTGCTTTGTGTGCTTGCTTTGCTTTGTGTGCTTGCTGTGCTTTGTGAGCTTGCTGTGCTTTGTGTGCCTGCTGTGATTTGTGTAATTGCTGTGCTTTGTGTGCTTGCTGTGCATTGTGAATTTGCTGTGCTTTGTGTGCTTGCTGTGCTGTGTGTGCATTGCGCCGAAGGTGCTTGACCCCGTGTTGCTGCTTGCAGCTATATTTAGGGGTCAAGCACCGAAGGTGCTGAGACACCTATTGTAATTGTTAGTATTATTAGGGGTCAAGCACCGAAGGTGCTGAGACACCTATTGTAATTGTTAGTATTATTAGGGGCCAAGCACCTATGGTGCTGTGGCACCTATTGTTTCTGTTAGTATTATTATTCTTCTTAATCTTCCCCAATGGGAGTCTATGGCAGCCCTATGAACCGTATATAGGAAAATGATGAAATTTGGCACAGTTGTAGTGGTGGTCATAAATAGTCATTTGGCCAAAAATGGGGTCTCTAGCAGTGACTCTATAGCGCCACCATCATCTCAAAAATTCAATGTTCAAATGGTTATAACTCATGATCCATTTGCTCTATGAAAATTCTACTTAGTACACGTGATTGCTCTCCTCATGCTTATTGTTTTTAATACCTTACAGTAAGACTCCACCCATTACAGTAGCGGCCATTTTGAAATGTACAGTATTTCGTTTTTTCGCTACTCCTCCTTCAAATTTGGTTCAATTCTTATGAGATTTGTCACATGTGATCTTTGGAGTGAGCCGCATAGAAATGACTGAACAGAATTTTGATATTTTTCTTTATTTAAAAGTAATTAATGCGTGAACTTAACGAGATTGACGCAAAATTGGTTCTGAAGCTGTATCTCGGTCATTCTTTGATCAATCGAGATGAAATTTGGTACGCTTCATGTCGACCATGAACTGGGGGTCCATGCCAAATTTGGTGACAGCGCCACCTATAGGTCATGAGATAGGAAAAAAGGCTATTTTTGCGCATAACTTCTGAATCGTTTGTCAGAAAATTATGATCTTGGTGTCTACGGATTCCTTGGCTCATGCCGCATCTGTCGATGTGTATTATGCCGGGATTGACCGAACCGTCTGTCCGCCATTTTGAAATTTGTGATAATTTGCTATAACTTTTGAAGTATCGGATATATCGGCGCAAACATCGGTAGGGAGCTTCGGCATGATGTCCTGAGGAAATCAGAGTACAGCGCCACCTAGGGGTTATAAACTATAACAGTTCTTATCGAATTGCTTATAACTTCTGAATTCTTTGGCATGTAAGCTCTTTTCTGCTGACCCTTGAGCTGTGTCTACTGAGTGGCGCATCTGTTAAGTCGTATGCATAGAGATCCTGAGTTCATGGGTTCGAATCCAGCCTGAGGCAGGTGTTAATTTCTTCTATTAAAGTTTTGTTCTTTCCCACCTATTCTTCCTGACCTGTCTGTAGTTCACATATGTTCTATTTTTGTCATGTTTTCTGTTGCTGCTCTGCACTGCAGTGGTTCTGATCTGTGATTGCTACGTTTTGGGTACTTGCTGCGCCTTGTGTTTTTGATTGGGTGCTCAATGCGCATTGGGTGATTGATACCTTCTATGTTGCTTGCTGTGCTTTGGTTGCTCATTGCGCTAAAGGTGCTTGGCCCCGAATCGCTGCTTGCAGCTATATTTATTATTAGGGGCCAAGCACCTATGGTGCTGTGGCACCTATTGTTTCTGTTAGTATTATTATTCTTCTTAATCTTCCCCAATGGGAGTCTATGGCAGCCCTATGAACCGTATATAGGAAAATGATGAAATTTGGCACAGTTGTAGTGGTGGTCATAAATAGTCATTTGGCCAAAAATGGGGTCTCTAGCAGTGACTCTATAGCGCCACCATCATCTCAAAAATTCAATGTTCAAATGGTTATAACTCATGATCCATTTGCTCTATGAAAATTCTACTTAGTACACGTGATTGCTCTCCTCATGCTTATTGTTTTTAATACCTTACAGTAAGACTCCACCCATTACAGTAGCGGCCATTTTGAAATGTACAGTATTTCGTTTTTTCGCTACTCCTCCTTCAAATTTGGTTCAATTCTTATGAGATTTGTCACATGTGATCTTTGGAGTGAGCCGCATAGAAATGACTGAACAGAATTTTGATATTTTTCTTTATTTAAAAGTAATTAATGCGTGAACTTAACGAGATTGACGCAAAATTGGTTCTGAAGCTGTATCTCGGTCATTCTTTGATCAATCGAGATGAAATTTGGTACGCTTCATGTCGACCATGAACTGGGGGTCCATGCCAAATTTGGTGACAGCGCCACCTATAGGTCATGAGATAGGAAAAAAGGCTATTTTTGCGCATAACTTCTGAATCGTTTGTCAGAAAATTATGATCTTGGTGTCTACGGATTCCTTGGCTCATGCCGCATCTGTCGATGTGTATTATGCCGGGATTGACCGAACCGTCTGTCCGCCATTTTGAAATTTGTGATAATTTGCTATAACTTTTGAAGTATCGGATATATCGGCGCAAACATCGGTAGGGAGCTTCGGCATGATGTCCTGAGGAAATCAGAGTACAGCGCCACCTAGGGGTTATAAACTATAACAGTTCTTATCGAATTGCTTATAACTTCTGAATTCTTTGGCATGTAAGCTCTTTTCTGCTGACCCTTGAGCTGTGTCTACTGAGTGGCGCATCTGTTAAGTCGTATGCATAGAGATCCTGAGTTCATGGGTTCGAATCCAGCCTGAGGCAGGTGTTAATTTCTTCTATTAAAGTTTTGTTCTTTCCCACCTATTCTTCCTGACCTGTCTGTAGTTCACATATGTTCTATTTTCGTCATGTTTTCTGTTGCTGCTCTGCACTGCAGTGGTTCTGATCTGTGATTGCTACGTTTTGGGTACTTGCTGCGCCTTGTGTTTTTGATTGGGTGCTCAATGCGCATTGGGTGATTGATACCTTCTATGTTGTTTGCTGTGCTTTGGGTGCTCATTTCGCTAAATCTGCTTGGCCCCAAATCGCTGCTTGCAGCTATATTTATTATTATTATTCTGCTTCTTCTTCTTCTTAGCCATAGGCGTCTATGGCAGCCCTATGAACCGTACATAGGAAAATGATGAAATTTGGCACAGTTGTAGTGGTGGTCTTAAAAAGTCATGTGACCAAAAATGGGGTCTCTAGTACTAACTCTATAGCGCCACCAGCAGTGCAAAAATTCAATGTTCAAAGGGTTATAACTTCTGATCCGCTTGATCTATGAAAATTCTACTTAGTACACGTGATTGCTCTCCTCATGCTTGTTGCTTTTAATACCTTACAGTAAAACTCCACCCATTACAGTAGCGGCCATTTTGAAATGTACAGTATTCCATTTTTTCGCTACTCCTCCTTCAAATGTTGTTGAATTCTTATGAGATTTGGCACAGATGATCTTTGGAGTAAGCCGCATAGAAATGACTGAACAGAATTTTGATATTTATCTTTGTTCAAAAGTAATAAATGCGCAAACTTAACGAGGTTGACGCAAAAATGGTTCTGAAGCTGTAGCTCAGTCATTCTTTGATCAATTGAAATGAAATTTGGTACACTTCATGTGGACCATGAACTTGGGGTCCATGCCAAATTTGGTGACAGCGCCACCTATGGGTCATGAGATAATAAAATAGGCTATTTTTGCCCATAACTTCTGAACTGTTTGTCAGAAAAATATGATCTTGATGTCTATGGATTGCTTACCTCATGCCGCATCTGTCGATGTGTATTATGCCGGGTTTGACCGAACCGCCTGTCCGCCATTTTGAAATTTCACATAATTTGTTATATTTTTGGAAATATTTGACATATCCGCGCAAAAATTAGTAAGGAGCTTCGACATGATGTCCTGAAGGTACCTGGGAAGTCAGAGTACAGCGCCACCTAGGGGTTATAAACTATAACAGTTCTTATGGAACTGCTTATAACTTCTGAATACTTTGTCTGATATTATATTTTTGCCATCTTTACTGTTGTTGCTCCGCACTGCAGTGGTTCTGCTCTGCATTTGCTTTGCTTCGGGTTCGGGCTCTGTATTGCGCGCTTTCTGCGCTTTGCGCATTTGCTGCGTCGTGCCGTTTTTGCTGTGCTTTGGGTGCTCATTGCGCTGAAGGTGCTTGACCCCGTATCGCTGCTTGCAGCTATATTTAGGGGTCAAGCACCGAAGGTGCTGAGACACCTATTGGAATTGTACTTTTTTCTTCTTCTTAGCCATTGGTGTCTATGGCAGCCCTATGAACCGTATGTAGGAAAATGATGAAATTTGGCACAGTTGTAGTGGTGGTCATAAATAGTCATGTGGCCAAAAATGGGGTCTCTAGCAGTAACTCTATAGCGCCACCATCATCTCAAAAATTCAATGTTCAAATGGTTATAACTCATGATCCATTTGCTCTATGAAAATTCTACTTAGTACACGTGATTGCTCTCCTCATGCTTATTGTTTTTAATACCTTACAGTAAGACTCCACCCATTACAGTAGCGGCCATTTTGAAATGTACAGTATTTCGTTTTTTCGCTACTCCTCCTTCAAATTTGGTTCAATTCTTATGAGATTTGGCACATGTGATCTTTGGAGTGAGCCGCATAGAAATGACTGAACAGAATTTTGATATTTTTCTTTATTTAAAAGTAATTAATGCGTGAACTTAACGAGATTGACGCAAAATTGGTTCTGAAGCTGTATCTCGGTCATTCTTTGATCAATCGAGATGAAATTTGGTACGCTTCATGTCGACCATGAACTGGGGGTCCATGCCAAATTTGGTGACAGCGCCACCTATGGGTCATGAGATAGTAAAAAAGGCTATTTTTGCGCATAACTTCTGAATCGTTTGTCAGAAAATTATGATATTGGTGTCTACGGATTCCTTACCTCATGCCGCATCTGTCGATGTGTGTTATGCCGGGTTTGACCGAACCGCCTGTCCGCCATTTTGAAATTTGTCATAAATTGTTATAACTTTTGAAGTATTGGATATATTGGCGCAAAAATCGGTAGGAAGCTTTGGCATGATGTCCTGATTGTATCTGGGAAGTCAGAATACAGCGCCACCTAGGGGTTATAAACTATAACAGTTCTTATAGAATTGCTCATAACTTCTGAATACTTTGTCGGATATTAATTTTCTTTGTGAAATTGTATTCACTGGTTTATGCCGATTGCAACGATACCTCGTTTGTCATTTTCCATCATTCTGTTCATGTGTTATTGTAAGGCATATGGTAAATGATTTTTTCGCAACTCCTTTTACAAATTTTGTTTATTTTATGCCAGGTTCTGCTCGTATAATGTTTGGAGCAATCCGCACAGAAATGACTGAACAGATTTTTATTGCACCTAGGAATTTTTTTGAGAAAAACCTCTGTAAAGTTGATCGTCCCTGTGATGTTGTCTATTTGTCATAGTTAATTACTTTATATTACATTTTATAGCGTTACTCTACGGAATGTTCTTCTTGTCTTCAATCTCACTTGAGCTTTTTGATTCTCATATACATTGTATTTCTGTGATTTCTGCTCTGCGGTGTCATTTCTACATCTTTGGTGATTGGCATATGTCAATGCTTGCATTTCTGTAATCTCTTTCCTGCTGCCCCTTGAGCTGTGTCTGCTGAGTGGCGCATCCACTAAGTCGTATTCATAGAGATCCTGAGTTCATGGGTTCGAATCCCACCTGAGGCAGGTGTTAATTTCTTCTATTAAAGTTTTGTTCTTTCCCACCTATTCTTCTTGACCTGTCTGTAGTTCACATATGTTCTATTTTTGCCATGTTTTCTGTTGCTGCTCTGCACTGCGGTGGTTCTGCTCTGTCATTGCAACGCTTTGGGTACTTGCTGCGCTTTGTGTTCTTGATGCACCTTGGGTGGTCAGTGAGCATTGGGTGATTGATACCTTCTATGTTGCTTGCTGTGCTTTGGGTGCTCATTGCGCTAAAGGTGCTTGGCCCCGAATCGCTGCTTGCAGCTATATTTATTATTATTATTATTCTGCTTCTTCTTCTTAGCCATAGGCGTCTATGGCAGCCCTATGAACCCTACATAGGAAAATGATGAAATTTGGCACAGTTGTAGTGGTGGTCTTAAAAAGTCATGTGACCAAAAATGGGGTCTCTAGTACTAACTCTATAGCGCCACCAGCAGTGCAAAAATTCAATGTTCAAAGGGTTATAACTTCTGATCCGCTTGATCTATGAAAATTCTACTTAGTACACATGATTGCTCTCCTCATGCTTGTTGCTTTTAATACCTTACAGTAAAATTCCACCTATTACAGTAGTGGCCATTTTGAAATGTACAGTATTCCATTTTTTCGCTACTCTTCCTTCAAATGTTGTTCAATTCTTATGAGATTTGGCACAGATGATCTTTGGAGTAAGCCGCATAGAAATGACTGAACAGAATTTTGATATTTATCTTTGTTCAAAAGTAATAAATGCGCAAACTTAACGAGGTTGACGCAAAAATGGTTCTGAAGCTGTAGCTCAGTCATTCTTTGATCAATTGAAATGAAATTTGGTACACTTCATGTGGACCATGAACTTGGGGTCCATGCCAAATTTGGTGACAGCGCCACCTATGGGTCATGAGATAATAAAATAGGCTATTTTTGCCCATAACTTCTGAACTGTTTGTCAGAAAATTATGATCTTGATGTCTATGGATTGCTTACCTCATGCCGCATCTGTCGATGTGTATTATGCCGGGTTTGACCAAACCGCCTGTCCGCCATTTTGAAATTTCACATAATTTGTTATATTTTTGGAAATATTGGACATATCCGCGCAAAAATTAGTAAGGAGCTTCAACATGATGTCCTGAAGTTACCTGGGAAGTCAGAGTACAGCGCCACCTATGGGTTATAAACTATAACAATTCTTATTGATATTATACTGTTATCTCTTTTCTGCTGCCCAATGAACTGTGTCAATTGAGTGGCGCATCAAGTTAATCATATGCATTGAGATTCTGAGTTCCTGGGTTCAAAACCCACCTGAGTCATGACGTTTTGTTTCTCCTCATCCATTCTTCTCAACCTGTCTGTAGTTCACATGTGTTCTATTTTTCCATGTTTGCTGTTGTTGCTCTGCATTGTGGTGGTACTTGCTGTTCTTTGTGAGATTGCTGTGCTTTGTGTGCTTGCTGTGCTTTGTGTGCTTGCTGTGCATTGTGAGCTTGCTGTGATTGGTGTGCATGCTGTGCTGTGTGTGCATTGCGCCGAAGGTGCTTGACCCCGTGTTGCTGCTTGCAGCTATATTTAGGGGTCAAGCACCGAAGGTGCTGAGACACCTATTGCAATTGTTAGTATTATTATTATTATTATTCTTACTCTTGTCCAATGGGAGTCTATGGCAGCCCTATGAACCGTAAGTAGTAGAATGATGAAATTTGGCACAGTTGTAGTGGTGGTCCTAAAAAGTCATGTGACCAAAAATAGGGTCTTTAGCAGTAACTCTATAGCGCCACCAGCAGATCAAAAATTCAATGTTCGAACTGTTATAACTGGTGATACATTTGAACTATGAAAAAACTACTTAGTACACGTGATTGCCCTTCTCACATTTATTGCTTTTAATAGCTTACAGTAAGACTCCTCCCATTACAATAGCGGCCATTTTGAAATGTACAGTATTTTGTTTATTCGCTACTCCTCCTTCAAATTTGATTAAAATGTTATGAGATGTGGCACAGGTGATCTTTGGAGTGAGCCGCATAGAAATGACTGAACAGAATTTTGATATTTATCTTTGTTCAAAAGAAAGAAATGCATGAACTTAACGAGGTTGATGCAAAAATGGTTCTGAAGCTGTACCTCAGTCATTCTTTGATCAATTGAAATTAAATTTGGTACACTTAATGTGGACCATGAACTGGGGGTCCATATCAAATTTGGTGACAGCGCCACCTATGGGTCATGAGATATGAAAAAAGGCTATTTTTGCCCATAACTTCTGAACTGTTTGTCAGAAAATTATGATCTTGATGTCTTTGGATTGCTTACCTCATGCCGCATCTTTCGATGTGTATTATGCCGGGTTTGACCAAACCGCCTGTCCGCCATTTTGAAATTTCACATAAATTGTTATATTTTTTGAACTATTCGAGATATCCGCGCAAAATTTGGTAAGGAGCTTTGACATGATGTCCTGAAGGTACCTGGGAAGTCAGAGTACAGCGCCACCTAGGGGTAATAAACTATAACAGTTCTTATGGAACTGCTTATAACTTCGGAATACTTTGTCTGATATTAATTTCTTTGTGAAATTGTATTCACTGGTTTATGCCGGTTGCAACGACACCTCATTTGTCATTTTCCAACATTCTGTTCATGTGTTATTGTAAAGCATATGGTATATGATTTTTTCGCTACTCCTTTTACAAATTTTGTTTATTTTTTGCCAGGTTCTGCTCGTATAATGTTTGAAGAAATCCGCACAGAAATGACTGAACAGATTTTTGATATTATGTTCTCTTTCTTAGAAAAACCACTCCAAAGGTGACCGTGCCTGTGACGTTGTCTATTTGTCACAGCAAATTAATGTGACTGTATATTACATTGTATAGCATTACTATACATAATGATCTGCTTGTCTTCAATTTCACTTGAGCTCATGTTCATTGTATTTCTGTTATTTCTGCTTCTGCTGTGTCTTTTCTGCATTTTTGGTGATTGACATATGTCAATCCTTGCAGATATCTAATCTTTTTCTGCTGCCCCATGAACTGTGTCAACTGAGTGGCGCATCCAGTTAATTACCTGCATTGAGATTCTGAGTTCTTGGGTTCGAATCCCACATGAGTCATGTATTAGGTTTTTCTATTAATGTTTTGTTCTTCCTCATCAATTCTTCTCAACCTGTCTGTAGTTCACATATGTTCTATTTTTCCATGTTTACTGTTGTTGCGCTTCATTGTGGTGGTTCTGCTCTGTGATTCCTGAGCCTTGCGTGTTTGATGCACTTTATGGTGCTTGCTGTGCTTTGTGTGCTTGCTGTGCTTTGTGAGCTTCCTGTGCTTTGTGTGCTTGCTGTGCTTTGTGTGCTTGCTGTGCTTGCTGTGCTATGTGAGCTTGCTGTGCTTTGTGTGCTTCCTGTGCATTGTGTGCTTGCTGTGCTTTGTGTGCTTGCTGTGCTTTGTGTGCTTGCTGTGCTTTGTGAGCTTCCTGTGCATTGTGTGCTTGCTGTGCTTTGTGTGCTTGCTGTGCTTTGTGTGCTTGCTCTGCTATGTGAGCTTGCTGTGCTTTGTGTACTGGCTGTGCTTTGTGTGCTGGCTGTGCTTGGTGAGCTTGCTGTGCTTTATGAGCTTGTTGTGCTTTTTGAGCTTGCTGTGCTTTGTGTGTTTGATATGCTTTGTGTGCTTGCTGTGTTTTGTGAGCTTACTGTGCTTTGTGTGCTTGCTATGCTTTGTGAGCTTGCTGTGCTTTGTGAGCTTGCTGTGCTCTGTGAGCTTGCTGTGCTTTGTGAGCTTGCTGTGCTTTGTGAGCTTGCTGTGCTTTGTGTGCTTGCTGTGCTTTGTGTGCCTGCTGTGCTTTGTGTGCTGGCTGTGCTTTGTGTGCTTGGTGAGCTTGCTGTGCTTTGTGTGCTTGCTGTGCTTTGTGAGCTTGCTGTGATTTGTGAGCTTGCTGTGTTTTGTGTGCATGCTTTTGGTGCTAATTTTTGCGCTGAAGGTGCTTGGCCCCGAGTTGCTGCTTGCAGCTATATTTAGGGGTCAAGCACCGAAGGTGCTGAGACACCTATTGTAATTGTTAGTATTATTATTATTAGGGGTCAAGCACCGAAGGTGCTGAGACACCTATTGCAATTGTTAGTATTATTATTATTATTCTTACTCTTGTCCAATGGGAGTCTATGGCAGCCCTATGAACCGTAAGTAGTAGAGTGATGAAATTTGGCACAGTTGTAGTGGTGGTCCTAAAAAGTCATGTGACCAAAAATGGGGTCTCTAGCAGTAACTCTATAGCGCCACCAGCAGTGCAAAAATTCAATGTTCAAACTGTTATAATTGGTGAACCATTTGATCTATGAAAATTCTACTTAGTACACGTGATTGCTCTCATCCCACTTATTGAATTTGATACTTTACAGTAAGACTCCACCCATTACAGTAGCGGCCATTTTGAAATGTACAGTATTTCGTTTTTTCGCTACTCCTCCTTCAAATTTGGTTCAATTCTTATGAGATTTGGCACATGTGATCTTTGGAGTGAGCCGCATAGAAATGACTGAACAGAATTTTGATATTTTTCTTTATTTAAAAGTAATTCATGCGTGAACTTAACGAGATTGACGCAAAATTGGTTCTGAAGCTGTATCTCGGTCATTCTTTGATCAATCGAGATGAAATTTGGTACGCTTCATGTCGACCATGAAATGGGGGTCCATGCCAAATTTGGTGACAGCGCCACCTATGGGTCATGAGATAGTAAAAAAGGCTATTTTTGCGCATAACTTCTGAATCGTTTGTCAGAAAATTATGATCTTGGTGTCTACGGATTCCTTACCTCATGCCGCATCTGTCGATGTGTATTATGCCGGGTTTGACCGAACCGCCTGTCCGCCATTTTGAAATTTGTCATAAATTGTTATAACTTTTGAAGTATTGGATATATTGGCGCAAAAATCGGTAGTAAGCTTTGGCATGATGTCCTGATTGTATCTGGGAAGTCAGAATACAGCGCCACCTAGGGGTTATAAACTATAACAGTTCTTATAGAACTGCTCATAACTTCTGAATACTTTGTCGGATATTAATTTTCTTTGTGAAATTGTATTCACTGGTTTATGCCGATTGCAACGATACCTCGTTTGTCATTTTCCATCATTCTGTTCATGTGTTATTGTAAGGCATATGGTAAATGATTTTTTCGCTACTCCTTTTACAAATTTTGTTTATTTTATGCCAGGTTCTGCTCGTATAATGTTTGGAGCAATCCGCACAGAAATGACTGAACAGATTTTTCTTGCACCTAGGAATTTTTTGAGAAAAACCTCTGTAAAGTTGATCGTCCCTGTGATGTTGTCTATTTGTCATAGTTAATTACTTTATATTACATTTTATAGCGTTACTCTACGGAATGTTCTTCTTGTCTTCAATCTCACTTGAGCTTTTTGATTCTCATATACATTGTATTTCTGTGATTTCTGCTCTGCGGTGTCATTTCTACATCTTTGGTGATTGGCATATGTCAATGCTTGCATTTCTGTAATCTCTTTCCTGCTGCCCCTTGAGCTGTGTCTGCTGAGTGGCGCATCCATTAAGTCGTATGCATAGAGATCCTGACCTCATGGGTTCGAATCCCACCTGAGGCAGGTGTTAATTTCTTCTATTAAAGTTTTGTTCTTTCCCACCTATTCTTCTTGACCTGTCTGTAGTTCACATATGTTCTATTTTTGCCATGTTTTCTGTTGCTGCTCTGCACTGCGGTGGTTCTGCTCTGTCATTGCAACGCTTTGGGTACTTGCTGCGCTTTGTGTTCTTGATGCACCTTGGGTGGTCAGTGAGCATTGGGTGATTGATACCTTCTATGTTGCTTGCTGTGCTTTGGGTGCTCATTGCGCTAAAGGTGCTTGGCCCCGAATCGCTGCTTGCAGCTATATTTATTATTATTATTATTATTTTTCCCCAATGGGAGTCTATGGCAGCCCTATGAACCGTACATAGGAAAATGATGAAATTTGGCACAGTTGTAGAGGTGGTCATAAATAGTCATGTGACCAAAAATGGGGTCTTTAGCAGTAACTCTATAGCGCCACCAGTAGTCCAAAAATTCAATGTTCAAACTGTTATAACTGGTGAACCATTTGATCTATGAAAATTCTACTTAGTACACGTGATTGCTCTCATCCCGATTATTGAATTTGATACTTTACAGTAAGACTCCACCCATTACAGTAGCAGCCATTTTGAAATGTACAGTATTTCGTTTTTTCGCTACTCCTCCTTCAAATGCGGTTAAATTCTTATGAGATTTGGCACAGATGATCTTTGGAGTGAGCCGCATAGAAATGACCGAACAGAATTTTGATATTTATCTTTGTTCAAAAGTAATAAATGCGCAAACTTAACAAGGTTGACGCAAAAATGGTTCTGAAGCTGTAGCTCGGTCATTCTTTGATCAATTGAAATAAAATTTGGTACACTTAATGTTGACCATGAACCTGGGGTCCATGCCAAATTTGGTGACAGCGCCACCTATGGGTCATGAGATTTAAAAAAATGATATTTTTGCCCATAACTACTGAACTGTTTGTCAGAAAATTATGAACTTGCTGTCTATGGATACCTTGCCTCATGCCGCATCTGTCGATGTGTATTATGCCAGGTTTGACTGAACCGCCTGTCCGCCATTTTGAAATTTGACATAAATTGTTATATTTTTTGAACTATTGGACATATCTGCGCAAAAATTGATAAGGAGCTTTGACATGATATCCTGAAGGTACCTGAGAAGTCAAAGTACAGCGCCACCTAGGGTTTATAAACTAATTTGACATATGTTAATCCTTGTAGCTTTCTAATCTCTTTTCTGCTGCCTCATGAGCTGTGTCATCTGAGTGGCGCATCAAGTTAATCATATGTATTGAGATTCTGAGTTCCTGGGTTTGAATCCCACCTGAGTCAGGTATTTTGTTCTTCCTCATCAGTTCTTCTCAACCTGTCTGTAGTTCAAATGTGTTCTATTTTTCCATGTTTGCTGTTGTTGCTCTGCATTGTGGTGGTTCTTGCTGTGCTTTCTGTGCTTTGTGTGCTTGCTGTGCTTTGGGAGTTTGCTGTGCTTTGTGTGCTGGTTGTGCTTTGTGAGCTTGCTGTGCTTTGTGAGCTTGCTGTGCTTTGTGTGCTTGCAGTGCTTTTTTTGTTGCTATGCTTTGTGTGCTTGCTGTGCTTACTGTGCTTTGTGTGCTTGCTGTGCTTTGTGAGCTTGCTGTGCTTTGTGAGCTTGCTGTGCTTTGTGTGCTTGCTGTGCTTTGTGAGTTTGCTGTTCTTTGTGTGCTTACTGTGCCTTGGGTGCTTGCTGTGCTTTGTGAGCTTGCTGTGTTTTGTGTGTTTGCTTTGCTTTGTGAGTTTGCTGTGCTTTGTGAGCTTGCTGTGCTTTGTGAGCTTGCTGTGCTTTGTGTGCTTGCTGTGCTTTGTGAGTTTGCTGTGCTTTGTGAGATTACTGTGCTTTGTGTGCTTGCTGTGCTTTGCGTGCTTGCTGTGCTTTGTGTGCTTGCTGTGCTTTGTGAGCTTGCTGTGCTTTGTGTGCTTGCTGTGCATTGTGAGCTTGCTGTGCATTGTGAGCTTGCTGTGCTTTGTGTGCTTGCTGTGCATTGTGAGCTTGCTGTGCTTTGTGTGCTTGCTGTGCATTGTGTGCTTGCTGTGCTTTGTGTGCTTGCTGTGCTTTGTGAGCTTGCTGTGCTTTGTGTGCCTGCTGTGATTTGTGTAATTGCTGTGCTTTGTGTGCTTGCTGTGCATTGTGAACTTGCTGTGCTTTGTGTGCTTGCTGTGCTGTGTGTGCATTGCGCCGAAGGTGCTTGACCCCGTGTTGCTGCTTGCAGCTATATTGGTCATTGTTTCTGTTAGTAAATTTTTCTTCTTCCCCAATGGGAGTCTATGGCAGCCCTATGAAGCGTATGTAGGAAAATGATGAAATTTGGCATAGTTGTAGTGGTGGTCATAAATAGTCATGTGGCCAAAAATGGGGTCTCTAGCAGTAACTCTATAGCGCCACCATTATCTTAAAAATTCAATATTCAAATGGTTATAACTCATGATCCATTAGATCTATGAAAATTCTACTTGGTGCATGTGATTGCTCTCATCCCGCTTATTGAATTTGATACTTTACATTAAGACTCCACCCATTACAGTAGCGGCCATTTTGAAATGTACAGTATTTCGTTTTTTCGCTACTCCTCCTTCAAATGTGGTTCAATTCTTATGAGATTTGGCACAGGTGATCTTTGGAGTCAGCCGCATAGAAATGACTGAACAGAATTTTGATATTTTTTTTATTCAAAAGTTATTAATGCGTGAACTTAACGAGATTGACTCAAAAATGGTTCTGAAGCTGTAGCTCGGTCATTCTTTGATCAATCGAGATTAAATTTGGAACACTTCATGTCGACCATGAACTGTGGGTCCATGCCAAATTTGGTGACAGTGCCACCTATGGGTCATGAGATATGAAAAAAGGCTATTTTTGCCCATATCTACTGAATCGTTTGTCAGAAAATTATGATCGTGGTGTCTACGGATTCCTTGGCTCATGCCGCATCTGTCAATATGTATTATGCCGGCTTTGACCGAATCGCCTGTCCGCCATTTTGAAATTTGTGATAATTTGCTATAACTTTTGAAGTATCGTATATATCGGGGCAAAAATCGGTAGGGAGCTTCGGCATGATGTCCTGAGGAAATCAGAGAATAGCGCCACCTAGGGGTTATAAACTATAACAGTTCTTATAGAACTGCTTATAACTTCTGAATTCTTTGTATGGCATGTAAGCTCTTTTCTGCTTCTCCTTGAGCTGTGTCTACTGAGTGGCACATCTGTCTAAGTCGTATGCATAGAGATCCTGAGTTCATGGGTTTGAATCCAGCCTGAGGCAGGTGTTAGTTTCTTCTATTAAAGTTTTGTTATTTCCCACCTATTCTTCTTGACCTGTCTGTAGTTCACATATGTTCTATTTTTGCCATGTTTTCTGTTGCTGCTCTGCACTGCGGTGGTTCTGCTCTGTCATTGCAACGCTTTGGGTACTTGCTGTGCTTTGTGTTCTTGATGCACCTTGGGTGGTCAGTGAGCATTGGGTTATTGATACCTTCTATGTTGCTTGCTGTGCTTTGGGTGCTCATTGCGCTAAAGGTGCTTGGCCCCGAATCGCTGCTTGCAGCTATATTTATTATTATTATTATTTTTCCCCAATGGAAGTCTATGGCAGCCCTATGAACCGTACATAGGAAAATTATGAAATTTGGCACAGTTGTAGAGGTGGTCATAAATAGTCATGTGACCAAAAATGGGGTCTTTAGCAGTAACACTATAGCGCCACCAGTAGTCTAAAAATTCAATGTTCAAACTGTTATAATTGGTGAACCATTTGATCTATGAAAATTCTACTTAGTTCACGTGATTGCTCTCATCCCTCTTATTGAATTTGATACTTTACAGTAAGACTCCACCCATTACAGTAGCGGCCATTTTGAAATGTACAGTATTTCGTTTTTTTCGCTACTCCTCCTTCAAATGCGGTTCAATTATTATGAGATTTGGCACAGATGATCTTTGGAGTGAGCCGCATAGAAATGACCGAACAGAATTTTGATATTAATCTTTGTTCAAAAGTAATAAATGCGCAAACTTAACGAGGTTGACGCAAAAATGGTTCTGAAGCTGTAGCTCAGTCATTCTTTGATCAATTGAAATGAAATTTGGTACACTTCATGTGGACCATGATCTTGGGGTCCATGCCAAATTTGGTGACAGCGCCACCTATGGGTCATGAGATAATAAAATAGGCTATTTTTGCCCATAACTTCTGAACTGCTTGTCATAAAATTATGATCTTGATGTCTATGGATTGCTTACCTCATGCCGCATCTGTCGATGTGTATTATGCCGGGTTTGACCGAACCATCTGTCTGCCATTTTGAAATTTAACATAAATTGTTATATTTTTTGAACTATTTGACATATCCGCGCAAAAATTGGTAAGGAGCTTTGACATGATGTCCTGAAGTTACCTGGGAAGTCAGAGTACAGCGCCACCTAGGGGTTATAAACTATTACAATTCTTATTGATATTATACTGTTATCTCCTTTCTGCTGCCCAATGAACCGTGTCAACTGAGTGGCGCATCTAGTTAATCGTATGCATTGAGATTCTGAGATCCTGGGTTCGAATCCCACCTGAGTCAGGTATTTTGTTCTTCCTCATCAATTCTTCTCAACCTGTCTGTAGTTCACATGTGTTCTATTTTTCCATGTTTGCTGTTGTTGCTCTGCATTGTGGTGGTTCTGCTCTATGATTCCTGAGCCTTGCGTTTTTGATGCAATTTATGGTGCTTGCTGTGCTTTGTGAGCTTGCTGTGCTTTGTGAGCTTGCTGTGCTTTGTGTGCTTGCTGTGCTTTGTGAGCTTGCTGTGCTTTGTGAGCTTGCTGTGCTTTGTGAGCTTACTGTGCTTTGTGTGCTTGCTGTGCTTTGTGAGCTTGCTGTGCTTTGTGTGCTTGCTGTGCTTTGTGAGCTTGCTGTGCTTTGTGAGCTTGCTGTGCTTTGTGTGCTTGCTGTGCTTTGTGAGCTTGCTATGCTTTGTGTACTTGCTGTGCTTTGTGTGCTTGCTGTGCTTTGTGTGCTTGCTGTGCTTTGTGTGCTTGCTGTGCTTTGTGAGCTTGCTGTGCTTTGTGTGCTTGCTGTGCTTTGTGAACTTGCTGTGCTTTGTGTGCCTGCTGTGTTTGTGTAATTGCTGTGCTTTGTGTGCTTGGTGTGCATTGTGAGCTTGCTGTGCTTTGTGTGCTTGCTGTGCTTTGTGAGCTTGCTGTGATTTGTGTAATTGCTGTACTTTGTGTGCTTGCTGTGTTTTGTGTGCCTGCTGTGATTTGTGTAATTGGTGTACTTTGTGTGCTTGCTGTGCTTTGTGTGCTTGCTGTGCTTTGTGTGCTTGCTGTGCTTTGTGAGCTTGCTGTGCTTTGTGAGCTTGCTGTGCTTTGTGTGCTTGCTGTGCTTTGTGAGCTTGCTATGCTTTGTGTGCTTGCTGTGCTTTGTGTGATTGCTGTGCTTTGTGAGCTTGCTGTGCTTTGTGTGCCTGCTGTGATTTGTGTAATTGCTGTGCTTTGTGTGCTTGCTGTGCATTGTGAGCTTGCTGTGCTTTGTGTGCCTGCTGTGATTTGTGTAATTGCTGTGCTTTGTGTGCTTGCTGTGCATTGTGAGCTTGCTGTGCTTTGTGTGCTTGCTGTGCATTGTGAGCTTGCTGTGCTTTGTGTGCTTGCTGTGCTGTGTGTGCATTGCGCAGAAGGTGCTTGACCCCGTGTTGCTGCTTGCAGCTATATTTCTTCTTAATCTTCTTAATCTTCCCCAATGGGAGTCTATGGCAGCCCTATGAACCGTATATAGGAAAATGATGAAATTTGGCACAGTTGTAGTGGTGGTCATAAATAGTCATTTGGCCAAAAATGGGGTCTCTAGCAGTAACTCTATAGCGCCACCATCATCTCAAAAATTAAATGTTCAAATGGTTATAACTCATGATCCATTTGCTCTATGAAAATTCTACTTAGTACACGTGATTGCTCTCCTCATGCTTATTGTTTTTAATACCTTACAGTAAGACTCCACCCATTACAGTAGCGGCCATTTTGAAATGTACAGTATTTTGTTTTTTCGCTACTCCTCCTTCAAATTTGGTTCAATTCTTATGAGATTTGGCACATGTGATCTTTGGAGTGAGCCGCATAGAAATGACGGAACAGAATTTTGATATTTTTCTTTATTTAAAAGTAATTAATGCGTGAACTTAACGAGATTGACGCAAAATTGGTTCTGAAGCTGTATCTCGGTCATTCTTTGATCAATCGAGATGAAATTTGGTACGCTTCATGTCGACCATGAACTGGGGGTCCATGCCAAATTTGGTGACAGCGCCACCTATGGGTCATGAGATAGGAAAAAAGGCTATTTTTGCGCATAACTTCTGAATCGTTTGTCAGAAAATTATGATCTTGGTGTCTACGGATTCCTTGGCTCATGCCGCATCTGTCGATGTGTATTATGCCGGGATTGACCGAACCGTCTGTCCGCCATTTTGAAATTTGTGATAATTTGCTATAACTTTTGAAGTATCGGATATATCGGCGCAAACATCGGTAGGGAGCTTCGGCATGATGTCCTGAGGAAATCAGAGTACAGCGCCACCTAGGGGTTATAAACTATAACAGTTCTTATCAAATTGCTTATAACTTCTGAATTCTTTGGCATGTAAGCTCTTTTCTGCTGACCCTTGAGCTGTGTCTACTGAGTGGCGCATCTGTTAAGTCGTATGCATAGAGATCCTGAGTTCATGGGTTCGAATCCAGCCTGAGGCAGGTGTTAATTTCTTCTATTAAAGTTTTGTTCTTTCCCACCTATTCTTCCTGACCTGTCTGTAGTTCACATATGTTCTATTTTTGTCATGTTTTCTGTTGCTGCTCTGCACTGCAGTGGTTCTGATCTGTGATTGCTACGTTTTGGGTACTTGCTGCGCCTTGTGTTTTTGATTGGGTGCTCAATGCGCATTGGGTGATTGATACCTTCTATGTTGTTTGCTGTGCTTTGGGTGCTCATTTCGCTAAATCTGCTTGGCCCCAAATCGCTGCTTGCAGCTATATTTATTAGGGGTCAAGCACCGAAGGTGCTGAGACACCTATTGGAATTGTACTTTTTTCTGCTTCTTAGCCATTGGTGCCTATGGCAGCCCTATGAACCGTACATAGGAAAATGATGAAATTTGGCACAGTTATAGAGGTCGTCCTGAAAAGTCAAGTGACCAAAAATGGGGTCTCTAGCATTAACTCTATAGCGCCACCAGCAGTGCAAAAAATCAATGTTCAAATGGTTATAACTGCTGATCCGCTTGATCTATGAAAATTCTACTTAGTACACGTGATTGCTCTCCTCATGCTTGTTGTTTTTAATGCTTTACAGTAAAACTCCACCCATTACAGTAGTGGCCATTTTGAAATGTACAGTATGCCGTTTATTCGCTACTCCTCCTTCAAATTTGGTTCAATTGTTATGAATTTTAGCACAGGTAATCTTTGGAGTGAGCCGCACAGAAATGACCAAACAGAATTTTGATATTTATCTTTGTTTAAAAGTAATAAATGCGCAAACTTAACGAGGTTGACGCAAAAATGGTTCTGAAGCTGTAGCTCGGTCATTCTTTGATCAATTGAAATGAAATTTGGTACACTTCATGTTGACCATGAACTTGGGGTTCATGCCAAATTTGGTGACAGCGCCACCTATGGGTCATGAGATAGGAAAATAGGCTATTTTTGCCCATAACTTCTGAATCGTTTGTCAGAAAATTCTTATAGAACTGCTCATAACTTCTGAAAACTTTGTCGGATATTAATTTTCTTTGTGAAATTGTATTCACTGGTTTATGCCGATTGCAACGATACCTCGTTTGTCATTTTCCATCATTCTGTTCATGTGTTATTGTAAGGCATATGGTAAATGATTTTTTCGCTACTCCTTTTACAAATTTTGTTTATTTTATGCCAGGTTCTGCTCGTATAATGTTTGGAGCAATCCGCACAGAAATGACTGAACAGATTTTTCTTGCACCTAGGAATTTTTTTGAGAAAAACCTCTGTAAAGTTGATCGTCCCTGTGATGTTGTCTATTTGTCATAGTTAATTACTTTATATTACATTTTATAGCGTTACTCTACGGAATGTTCTTCTTGTCTTCAATCTCACTTGAGCTTTTTGATTCTCATATACATTGTATTTCTGTGATTTCTGCTCTGCGGTGTCATTTCTACATCTTTGGTGATTGGCATATGTCAATGCTTGCATTTCTGTAATCTCTTTCCTGCTGCCCCTTGAGCTGTATCTGCTGAGTGGCGCATCCACTAAATCGTATGCATAGAGATCCTGAGTTCATGGGTTCGAATCCCACCTGAGGCAGGTGTTAATTTCTTCTATTAAAGTTTTGTTCTTTCCCACCTATTCTTCTTGACCTGTCTGTAGTTCACATATGTTCTATTTTTGCCATGTTTTCTGTTGCTGCTCTGCACTGCGGTGGTTCTGCTCTGTCATTGCAACGCTTTGGGTACTTGCTGCGCTTTGTGTTCTTGATGCACCTTGGGTGGTCAGTGAGCATTGGGTTATTGATACCTTCTATGTTGCTTGCTGTGCTTTGGGTGCTCATTGCGCTAAAGGTGCTTGGCCCCGAATCGCTGCTTGCAGCTATATTTAGGGGTCAAGCACCGAAGGTGCTGAGACACCTATTGTAATTGTTAGTATTATTATTATTATTATTATTCTGCTTCTTCTTCTTCTTCTTAGCCATAGGCGTCTATGGCAGCCCTATGAACCGTACATAGGAAAATGATGAAATTTGGCACAGTTGTTGTGGTGGTCTTAAAAAGTCATGTGACCAAAAATGGGGTCTCTAGTACTAACTCTATAGCGCCACCAGCAGTGCAAAAATTCAATGTTCAAAGGGTTATAACTTCTGATCCGCTTGATCTATGAAAATTCTACTTAGTACACGTGATTGCTCTCCTCATGCTTGTTGCTTTTAATACCTTACAGTAAAAAGCCGCATAGAAATGACTGAACAGAATTTTGATATTTATCTTTGTTCAAAAGTAATAAATGCGCAAACTTAACGAGGTTGACGCAAAAATGGTTCTGAAGCTGTAGCTCAGTTATTCTTTGATCAATTGAAATGAAATTTGGTACACTTCATGTGGACCATGAACTTGGGGTCCATGCCAAATTTGGTGACAGCGCCACCTATGGGTCATGAGATAATAAAATAGGCTATTTTTGCCCATAACTTCTGAACTGTTTGTCAGAAAATTATGATCTTGATGTCTATGGATTGCTTACCTCATGCCGCATCTGTCGATGTGTATTATGCCGGGTTTGACCGAACCGCCTGTCCGCCATTTTGAAATTTCACATAATTTGTTATATTTTTGGAAATATTTGACATATCCGCGCAAAAATTAGTAAGGAGCTTCGACATGATGTCCTGAGAGTACCTAGGAAGTCAGAGTACAGCGCCACCTAGGGGTTATAAACTATAACAGTTCTTATGGAACTGCTTATAACTTCTGAATACTTTGTCTGATATTATATTTTTGCCATCTTTACTGTTGTTGCTCCGCACTGCAGTGGTTCTGCTCTGCATTTGCTTTGCTTCGGGTTCGGGCTCTGTATTGCGCGCTTTCTGCGCTTTGCGCATTTGCTGCGTCGTGCCGTTTTTGCTGTGCTTTGGGTGCTCATTGCGCTGAAGGTGCTTGACCCCGTATCGCTGCTTGCAGCTATATTTAGGGGTCAAGCACCGAAGGTGCTGAGACACCTATTGTAATTGTTAGTATTATTAGGGGCCAAGCACCTATGGTGCTGTGGCACCTATTGTTTCTGTTAGTATTATTATTCTTCTTAATCTTAATCTTAATCTTAATCTTAATCTTCCCCAATGGGAGTCTATGGCAGCCCTATGAACCGTATGTAGGAAAATGATGAAATTTGGCATAGTTGTAGTTGTGGTCATAAATAGTCATGTGGCCAAAAATGGGGTCTCTAGCAGTAACTCTATAGCGCCACCATCATCTCGTGATCCATTTGCTCTATGAAAATTCTACTTAGTACACGTGATTGCTCTCCTCATGCTTATTGTTTTTAATTCCTTACAGTAAGACTCCACCCATTACAGTAGCGGCCATTTTGAAATGTACAGTATTTCGTTTTTTCGCTACTCCTCCTTCAAATTTGGTTCAATTCTTATGAGATTTGGCACATGTGATCTTTGGAGTGAGCCGCATAGAAATGACTGAACAGAATTTTGATATTTTTCTTTATTCAAAAGTAATTAATGCGTGAACTTAACGAGATTGACGCAAAATTGGTTCTGAAGCTGTATCTCGGTCATTCTTTGATCAATCGAGATGAAATTTGGTACGCTTCATGTCGACCATGAACTGGGGGTCCATGCCAAATTTGGTGACAGCGCCACCTATGGGTCATGAGATAGGAAAAAAGGCTATTTTTGCGCATAACTTCTGAGTCGTTTGTCAGAAAATTATGATATTTGTGTCTACGGATTCCTTGGCTCATGCCGCATCTGCCGATATGTATTATGCCGGGATTGACCGAACCGCCTGTCCGCCATTTTGAAATCTGTGATAAATTGCTATAACTTTTGAAGTATCGGATATATCGGCGCAAAAATCGGTAGGGAGCTTCGGCATGACGTCCTGAAGAAATCAGAGAACAGCGCCACCTAGGGGTATAAACTATAACAGTTCTTATAGAACTGCTTATAACTTCTGAATTCTTTGTATGGCATGTAAGCTCTTTTCTGCTGCCCCTTGAGCTGTGTCTACTGAGTGGCGCATCTGTTAAGTCGTATGCATTGAGATCCTGAGTTTGTGGGTTCGAATCCCACCTGAGCCAGGTGTTAATTTCTTCTATTATAGTTTTGTTCTTTCTCACCTATTCTTCTTGACCTGTCTGTAGTTCACATATGTTCTATTTTTGCCATGTTATCTGTTGCTGCTCTGCACTGCGGTGGTTCTGCTCTGTCATTGCTACGCTTTGGGTTCTTTGCTGAGCCTTGTGTTCTTGATGCACCTTGGGTGCTCAATGCGCCCTGAGTGATTGATAAGTTGTATCTTTCTTGCTGTGCTTTGGGAGCTCATTGCGCTGATTGTGCTTGGCCCCGTATCGCTGCTTGCAGCTATATTTAGGGGTCAAGCACCGAAGGTGCTGAGACACCTATTGTAATTAGGGGTCAAGCACCGAAGGTGCTGAGACACCTATTGCAATTGTTAGTATTATTATTATTATTATTCTTACTCTTGTCCAATGGGAGTCTATGGCAGCCCTATGAACCGTAAGTAGTAGAATGATGAAATTTGGCACAGTTGTAGTGGTGGTCCTAAAAAGTCATGTGACCAAAAATAGGGTCTTTAGCAGTAACTCTATAGCGCCACCAGCAGATCAAAAATTCAATGTTCGAACTGTTATAACTGGTGATACATTTGAACTATGAAAAAACTACTTAGTACACGTGATTGCCCTTCTCACATTTATTGCTTTTAATAGCTTACAGTAAGACTCCTCCCATTACAGTAGCGGCCATTTTGAAATGTACAGTATTTTGTTTATTCGCTACTCCTCCTTCAAATTTGATTAAAATGTTATGAGATGTGGCACAGGTGATCTTTGGAGTGAGCCGCATAGAAATGACTTAACAGAATTTTGATATTTATCTTTGTTCAAAAGAAAGAAATGCATGAACTTAACGAGGTTGATGCAAAAATGGTTCTGAAGCTGTACCTCAGTCATTCTTTGATCAATTGAAATTAAATTTGGTACACTTAATGTGGACCATGAACTGGGGGTCCATATCAAATTTGGTGACAGCGCCACCTATGGGTCATGAGATATGAAAAAAGGCTATTTTTGCCCATAACTTCTGAACTGTTTGTCAGAAAATTATGATCTTGATGTCTTTGGATTGCTTACCTCATGCCGCATCTTTCGATGTGTATTATGCCGGGTTTGACCAAACCGCCTGTCCGCCATTTTGAAATTTCACATAAATTGTTATATTTTTTGAACTATTCGAGATATCCGCGCAAAATTTGGTAAGGAGCTTTGACATGATGTCCTGAAGGTACCTGGGAAGTCAGAGTACAGCGCCACCTAGGGGTAATAAACTATAACAGTTCTTATGGAACTGCTTATAACTTCGGAATACTTTGTCTGATATTAATTTCTTTGTGAAATTGTATTCACTGGTTTATGCCGGTTGCAACGATACATGTGTTATTGTAAAGCATATGGTATATGATTTTTTCGCTACTCCTTTTACAAATTTTGTTTATTTTTTGCCAGGTTCTGCTCGTATAATGTTTGAAGAAATCCGCACAGAAATGACTGAACAGATTTTTGATATTTGGAAATCAGAGAATAGCGCCACCTAGGGGTTATAAACTATAACAGTTCTTATAGAACTGCTTATAACTTCTGAATTCTTTGTATGGCATGTAAGCTCTTTTCTGCTGTTCCTTGAGCTGTGTCTACTGAGTGGCACATCTGTCTAAGTCGTATGCATAGAGATCCTGAGTTCATGGGTTTGAATCCAGCCTGAGGCAGGTGTTAGTTTCTTCTATTAAAGTTTTGTTCTTTCCCACCTGTTCTTCTTGACCTGTCTGTAGTTCACATATGTTCTATTTTTGCCATGTTTTCTGTTGCTGCTCTGCACTGCGGTGGTTCTGCTCTGTCATTGCAACGCTTTGGGTACTTGCTGCGCTTTGTGTTCTTGATGCACCTTGGGTGGTCAGTGAGCATTGGGTTATTGATACCTTCTATGTTGCTTGCTGGGCTTTGGGTGCTCATTGCGCTAAAGGTGCTTGGCCCCGAATCGCTGCTTGCAGCTATATTTGTTAGTATTATTATTATTAGGGGCCAAGCACCTATGGTGCTGTGGCACCTATTGTTTCTGTTAGTATTATTATTCTTCTTAATCTTCCCCAATGGGAGTCTATGGCAGCCCTATGAACCGTATATAGGAAAATGATGAAATTTGGCACAGTTGTAGTGGTGGTCATAAATAGTCATTTGGCCAAAAATGGGGTCTCTAGCAGTGACTCTATAGCGCCACCATCATCTCAAAAATTCAATGTTCAAATGGTTATAACTCATGATCCATTTGCTCTATGAAAATTCTACTTAGTACACGTGATTGCTCTCCTCATGCTTATTGTTTTTAATACCTTACAGTAAGACTCCACCCATTACAGTAGCGGCCATTTTGAAATGTACAGTATTTCGTTTTTTCGCTACTCCTCCTTCAAATTTGGTTCAATTCTTATGAGATTTGTCACATGTGATCTTTGGAGTGAGCCGCATAGAAATGACTGAACAGAATTTTGATATTTTTCTTTATTTAAAAGTAATTAATGCGTGAACTTAACGAGATTGACGCAAAATTGGTTCTGAAGCTGTATCTCGGTCATTCTTTGATCAATCGAGATGAAATTTGGTACGCTTCATGTCGACCATGAACTGGGGGTCCATGCCAAATTTGGTGACAGCGCCACCTATAGGTCATGAGATAGGAAAAAAGGCTATTTTTGCGCATAACTTCTGAATCGTTTGTCAGAAAATTATGATCTTGGTGTCTACGGATTCCTTGGCTCATGCCGCATCTGTCGATGTGTATTATGCCGGGATTGACCGAACCGTCTGTCCGCCATTTTGAAATTTGTGATAATTTGCTATAACTTTTGAAGTATCGGATATATCGGCGCTAAAATCGGTAGGGAGCTTCGGCATGATGTACTAAGGGTACCTGGGAAATCAGAGTACAGCGCCACCTAGGGGTTATAAACTATAACAGTTCTTATCGAATTGCTTATAACTTCTGAATTCTTTGGTATAAAAGCTCTTTTCTGCTGCCCCTTGAGCTGTGTCTACTGAGTGGCACATCTGTCTAAGTCGCATGCATAGAGATCCTGAGTTCATGGGTTTGAATCCAGCCTGAGGCAGGTGTTAGTTTCTTCTATTAAAGTTTTGTTCTTTCCCACCTATTCTTCTTGACCTGTCTGTAGTTCACATATGTTCTAATTTTTCCATGTTTTCTGTTGCTGCTCTGCACTGCGGTGGTTCTGCTCTGTCATTGCAACGCTTTGGGTACTTGCTGCGCTTTGTGTTCTTGATGCACCTTGGGTGGTCAGTGAGCATTGGGTTATTGATACCTTCTATGTTGCTTGCTGTGCTTTGGGTGCTCATTGCGCTAAAGGTGCTTGGCCCCGAATCGCTGCTTGCAGCTATATTTATTATTATTCTGCTTCTTCTTCTTCTTAGCCATAGGTGTCTATGGCAGCCCTATGAACCGTACATAGGAAAATGATGAAATTTGGCACCGTTGTAGTGGTGGTCTTAAAAAGTCATGTGACCAAAAATGGGGTCTCTAGTACTAACTCTATAGCGCCACCAGCAGTGCAAAAATTCAATGTTCAAAGGGTTATAACTTCTGATCCGCTTGATCTATGAAAATTCTACTTAGTACACGTGATTGCACTCCTCATGCTTGTTGCTTTTAATACCTTACAGTAAAACTCCACCCATTACAGTAGCGGCCATTTTGAAATGTACAGTATTCCATTTTTTCGCTACTCCTCCTTCAAATGTTGTTCAATTCTTATGAGATTTGGCACAGATGATCTTTGGAGTAAGCCGCATAGAAATGACTGAACAGAATTTTGATATTTATCTTTGTTCAAAAGTAATAAATGCGCAAACTTAACGAGGTTGACGCAAAAATGGTTCTGAAGCTGTAGCTCAGTCATTCTTTGATCAATTGAAATGAAATTTGGTACACTTCATGTGGACCATGAACTTGGGGTCCATGCCAAATTTGGTGACAGCGCCACCTATGGGTCATGAGATAATAAAATAGGCTATTTTTGCCCATAACTTCTGAACTGTTTGTCAGAAAATTATGATCTTGATGTCTATGGATTGCTTACCTCATGCCGCATCTGTCGATATGTATTATGCCGGGTTTGACCACACACATCTGTCCGACATTTTGAAATTTGTCATAAATTTTTATATCTTTTGAACTATTGGACATATCCGTGCAAAAATCAGTAGGGAGATTCAGCATGATGTCTTGAAGGTACCTTGGAAGTCAGAGTATAGCGCCACCTAGGGGTTATAAACTATAACAGTTCTTATGGAACTGCTTATAACTTCTGAATACTTTGTCTGATAATAATTTCTTTGTGAAATTGTATTCACTGGTTTATGCCGATTGCAACGATACCTCGTTTGTCATTTTCCAACATTCTGTTCATGTGTTATTGTAAAGCATATGGTAGATGATTTTTTGGCTACTCTTTTTACAAATTTTGTTTATTTTATGCCAGGTACTGCTCGTATAATGTTTGGAGCAATCCACACAGAAATGACTGAACAGATTTTTGATATTCTGTTTTCTTTTTCTTAGAAATACCACTCCAAAGTTGACCGTGCCTGTGACGTTGTCTATTTGTCATAGTAAATTAATGTGACTGTATATTACATTGTATAGCATTACTATACAGAATGATCTTCTTGTCTTCAATCTCACTTGAGCTTTTTGATTCTCATATACATTGTATTTCTGTTAGTTCTGCTCTGCACTGTCAGTTCTGCATCTGTGTTGATTGGCATATGTCAATCCTTGCAGCACCTAAGCTGTTTTTTGCTGCCCTTTGAGCTGTGTTAACTGAGTTGCGCATCTGGTTAACCACACGCAATGAGATTCTGAGGTCATGGGTTTGAATCCCATGGGCTGTGATATTTTGTCTTAACTTTTTTCTCACTTAAGTTTTGTGATTTTCATACTATACATTGTATTTCAGTTATTTGTGCTCTCTGTTGTCATTTCTGCACGTTTGGTAATTGCTGGATATCAATGTTTACAGCTCTAAATCTCTATTCTATAGCTTGGACACACCAACTCAGTGGTTTAATCGTTTACTCAGTGGCGCATGCGGTAACTGCTGTGCTTTGGGAACCCGAGTTCATGGGTTCGAATCTCATGTGCAGTGGTTTTTGTCTTAACTATTTTTCTCAATTAAGTTTTGGGATTTTCATACAATACATTGTATTTCAGTAATTTGTGCTCTCTGTTGTCATTTCTGCACTTTTGGTAATTGCTGGATATCAATGTTTACAGCTCTAAATCTCTATTCTATAGCTTGGACACACCAACTCAGTGGTTTAATCGTTTACTCAGTGGCGCATGCGGTAACTGTTGTGCTTTGGGAACCTGAGTTCATGGGTTTGAATCCCATGTGCAGTGGTTTTTGTCTTAACTTTTTTCTCAGTTAAGTTTTGTGATTTTCATACTATACATTGTATTTCAGTTATTTGTGCTCTCTGTTGTCATTTCTGCACTTTTAGTAATTGCTGGATATCAATGTTTACAGTTCTAAATCTCTATTCTATAGCTTGGACACACCAACTCAGTGGTTTAATCGTTTACTCAGTGGCGCATGCGGTTAGTGCGTTGCTTTGGGAACTTGAGGTCATGGGGTCGAATCCCAGCTCTTACTTTCACTTATTGAGATTTCCTTTTG
The DNA here is from genome assembly GCF_030506205.2 of Paramisgurnus dabryanus. Lineage (NCBI taxonomy): Eukaryota > Metazoa > Chordata > Actinopteri > Cypriniformes > Cobitidae > Paramisgurnus > Paramisgurnus dabryanus. The sequence continues at coordinate 1,004,892 of NC_133341.1, read as the reverse complement.
TGTTCCCTTTAACACGTTCTTCTCGACCTGTCTGGTTTTCCACACGTGTTATATTTTTGCCATCTTTACTGTTGTTGCTCCGCACTGCAGTGGTTCTGCTCTGCATTTGCTTTGCTTCGGGTTCGGGCTCTGTATTGCGCGCTTTCTGCGCTTTGCGCATTTGCTGCGTCGTGTGGTTTTTGCTGTGCTTTGGGTGCTCATTGCGCTAAAGGTGCTTGGCCCCGAATCGCTGCTTGCAGCTATATTTAGGGGTCAAGCACCGAAGGTGCTGAGACACCTATTGTAATTGTTAGTATTATTAGGGGTCAAGCACCGAAGGTGCTGAGACACCTATTGCAATTGTTAGTATTATTATTATTATTCTTACTCTTGTCCAATGGGAGTCAATGGCAGCCCTATGAACCGTAAGTAGTAGAGTGATGAAATTTGGCACAGTTGTAGTGGTGGTCCTAAAAAGTCATGTGACCAAAAATGGGGTCTCTAGCAGTAACTCTATAGCGCCACCAGCAGTGCAAAAATTCAATGTTCAAACTGTTATAATTGGTGAACCATTTGATCTATGAAAATTCTACTTAGTACACGTGATTGCTCTCATCCCACTTATTGAATTTGATACTTTACAGTAAGACTCCACCCATTACAGTAGCGGCCATTTTGAAATGTACAGTATTTCGTTTTTTCGCTACTCCTCCTTCAAATTTGGTTCAATTCTTATGAGATTTGGCACATGTGATCTTTGGAGTGAGCCGCATAGAAATGACTGAACAGAATTTTGATATTTTTCTTTATTTAAAAGTAATTCATGCGTGAACTTAACGAGATTGACGCAAAATTGGTTCTGAAGCTGTATCTCGGTCATTCTTTGATCAATCGAGATGAAATTTGGTACGCTTCATGTCGACCATGAAATGGGGGTCCATGCCAAATTTGGTGACAGCGCCACCTATGGGTCATGAGATAGTAAAAAAGGCTATTTTTGCGCATAACTTCTGAATCGTTTGTCAGAAAATTATGATCTTGGTGTCTACGGATTCCTTACCTCATGCCGCATCTGTCGATGTGTATTATGCCGGGTTTGACCGATCCGCCTGTCCGCCATTTTGAAATTTGTCATAAATTGTTATAACTTTTGAAGTATTGGATATATTGGCGCAAAAATCGGTAGTAAGCTTTGGCATGATGTCCTGATTGTATCTGGGAAGTCAGAATACAGCGCCACCTAGGGGTTATAAACTATAACAGTTCTTATAGAACTGCTCATAACTTCTGAATACTTTGTCGGATATTAATTTTCTTTGTGAAATTGTATTCACTGGTTTATGCCGATTGCAACGATACCTCGTTTGTCATTTTCCATCATTCTGTTCATGTGTTATTGTAAGGCATATGGTAAATGATTTTTTCGCTACTCCTTTTACAAATTTTGTTTATTTTATGCCAGGTTCTGCTCGTATAATGTTTGGAGCAATCCGCACAGAAATGACTGAACAGATTTTTCTTGCACCTAGGAATTTTTTGAGATTAACCTCTGTAAAGTTGATCGTCCCTGTGATGTTGTCTATTTGTCATAGTTAATTACTTTATATTACATTTTATAGCGTTACTCTACGGAATGTTCTTCTTGTCTTCAATCTCACTTGAGCTTTTTGATTCTCATATACATTGTATTTCTGTGATTTCTGCTCTGCGGTGTCATTTCTACATCTTTGGTGATTGGCATATGTCAATGCTTGCATTTCTGTAATCTCTTTCCTGCTGCCCCTTGAGCTGTGTCTGCTGAGTGGCGCATCCACTAAGTCGTATGCATAGAGATCCTGAGTTCATGGGTTCGAATCCCACCTGAGGCAGGTGTTAATTTCTTCTATTAAAGTTTTGTTCTTTCCCACCTATTCTTCTTGACCTGTCTGTAGTTCACATATGTTCTATTTTTGCCATGTTTTCTGTTGCTGCTCTGCACTGCGGTGGTTCTGCTCTGTCATTGCAACGCTTTGGGTACTTGCTGCGCTTTGTGTTCTTGATGCACCTTGGGTGGTCAGTGAGCATTGGGTGATTGATACCTTCTATGTTGCTTGCTGTGCTTTGGGTGCTCATTGCGCTAAAGGTGCTTGGCCCCGAATCGCTGCTTGCAGCTATATTTATTATTATTATTATTCTGCTTCTTCTTCTTCTTCTTAGCCATAGGCGTCTATGGCAGCCCTATGAACCGTACATAGGAAAATGATAAAATTTGGCACAATTGTAGTGGTGGTCTTAAAAAGTCATGTGACCAAAAATGGGGTCTCTAGTACTAACTCTATAGCGCCACCAGCAGTGCAAAAATTCAATGTTCAAAGGGTTATAACTTCTGACCCGCTTGATCTATGAAAATTCTACTTAGTACACGTGATTGCTCTCCTCATGCTTGTTGCTTTTAATACCTTACAGTAAAACTCCACCCATTACAGTAGCGGCCATTTTGAAATGTACAGTATTCCATTTTTTCGCTACTCCTCCTTCAAATGTTGTTCAATTCTTATGAGATTTGGCACAGATGATCTTTGGAGTAAGCCGCATAGAAATGACTGAACAGAATTTTGATATTTATCTTTGTTCAAAAGTAATAAATGCGCAAACTTAACGAGGTTGACGCAAAAATGGTTCTGAAGCTGTAGCTCAGTCATTCTTTGATCAATTGAAATGAAATTTGGTACACTTCATGTGGACCATGAACTTGGGGTCCATGCCAAATTTGGTGACAGCGCCACCTATGGAACATGAGATAATAAAATAGGCTATTTTTGCCCATAACTTCTGAACTGTTTGTCAGAAAATTATGATCTTGATGTCTATGGATTCCTTACCTCATGCCGCATCTGTCGATGTGTATTATGCCGGGTTTGAACGAACCGCCTGTCCGCCATTTTGAAATTTCACATAATTTGTTATATTTTTGGAAATATTGGACATATCCGCGCCAAAATTACTAAGGAGCTTCGACTTGATGTCCTGAAGGTACCTGGGAAGTCAGAGTACAGCGCCAGCTAGGGGTTATAAACTATAACAGTTTTTATGGAACTGCTTATAACTTCTGAATACTTGTCTGATATTATATTTTTGCCATCTTTACTGTTGTTGCTCCACACTGCAGTGGTTCTGCTCTGCATTTGCTTTGCTTCGGGTTCGGGCTCTGTATTGCGCTCTTTCTGCGTTTTGCGCATTTGCTGCGTCGTGCCGTTTTTGCTGTGCTTTGGGTGCTCATTGCGCTGAAGGTGCTTGACCCCGTATCGCTGCTTGCAGCTATATTTATTAGGGGTCAAGCACCGAAGGTGCTGAGACACCTATTGTAATTGTTAGTATTATTATTATTATTATTATTATTTTTCCCCAATGGGAGTCTATGGCAGCCCTATGAACCGTACATAGGAAAATGATGAAATTTGGCACAGTTGTAGAGGTGGTCATAAATAGTCATGTGACCAAAAATGGGGTCTTTAGCAGTAACTCTATAGCGCCACCAGTAGTCCAAAAATTCAATGTTCAAACTGTTATAACTGGTGAACCATTTGATCTATGAAAATTCTACTTAGTACACGTGATTGCTCTCATCCCGCTTATTGAATTTGATACTTTACAGTAAGACTCTACCCATTACAGTAGCGGCCATTTTGAAATGTACAGTATTTCGTTTTTTCGCTACTCCTTCTTCAAACGTGGTTCAATTCTTATGAGATTTGGCACAGATGATCTTTGGAGTGATCCGCACAGAAATGACCGAACAGAATTTTTATAATTATTTTTGTTCAAAAGTAATAAATGCGCAAACTTAACAAGGTTGACGCAAAAATGGTTCTGAAGCTGTAGCTCGGTCATTCTTTGATCAATTGAAATAAAATTTGGTACACTTAATGTTGACCATGAACCTGGGGTCCATGCCAAATTTGGTGACAGCGCCACCTATGGGTCTTGAGATTTAAAAAAATGATATTTTTGCCCATAACTACTGAACTGTTTGTCAGAAAATTATGAACTTGCTGTCTATGGATACCTTGCCTCATGCCGCATCTGTCAATGTGTATTATGCCAGGTTTGACTGAACCGCCTGTCCGCCATTTTGAAATTTGACATAAATTGTTATATTTTTTGAACTATTGGACATATCTGCGCAAAAATTGATAAGGAGCTTTGACATGATATCCTGAAGGTACCTGAGAAGTCAGAGTACAGCGCCACCTAGGGTTTATAAACTAATTTGACATATGTTAATCCTTGTAGCTTTCTAATCTCTTTTCTGCTGTCTCATGAGCTGTGTCATCTGACTGGCGCATCAAGTTAATCATATGTATTGAGATTCTGAGTTCCTGGGTTTGAATCCCACCTGAGTCAGGTATTTTGTTCTTCCTCATCAGTTCTTCTCAAACTGTCTGTAGTTCAAATGTGTTCTATTTTTCCATGTTTGCTGTTGTTGCTCTGCATTGTGGTGGTTCTTGCTGTGCTTTCTCGGCTTTGTGTGCTTTGTGTGCTTGCTGTGCTTTGGGAGTTTGCTGTGCTTTATGTGCTGGTTGTGCTTTGTGAGCTTGCTGTGCTTTGTGAGCTTGCTGTGCTTGCTGTGCTTTGTGTGCTTGCAGTGCTTTTTTTGTTGCTATGCTTTGTGTGCTTGCTGTGCTCTGTGTGCTTACTGTGCTTTGTGTGCTTGCTGTGCTTTGTGAGCTTGCT